>NC_061118.1:74427224-75027224 GCF_002878395.1 Capsicum annuum | reverse complement strand
ACATCCATAAAATCATAGCACCCCGTACCCTCAAGTCTGTCGAGCATCTGGTCCTTAAAGGGCATGAGGAAGTGGTTCTTTTGAGTACGTGTATTCAGTTAACTGTAATTCATGCACACTCTCCATCATGTGACTGGACTCATTGGGACTAGCTCGTTCTTCTTATTATACAGTAAAGTAATACAACCCTTCTTCAGAACATATTATACCAGACTGACCCACTTTTTATCAGCAACGGGATACACTGCACAACATCTAACCACTTGATTATTTCTTTCTTTACCACCTCCTGCATAGAAGGATTAAGCTGACGCTAATGTTCTATACTTGGAACATGATATAGTTCAAGTTGGATCTTGTGAGTACAAAGACCAGGCGGAATAACCATGATATCTACAATGGCCCAACCAGTGGCCCTCTTAAATCTCTGTATCACTGATAAGAAAGATTCCAATTCTGTCTACACCAATTCAGCTACAATGATTACTGGGAAAGTGTTGTTGACCCCTAAAAATGAATATTAGAAATGATAAGGGAGGGCCTTCAACTCTAATGGGTGGCTCCTCAATAGATCGGCGAGCAGGTGCAGAATTCTATTTTTTAGATCTAGATCAAGTTTTTTTTATGAAAAACTATTAGAATCATTCCCATAAAGTGCACATACCATCTCATCATAGTTATCAATACCATCATTGTCAAAATTCATAATCATTATTGCTAAGGTTTCACCACCCAACCTCTCTTTAATAGGAATAGTAATTGTACTCAGCTCTGCATTATCAATGATGTCTATAACAGACACAAGTCTCATATCTGTAATACCCCGTACTTCTACTTAGCTTGAAATCATCCCAAGTATGTTAGAAACTTAATTTCATATATGATCCACTTTTATACAAGTAGAATTCGTGTGGGAAATTGAATTAGCTTTCTAACGATACCAATTTCGTCAAAATTCGGTATCAGGGTAGAAAGATATGGCCAAAATGCCTAGGTGCGATGATGAGGGATGACGGACCGTAGAGCTAGAGACGGACCATCGCACAAACTATTACAATGGAGTCAGTAAGACTACTTTTTGCATAAGGGCAATGGATCAAACCGACGGACCGTCGAGCTAGCAATGGACTGTCAAGCTAGCAGCGGAATGTCACCCAAGCCATCGCAGATGAGGCAGTGAACCCCTATTCTGCCTAGGTGCAATAGTCAGGACCAACGGACCATTGACCCAGTGATGGGTCGTCGCACCCACCATTGCATAGTTCGTTCAGTTATTTTAAAGTCATTTTTAAAAGGGTATTTGGGTCTTTTTCTACCCATCTTAACCCCTAATTATATCATACCAAGGATCATAAGTTTATTATCCAACTACAATATCAAATTAGGATTTTTTTCTTAAATGTAATCCCCAAGAACAAGATCCAAATCCTTCTTCAAGAAACTAAGAGATTCAAGTTCTTCAAGTCCAAGGACTTCAACAAACTCACAACCCATGTATGCAATGTGTTGATTCATGGGTCCCTTTCACCCATAAAGCTCAAGAATCTCTTTTCAAAATCAAAGATTTGTGTATGTATGCATGTTCATGATTTAAATTGAATTGAAATTCATGTTTATGATGTTGTGGGTTTTTGATTCATGTTTTAAATTACATATTCCAATGATTGACCCAAGGATGTGATTTGCATAATAATCATATAAACCCTTAAATTTACACGTTGATTAATGTATCTATGATTATTAGATGTGGTGATGATTGTATAACCAAAGCATGCTTCACATATGTTCGATTAAAAGCCTATGTGAAGGAGAAGTGCCATACTAGTATGATATTATGAAATCCCCATTTATGTACAAGTTTATGCATGTCAAATGTTTGATGAAATGTCTTACTCAGTGAATTATGGATACATGTGTAACCTTTTTGGTGCTTTCAAATTTCTACTTTATAAAATCTCCAACTTATTGTATTATGGATTGTGATGTTGGTCATGTATTCAAGAAATTCATGCTTTGTCAGTTTTATGCTATCGAGTCTTGGGGGTACTTGTACCCGACAATTTAGCTGTATGCCTAAAGCCAGTGTCATGTTTTCAAGATACTCTCAGTAGAGCCATGTCAATAAAAATTCAGTCGATCATATGACTCAGGAAAACTCAATAATCTCAATAGTATTCCGTCAGTCAATGGAACTCAGTTAATTCAGTTTAGTCCAGTTTAGTTAATCATGCTCAGTATCTATTCAGATAGGATTAGGAATTAGCACCGAGTGAACCCAAGGATGGGAACACACACTGTCAGATTAGGGTGTGATTCATAGGAGTCATCCTTGCATTATAGAACTATATAGCCAGCATAGGTTAAGACATCAACACTGTAAGATGAGGGTTGATGAGGTGGATAAGTATTGTCAGATGAGGACCCCGCCATTCTCTTTGGGGGACACTATCAGATTAAGGATACCCACAGCTTGTCCTTACCAGTGGCGTTGTATTGACACCCTTCTAATTGGGGTTATAGATTGGACCCCCCCTCAGCTATATTGCTTTATTTGGGGCATGCCGGTGAGATGACTACTTCCCATAGTTTCAGTTATAGAATTCAAGATTGTCAGATACAGTCAACTCAGAATAAGAATGGAACTCAACTAGTTCCATCAAAAACTAGACTGTCAGATACAGTCGCTCAGTATTAGTTATTTCATCTATACAGTTATCAGTATCTCATGTTATTAGTACTCAGATTCACTAATTATTTTATCATAAACTCAGTTAAAGTTATTATGTATTCATGCATGTATTCTCACGTTCATGTTATTTAGTCAGTTGGTATATTTCATAGATATAAACCCTTTGTATTCAGCCTACGTCACATGCATACCAGTATATTCAAATGTACTGACGTATTTGCACTATGGTGTTTTATTCCATAGGTTCAGAAGCACGAGCTCCAGAGCATCAGTAGTATTCCAGTCTCAGCAGTTAGAGTTAGCAGTGAGTCCTTATCCTTCGATAACATAACTATTACTTTTATCTCATTAATTAATTTATTTCAGTAGTTGGAGTTAGTTGGGTACATATCCCATCAACTTCTTATTCAGATAGTTCATTCAGTTAGAGGCTTTTTATACTATTATGTTCAGACAGTTTATTTCAGGTGTTGTTTTGGTATTGTGATACCATATCAATCAGAAATTATTTTATTAGTTTTGAACCTTATGGACTTACAGCCTTTATTTCTACATTTATACAGTATATTATGCAGTGTTCAGGTACAGATATCAGTCATCGGATAGCTTGTGGTCCTTCGAGGTCATGAGCACTGTGTAGCATTTCGGGTACCAGACTCGGGGCATTACAATATCATCTGGTTGTCGTGTTGACTGGTACACATTGAATATTAGTTGTTCATCATTGAGTTTGAACCTCATCTTTCCCAATTTCATATTAACCAGTACCCTATACGTAGCTTGGAAGGGTTACCCAAGATGACAGGGACTTGGGGGGTCTACTTACAATTAAGTATTAAAAAATTGGTTGGGAAGATGAAACATGCCATCTTTACAAACACATCACATAGAATACAAATTTGATTTTTCACTATTCGATCAGCCATCAATAATCTCATCGATGTTGGTTTTTGTCCTCCTAACCCCATTTGCATAAACAAAACTAGTAATATGAGATTTTTTCTACCTCTCATAGCATATTAACCCTGAGCAAAGTTGAAAGACCCAATGGTGCATGGAATGGTAAAGGCTCTGGGGTTTTTCTTATTTTCTACTAACGATCTAGAGGCACAACACTATTCGATCAGCCATCAATAATCTCATCGATATTGGTTTTGGTTCTCCTAATCCCATCTACTTAAACACAACTAGCGATATGAGATTTTTTATTTCTCCCATATTATATTAAGCCTGAGAAAAGTAAAAAGACCCAATGGTTCATGGAATAGTGAAAGCTCTGGATCTTTCATCTTTTCAACTAACGATCTAGAGGCAGCAGTACTACAATGATGAATATTGTTTGCAGGATCATAGATCATAGACCACTTTTAGTGACCAAATCCTTCATGAATCTTACATATCCAACTCCTTCAACATAGATAAAAACTTTTGATATTTTCTCTCTTTCTGTTGCTTTCACAATCTCTAAGGATAAGGTGATTAAGGTATTGGAATGGTTTTAAGAATAAGCTCCTCAACCTTACCCTTACCTTTTCCAGCCATACTATAACCCTCAAAATCAAGTTCTATCTCTGCTTCTACATCAGGTGTTTCCTTATCAACAATAGGATCACCATCATTCTTTTGCACATTCTAGGTGGAAATAGAAGGATCCATGAGGTTTTTACCACTCCAAGTAGTAATTATATGGAAATGACTATCATTCTTTGGGTTCTATACTTTAGTACTGGAAGAGTGATAGGTTGTCTTTGATTTGACATGGCTGAGATCTGATCAAATTATTGTTCCAGCTATTTGATTATAGTAGCATATGAATCAACCTTCTGATTTAGGCCTTACGGATCCTCCTAAATATCCTTAATTCAAATCTCATAACTTTATTAGTCTTTTACTAATTTTGACAATATTTTATCCATTCAAGACTAGGTATCTCAGCTACTTGGTCGGACATATCTTTCACTCTTCTCTTGGTAGTCAGTCATCTTTGTGCTACCAATCACCATCTCATTATTTGCTCTTGTCTCGGTACCTATCACCATAATAGTTCTAACCTTTATTTCCTTTCCCGTTGGCTTGAAACCCATCACTTAACGATCCAAATAATATGTTTTCTCATCTTCATCAGACTCATATATTATATAAGTAGATCTTTGCACTCCCACTGTGTTCACCTTCTCAGCCATCATTGCTGCAACTTACTTTGAAAGTAGCCTAATATCAGTTCTGAGTTGTGCAACTTCTTATGCTACCATATCATCACTAGCTCTTTAGTCACTTGCAACCATAATAACATATGTACCAGCTCCTCTATCAGCCTTTAAAGTATGCCAACCTCGATTAGTGACAGAAATCTCATCTCACATCTCTTGGGATATATCCCAATGTACATTCACAAGTTCACCTCCAGATATTCTATTTGCATATGCCAGACTTTGTAGCTCGTAACCTACATTGTTAGTAGGTGAAGGCTGAGCATCAATGACCTTGTGGTTTGATTTAGAGGTTGCCCATTCTCAAGTAGAAATAGAGCATATTACAGTAGATTTTTTGAGTGGTTTGCCTCATACTTCCCGTGGTTCAATATATTGCCCTAGAGCTGATGTTCAAGGATCGATAGAATATCTCCATTAAATTTGATCCTCCAATTCTATGATGAGGTACCATGCTCAACTTCTTTTTAAATCAGAACCACTCTTTATACATAGACCTTGTAGGTATCTGCCTGAAATGATAGATCTCATCTTTCAATTGCAGCATCCTGGTAGAAGGGAAAAATCGATTAAAAATTATCTATGCAGCTCATGTCAAGTTGTGATTGATTATTTAAGAAGTTCTCCTGGCCATAATGATACTTCACCTGTCAGTGAAAAGGGAACAATCATAATCTCAACCCTTCCTGATCCACCCAGGAATGGTATATGAGTTGCATATCCTAATAAAATTTGCTAGGTGTATATTCGCATCATTTGTTGTTGATCTCGATAAGACACCCTTCAAATTTAATATTTAAATCATTATGCTGGTAATATCAAACTTAACATTCAGGGATAAGGCAGGTGGCATAATGGCTCCAGTCTCAACAGGCTCTACATAGCCCATGTCTTTGTCTTCATCATACATTTGTACATACTGATAAGTTGGGATTACTCTAGCTCTTCCACCCCTAGCTCTCTCTTTATTCCCATCAATAGTTGCACGTGGATCAACTATATATCTTTTCTTGGCTAGTTGTACTTGCTGAGATAATCTGGCTCCCTAATCCACTCTTCTCTCTTTAATTTCCTCTACAAGAAGTTTCTGTCTGTATATCTATCACATTCTATTGATAGTAGGTAGGGGAGGAGGCATATTCTGGGGGTTTCAAATACCAGTCAGAACACCTTCATGAACTTGCTCTAAAATCCTTCATGGTATTTTGATCTTAAAAGAGAATAAAATAATAAGGTGCATACTTGACTTATTTAACCTAGTAGTTGACTTATGTGACCTTTGTGGTGCTTTAGAACTTCTAATTCATGAAATATCTGACTTATTGTATTATGGATTGTGATGTTGGTCATGTATTCAAGAAATTCATGCTTTGTCATCTTCATGCTATCGAGTTCTGGGGGTACATGTACCCAACAATTTAGTTGTGTGCTGAGAGCCCATGTTTTCAAGATACTCTCAGTCGAGCCATGTCAATAGAAATCTAGTCGGTCATGTGACTTAGGAAAGCTTAGTAATCTCAGTAGTATTCCATCAGTCAACGAAACTCAGTTAATTCAGTTTAGTCTAATTCAGTTAATCACGTTCAATGTCTATTCAGATGGGAGTAGGAATTAGCACCGAGTGAACCCAAGGATGGTAACACACACTGTCAAATGAGGGTGTGATTATTAGGAGTCATCCTTACATTCTAGAACTATATAGCCAGCATAGGTTGAGTCATCAATACTATCAGATAAGGGTTGATGAGGTGGATAAGCACTGTAAGATGAGGGGCCTAACGTTCTCTTTTGGGGAAACTGTCAGATTAGGGTTACCACAGCTTGTCCTTACTAGTGGCGGGTATTGACACCCTTTTAATTGGGGTTATAGATTGGACCCCACCTTAGCTATATTGCTTTATTTATGGCATGTCAGTTAGATGACTATTTCCCACAGTTTCAGTTATAGAATTCAGGACTGTCAGATACAGTTAACTCAGAACAAGAATGGAACTCAGCTAGTTCCATCAAAAACTAGACTGTCAAATACAGTCGCTCAATATTAGTTATTTTAGTTATACAGTTATTAGTATCTTATGTTATCAGTACTCAGATTTAGTAATCATGTTATCACAAACTAAGTTAAAGTTATTATGTATTCATGCATGTATTCTCACGTTCATGTTATTCAGTCAGTTGTTATCGTTTATACATGTGAACCCTTTGCATTCAGCCTACCTCACATGCATACCAAATATTCAAACGTACTGACGCATTTGCGCTATGGTGTTTTATTCCATAGGTTCAAAAGCATGAGCTCCAGAGCATCAATAGCATTCCAGTCTCAGCAGTCAGAGTTAGCAGTGAGTCCTCATCCTTCGAGGACATGACCATTACTTTATTATCTCATTAATTAATTTATTTCAATAGTTGGAGTTAGTTGAGGACATGTCATATCAACTCCTTATTCAGATAGTTCAGTCAGTTAGAGGCATTTCATACTATCATGTTCAGACAGTTTATTTCAGGTGTTGTTTTGGTATTGTGATTCCATATCATTCAAAAATTATTTTATCATTTTTGAACCTTATGGCCTTATAGCCTTTATTTCTACATTTATACAGTATATTATACAGTGTTCAGGTACAGATATCATCCTGGGTTAGCTTGTGGTCCTTCAAGATCATGAGCACCATGTAGCATTTCGGGTACCAGACTCGGGGCATTACAATATCATTTGGTTGTCACATTGACTGGAACACATTGAAGATTAGTTGTTCATCATTGAGTCTGAACCTCATCTTTCCCAATTTCATATCAACCAGCACCCTATACGTAACTTGGAAGGGTTTGCCCAAGATGATAGGGACTTAGGGGTCCACTTACAATCAAGTATTACAAAATTGGCTGAGAAGATAAAAGATACCATCTTTATAAACACATCACATAGAATATAAATCTGTTTTTTTACTATTCATTCAGCCATCAATAATCTCATCGATGTTTTTTTTTGTCCTCCTAACCCAATCTACTTAAACAAAACTAGTAATATGAGATTTTTTCTTCCTCCCATATCATATTAAGCCTGAGCAATGTTGAAAGACCAATGGTGCATGGAATGGTGAAGGCTCTGGGGTTTTTCTTATTTTCTACTGACGATTTAGATGCAACAGCACTATTCAATAAGCCATCAATAATCTCATTGATATTGGTTTTGGTGCTCCTAACCGCAGTTACTTAAACACAACTAGCGGTGTGAGATTTTTTATTTCTCCCATATTATATTAAGCCCAAAAAAAGTTGAAAGACCCAATGGTGCATGGAATGGTGAAAGTTATAAATCTTTCTTCTTTTCAACTAATGATCTAGAGGCAACATCACTACAATGATGAACATTATTTGTAGGATCATAGCTCAAAGTTAACGTTTTAGTGACCAAATCCTTCATAAATCTTACATAGCCAACTTCTTCAATAAAGATAGAAACTTTTGATATTTGCTCTCCTCCTGTTGCTTTTTCAATCTCTAAGGATAAGGTCATTGACGTCTTGGAATGGTTTTAAGAGTAGACTCCTCAACCTTACCCTTACCTTTGCTAGCCATACTATAATCCCCAAAATCAAGTGCTTTCTCTGCTTTTACATCAGGTGCTTCCTTATCAGCAACAGGATCACCATCATTCTTTTTCACATTCAAGGTGGAAATAGGAGGATCCGTGGGGGTTTTACCACTCCAAGTAGTAATTATATGGCAATGACTATCATTCTTTAGGTTTTGGACTTTATTACTAGGAAGAGTGATAGGTTGCCTTTGATTTAACGTGGCTAACATCTGATCAAATTGCTGCTCCAGCTATTTGATTGCAGTAGCATGTGACTCAACCTTTTGATTTAGGCCTTATGGATCCTCCTTAATATCTTTAAGACAAATCTCTTGACTTTATTAGTATTTTACTAATTTTGATAATATTTCTTCCATTCAAGACTAGGTATATCAACTACTTGGTCGGATATATCTTTCACTCTTCTCTTGGTAGTCAGTCATCTTTGTGCTACCAATCACCATCTCATTCTTTGCTCTTGTCTCGGTACCTATCACCATAATAGTTCTAACCTTTATTTCCTTTCCCGTTGGCTTGAAACCCATCACTTAACGATCCAAATAATATGTTTTCTCATCTTCATCAGACTCATATGTTATATAAGTAGATCTTTGCACTCCCACTGTGTTCACCTTCTCAGCCATCATTGCTGCAACTTACTTTGAAAGTAGCCTAATATCAGTTCTGAGTTGTGCAACTTCTTATGCTACCATATCATCACTAGCTCTTTAGTCACTTGCAACCATAATAACATATGTACCAGCTCCTCTATCAGCCTTTAAAGTATGCCAACCTCGATTAGTGACAGGCTCTACATAGCCCATGTCTTTGTCTTCATCATACATTTGTACATACTGATAAGTTGGGATTACTCTAGCTCTTCCACCCCTAGCTCTCTCTTTATTCCCATCAATAGTTGCATGTGGATCAACTATATATCTTTTCTTGGCTAGTTGTACTTGCTGAGATAATCTGGCTCCCTAATCCACTCTTCTCTCTTTAATTGCCTCTACAAGAAATTGCTCTGTCTGTATATCTATCATATTCTATTAATAGTAGATAGGGGAGGAGGCATATTCTGGGGGTTTCAAATCCCAGTCGGAACACTGTCATGAACTTTCTCTTACATCCTTCATGGTATTTTGATCTTAAAACAGAGTAAAATAATAAGGTGCTTGCTTGACTTATTTAACCTATTAGTTGAGACATCTACTTGAGCTATATGGACCAAGTTAATAGGGATGACTAATGGACCAGATTTATGGCCTATACTAATGGGATAATTTAAGTCCCAAACTAAGTAAAATAAATATTGAAGAGAATGGGCAGCCCAACACCAATATCTATCTCAAAAGCCCTATAAGTTAAAGGCCTATTTTAGACTTGAATAAAGCAAGTAGGTGGATCACCTCTTTTGACCTTTTGACCAAATTAAGAACTAAGTAGGTGCATCACCTACTAAGGCTCCATTGACTAGCTTATTGTCCCAAGTACACAACCACTTACTTGAATTAATTTTGGCCGAAATTAAAATAGAGAAAAAAAGAAGATTGGCCAGGAAAGGCCCAATAATTTCATATCCACAAAGGCGCAAGTATAATGGTCAAGTAGGTGTATCAAATACATGACAAATTATGGACACCAAATGGCCAAGCAATTCAGTTAAGACCAACTGCCTTTAAAGTGATTGAAACCTGCTCAATTAACCCATTTTAACTTAGACAGAAATCAGCTTTCTTAGGGTTTTTCTATCTTACTCTCTCTTAGCTATTCGGCAGCCTTATAATTCCACTAGGATACTTGGGATTTAACTTCCTTCCAAGCTAAAGGTAAGTGAACAAATCATGAGCTTTTCTTACGAATACTATGAGAATTATGTTCTCCATGATTAAATTATAAGACAACCCTTTTTAAGCTATCCAGTCCCATTGTTCTATTTTATTAAGTGATTTTTCTCTTATCCTTTGGTTTTTGAGTGAATTAATTAAGATATTGAAGAGATACACATTAAGAGAATAAAATACCAGAGAAATTATGGTATGGCTATTGTCCATTTTTTCCCTTTTTTCCTGTATACATGAGTTGATATTGTGTATATATTGTTGTTAAGAACTCAAGGGATGGTGAGTTCAATATTGGTTTCTATATAAAAGCATATTTGGGGTTATTTATGATATATTTTATGTTTATTTGTTAGGTTTTACTTGGTTGATATTGGGGAAAGGTATGAATAGTTTTTATTGGAAGGTAGAAGAAGGGTGTAGCGGTAATCACCGAATTGGACGTCGTGTAAGCTTATTGCCTACTCCACTTGGTATACTTTTTTGAGAGTACAATGAAGAAAAAAATGTTAAGGGGACCTTATAAGAATTTGTATTGTATGTGAATGTAATTGGAGGAGAACGCGGTTGAAAGAACACCTTTAAATTAATTAATTATGGGTTACTACCTGGCTACTATTTTGGTAAGATTAAATGGCGCAAATGAGTCAATTAGCCCCTAATCCTAGTTAACTATTTACTTTATTATAGATTAATAATCTCAAAGGAAGGATGTTAATTTAGGGTTCTATCAGAGTTGCGCAGCAAGGTATGTAAGGTATTTTGATTCTATACTCTTTGGCATGAATCTAACTCTTGTGTTCCAAATTAAAGCTTCTTAAGTGTCTTTGTTTCAATTGATAGATAATCGCATCGTAAAACATCCAATGTGACTAAAAACCTTATCCCAACTACTTAGGATGCTAAAGTACCTCAAAATGTGTTTGTGACTAAATCTGCACAATTACTCTTCTAAGTGCTAGTATGATAAAGATACTGTCAACAACAAGCTTTACGAGTTCTTCTCTTAGTAAAACATAGTCCATTATTTTTTTTAAGCTCCTAAATGTTATATTTGTATTATTGTTTCTTCCTACCTCATCGTTACTGGATCAAATACATACTTATATCTCTTTTACTACTAGTCCAAATATCCAAATTCAATAATGTCATGACCACCAAAATAATAACTTTAAAGATAAAAAGAATTATCTGAAGTGAATCTATATGTTCTTGGGTGGTATCACAGGGGTGGAAGGAACACCTAGAATGGGTTGATACCAATATTATGGGCGGTATTCCAGGGGTGAAAGGAAAGCCAAGCATGGGTCGATCTCGATTTATGTATTTATGAGGATCGTATCCCAGGGGTTAAAATTCCTAGCATGGGTCATCCTTTTTAACCACAAATTAGTTGTTCATATCATGGCTTACAATTTTACAAACCAAACTAAAATATAACAAATTAAATGATATAATGTACATAATTCAACAAATAGAATCAAAGGTGGTCTTTTATCTTGATCTATATAGTTATATATTAATATGTGATTTCATTAAGAGCTTATCTTACTATAATCACTTTATGCCTTATATACATAGTACATTATTTTGTACTAATGCCCTTTATAGGTAAAACCATGTTTCATGATGTAGGTACAGGAACCCCATCTAGTAGACCTTCCTAATAAGAGTACAGGACAACCAGCGGCTATTGGTGAGCTATAGGTTAACTTAGAGTTTTCCTAGTCTATTATATATATTTTTGGTATTGTATAGTAGTTAAGAGTAAGGCAGGGGTTTTCTTGACACTAACTAAGTCTATGTATCTTTTATAGGATTTGTAGACCAATATAAAGTTAAGCATAGTAGCATTTTGTTCTTTTAATGTTATGGCCCCAACAGCCAAGTCTTACACATGTAAGTTTGGGCATACTTACATGGTTTATTTTCATTGATGCATTGAATCCATACATGGTATAACCTCTGAATATCATAGTTACACGCATGACAATTACATAGTATGGGTTGGTGCTCTCGGTCCTTTACGACAATGGGCGCTTGTCCGCCCCAATGGGACTTGAGGCGTGATATTTTAGTAGTGGATACCGTATACCCTCTAGGTAATTTCCTAAATTTATGCACATTTTTGGTATTTTTAGCCTTCCTACGGTAGCTATAGGTCATTTATGACTTCACAGAACTATCATTATAGTTATTGGGCAATTTGTTTGGATTTTAGTTTCATTCCCCTATTTTGAAGATTTCACTATTTAGGATTTGGTTTCAGACCAAAAGTCCTAGTAGTTGACATCAGAAGTGAATTTTGGCAGCACCATCAGCTCTAGAACCTTGATTTTAGGCAAGGGGGCCCTTGGTTTAGGTCCTGGGTCTTCCAGACTCATTTTGGCCTATTGGGCGGATTCTAGAAAATGAAATTGTAGGTGTGGGCCCTATAATTAGTCTAAATGATCTTGGATTAAAGTTTAGTTGGTTTCATTGAGCCCAAAATATTGAATTTATTATGGTAGCACAGTTTATTTATGCGCACATGGTTCAAAACAAATTCTGAACACCCGGTAGGAGTCCATTTGGACTTAGCAAAATCTGGTGCCTAGCATCAGTTGGTACATATCTTAAGAAGCCAACTTGGTCCCCCTAGTTGCTTTAGAAAGACCTTGTCACTTAACTAAAGGTAGCTTCAGCAACACTAGGCCGCTTAGGAGAAGGGTCTCTTTTCATTATGGATTGCTTACGTGATCTTTGGGTGTCTCAAGTTATGATCGCTTAAGTGAATCTCTATGGTGTTATATAACCTTCTTCACCAAAAATTCCCATCATTTTCTCCTCTATTCCATAGATTTTTTAGAGCTTAAATAAAGAAGAAAGTGGAAATCATCCATTGAAGTTAAGGTAAGGTACACTCCTTGGCCATTTTCAATTATTTTGCTGTTAATTTCCAACCTATTTCATGGTAAATTCTTAGAATTAGGGCTTACAATTCCAAAACTTTAAGGGTTCATTTGAGATCCTATTTGTTCTTTGTTTGTGCTCAACTTTTGAGCATACATTCCTAGTCCTTCAAGGGACCTCGTGAAGAATTCAATTTTGAATTGAATTTTGCGGCCCTCGTGGGCCCATTCTTAACTCGAATTTTGACTCGACCCTTAGTATAGAAATGTGGGTATTGTCTTAATCCTAATGACATATATATTACTATTTTGATAACATGTCTATATTTTTTGTGGTGGAGCAAGGATGGACGTTTGTGGATGATTTATGAATATGTGGTTTGGCACCGAGGTAGTTTTCTTTCAACTCTTCTACATGAGATAGTGTATTATATGTGTTGCATGTTATATCGAGATATTAGGATATGATTATGGGTAGAACACCATGACTTATCCTAATGTAGAAGTTTGGGGATAGAAGGGTGAATCAACCTTTAAAGTGAAATACCTGTCATGCCCTTAGGATCCAATTACTCTAGGTTGTGAACATGTTAGACATAGATTAGGATAACAACCTATTAGTGAAAGGTTTACTACTTGATTATTATTAATAACTTGTTGGGCCCAAGGCCATGATTATGATATTAGTAGGATTTTATGTTAGTGATCTATTATTGTAAAAGGCATAGCCGTAGTCTATGAATGTTTAGGTGCTTATAAATGTATTATGTGGATACTAGTGATGGCATTGCATATATTTGGTACATTCATGCTTACTTAATTGTAAGATTCAAGCTAAATCTTATTTTTACTACTGGTTTCCTAAAAGGGGTTCATTCCCACTTTTCACTTTTAAAATGGATTCTTTTTAAAAGAAATTGTACCACCTTAATGGATGATTTTAGAACCTTTGAATAAAAATAATATTTTAGTGATTTGACTGAGATAGATTTTGGTCCATGGTTTTACTAATACTCTTTACTTTGGTCGAGGGAGATTTTGACCCTTTCTATATTTGTATGATGATTTAGTCCCAAAATTTACCTTGGGCAATTAATCTATAGACTTACACTCTTTAACCACGGCTTGACTCTACACAGTTATTATATATATATATATATATATATATATATAATTAAAATTAGATGGAGTTGAATGAAGATGGTGATAATGCTTGGAAATTCTAGATCGAGACCATGTCAGCATATAGGGTACTTCCAGACCCTTTAGGGACCCCTTAATTAGTGAGTCATCATTCCATAGAAGAGAGGTTGTTGTAGGATCTTCCTTTATGAGTCATCGAGATGGATGAGGTGCATACATTGGGTTATTTTATGACACATGGATTGGTTTTGGTAGTATAGATTTACTTGCATACATTCTTGTATGTACATTTCCTATCACCAGTGTGATGTTTTATTCATATATATATCAAACTTATGAGGGGTTGCATAATTATGGGTTATGAGTGATGCTTATTGTGTGATATGAGCTGATTGAGATTGTTGGGTTATAGGGCTCGATTTAGGTATTTTTTTCTAAACTAGTCGGTTATTGTATTGATGTTCTTATAGTTAGTTCGTGGAAGGTTGATTATTGGATTGGTTTTAAAATTTAAGGTATGATTCTGATTCCATTCTCTTACATTTATTTTATGATCGATAATTATCTCATGTTTAGACATTTGGATTAGTGACCCTGATTATACCATAGTTAGTTCCTAATCAATTAGGATCCCTTGACATGTTAGATAAACTATCTTAGGTCACCACCCCCATTTAGTTAGTCTTATATACTTATACGTATATATATATATATATATATCTAGGATATTACCGTGTATCCCTGTCTTCTTTTGCGTTTTTCTATTGTATATATCCTCTTTTCCTTGTATACTACTATATATATACTTATTCTACACTTATTTGAATATTGGACAGTGATATATGATATAGTGTTTAGGGTCTGCATACAATTTGAATAGGCTAATTCATCTGTATTCCCCTCTAGTCTTCTTATGTTAGCTTCTTGGATATATGGTTCTAGCTTACATTCCTACTTGCATGTTATCTATATTTTCATTATCTTTGGATCTCAATCGGTTGTTGCCTACTGAATACCACATGTTAATACTCATACTGCACTTTGTAGCCTGTAAATCATAATACAAATTCTCATTGCTGCTTTGTGCATAATGCAGATGAGCTATGGATCAGAGGTTTAAGGTGAGCTCTGGGCATTTAGAGTATTACTATTCTTCTTCTTATGTATTATACTAATCTCTTTGTTGTATATAGAGATGGGTTGAGCTTATATATTATTTTGTACTTTATTTTGTATTCTTATTATTATATTAGAAGCTCTTGTACTGACTCCACCAAGTTTTAGGGCTATAATATATATAGTATTTTGCATTTTTTTCATTCTCTTGGTAGTTCATTACTAGTTGTTTCGAACTGCGTGTTGCCTTACCTACTAGTGGGCTATAGTAGGTGCCATCATGACCTGAGAAATTAGGTAGTGACACCTGTTTATTTATAGTGATCATCCTAGACAGAGTAGTGTTCAGCCTCCGACGGATTCATTTTAGGGTATTCTAGTCATGGTGGTTATTTCAAGTTAGCCAAATTTTTTTGTTCAATGCAACCAAGGGTGTGTTATGGTTTTGGGACCTTTAACTATTTCTCGAGAGAGTGTCCTAGTTTGGGAAAGTTGTTCTAGTAGCTTAGAGTGTTTAGCTGATTAAGATTGTACCTCTGCTAACTAGAAATGGTATGCATGGTCTTCTAGGTGGTCCCTAGGGTGCTCATAGAGGTCCTCAAGAAGGTAGGATAGGAGATCATTAGGAGCTCAGCCAGGTGATGGACGTGGTCAATTGTATGATGTACCTTCTAGACCCAGGGTAGAGTCTTTGGATACTATTATTACACATAATTTTTATGTGCCATCACCCAGTTTTTGCTTTATTTGATTCAGGATCCACTTATTCTTATGTGTCTTCTTAGTATGCCCCGTGGTAAGATTTACCTTGGGATTCTTTATCTATGTCGTTATTTGTATCTACTCCCATAGGAGATTCTGTAGTAGTGTCTCAGGTTTATAGTTCATATTTTATGACAGTTTGGGAGTTTGATAGTCGGGTTGATCTTATTGAATTAGACTTGGAGGATTTTGATATGATTTTGGGCGTGGATTGGTTTTCCCCTTATCATGTGGTTTTTGATTATTTTTCCATGACCGTTACCTTAGTTATGCCCTACATAACCTCAATTGTGTGGAAGGTATCTATTACTTAAATGTCAATGGGGATTATTATTTCTTATGTTTGTGCTAGGATACTTGTTTCTAGGGGTTGTGAGACTTATCTCACTTATATTCGTGATGTTAGTGTGGGGAGCCCCTCGCTTAACTTTGTTCCTACAGTTCATGAGTTTTTTTATGTTTCACCTACTGACTTACCTAGTCTTTATCCTAAGCATAATATTAAGTTTATTGTGATTTTGAGTCAAGCACCTAACCAATTTCTATGGAATCTTATCGTATGGCTCATTTTAGCTTTGGTAAGGGTTTTATTTGACCGCATGTGTTGACTTGGGGTGCTCCTTTCTTGTTCGTTAAGAAAAAGGATGGTTCCTTACATATGTGTATTGATTACAACCAGCTTAATAAGGTGATGGTGAAAAATAGGTATCTTATGCCTCCCATTGATGATTTATTTGACCAACCTAAGGTAGTTGTAATGACCCTACAGGTTATTTTCTATATTTTAGAGCTTTTTTATAGTTGCTTCAAGTCATTTACAACTTGCTGGAGCTGACAGTTTGGTTACTGGGTAGATTATTTACTTTTTAGAGCCAATCCCTGTTTTAAAGCCTTTATAGGTTCAAATTGGCAACCAAGAAAAAACCTTAGTTACACAACCTTATATGCTAATTCTGATAGTTCCAACAGCTCTGTAATATTAAGTTTAGGCTAGATAAATCCTTCATTTGTGTTTGAATGCACCCAGACTTATTTTGAGCTATTGGCCAAAAGTTAAGAAAAATGGGAAGTGGGTGTGGGACCCATTTTTCATTAGAACGACCTCGGATGGAGATTTCAACTACCCCATTAAGTTCAAAACATTAAATTTGATCAGGTAGAATAGTGTTTTTCACATACGGGATTCTAGATGAATCCCGAGGGGTTGGTAGAGACTTAGAAAAATTCCAAGTCTCTAGCTGGTGCCTGATATCTGGTATGACTGTGCCTTTAGCGAAGGGTACTTTAGTGGCCCATTAGGAACTTTATCAGCGCTAGCTTAGTTAGCCGATACTGCTTTAGCGGCACCTGGGAACTTTAGTTGCTAGCACTAAAGTAGACAGCCTAGCTTGTGGAATCGGATACCAATTTAGCTGTACTAGGTGCTTTAGCAGTGACATCTAAAGCTGCCTAATGTCTGCTTTATCAGCACCCACGCGCCTGGTAAGGGAAAAATACCCCACTTTGCCTGATTTTAACCATTCTTCTCCCATTCTCAAGAGACTAAAACCTTATATAGTATGAAAACTTAGGAGAAACATTTGTGGGTGATCTTGGAGATTAGGAAAAGTTTATTATGTGATTCTTTATCAAATTTATAGTAAGATCTCATCTATTTAATGCTTAAATTCTCCATTCTTATTTTAAATCCCCAAAAGGTTGGTGACTTAATTTTAGCACCATTATAGCTCGAAATCCATTTATTTTTTAATGTAAATGTTCCTTGAGCATAAAGGGACGTTGTATTGGTTTCAAATGTGTAATTTCATAAATGGGCCCCACATAGGATTTTTATGTAATTTTGACTCAAAGAACAATAGTTCAATATGGGTATAATTGATCTTTTTTTGATGAGCAGATTGTGATTTTGAAATTGTGGCACCTTGCGAAAGCTTCTCATAAAGGAAAATTGGTGATTTAGCAGATGCTTCAGTCTTTTCTTTGGTGTCAAGGTAGGCTAGGTTTACCATTTTCATAGATTGAGCAATCTCACAGTATGATTATGATATTATGGTTGATATGGGGTGGGATTTAGGTGTTAGAAGTATGAAACAGAATATTTTATTTAGTTGGACCATTTAGTCAATCTTGAAATCATAAACTTGGAGTAATTAGCATAGTAGTTCAAGTCTTAAGTGAATTTGACTTTGTGACTTAAGTTAACAACAAAAATATCTTAGTTGCTTAAGTTAAGGGAAATTGCATTAGATACTATTATTTTAGTTAGGTTGACTTGATTGTTCAATTTTGGGGTAGAATTACTATTTTAGGGCTATTTATGGATTACTTGACATCTAGAAATGAACTTACATACCTTAGCCTAGTCCGGGGTAGAAGTTGCCTAAAATGAATTTCGGGGATTAGAGAGAGCCCCTCCAGTCCAACTTAGTCCAAGACTTGTGTTAGCCTTGTAGACTTATTTACACATGATATACTCTTATTAATTGTTGGTTTTACACTTGAGGAGATTAAATATATTTATTGAGTATGTTAGTTGGATATTGAAAAATGTATGCTTTCCAGGTATTGCTAATAATATTGCTTATATGCATGATTAATAATATGGCCTATCAACATGTTTAATGATATAGATATTATGTCATTAATGATTAATATCTCATAGATATGATGTGTCTTATAGATATAATATGGCTCATATGAAATGATATGGCTTATAGAAATGGTTAAAGGCTTATAGATATGATTCGTGGGTTGTGGATAATTATTAAAATAACTTATGATTATGATTATTGACATGTCTTATGGTCATGGTTAACAGCATGACTTAATAGGTATCTGATGTTGCCCAAAACTAACCTCCAAAGAAGTATGTTGATCGATGTCAAATATAGTAACCCAACTAGGTTAAGGTCGAACTCACAGGGAAAACATTGTAAAGTATCTCAAACTTGAAAAAATTTACGAGCAATACAGAAAAGTAAATAGGGGGATCTTCAAATCAAAAGCAACACGTAACAAAACTTTAATGCTTGAGTGGGTAAACAATAGAGAACGAACACTAGGACTGTGTTTCCCCAGGCTTCCCAACTCCATAAGCTTCTCATGTTCAACTTGCCTATTCTACTTTGATGCATGCAAGTTGACAAGCTATGTATTATCACCCATCTTGTGAACATATTGATAAATCTTACCCTTTATCTTGTGAGTCTCAGGGTGTCTCCTTATTTCCCCTTGCCTATAACCTCAGCTCAACTTTCTCTTTTAGAGTCTCAAGTTGATTAGATAAGATGGCAAAATTAATAGATGGAAGTGAATCTCAAATTACTATCTTAATCCCCTTTTCCTAATCTCAAACTCCCTTATGAGGACGCTCTTGAATACGGGTAATCCTCAAGATTCTACACTAGCTCTGTGGTCAATTAGTATGAAGAAGATTAAGATACACGCAACTACAATAGAATAGATAAATCTCCCACTTCCTCTACGTAGCTAATCTGCCAGGGTTCCTAGAACACTAGTCAAGGAAATTATCCTATCATGTTTATTCAACAATCCTTGATAATCATTAAAGAACACATGTAGTTAATTTCACAATAATGAGAAAGAGAAAATCCAAAGTCTCCAATTGAATAAAAACACAAAACCTTAAGAACAAAATCTCAATGACCAAAGTATGCTAAAAGTATCAAAAGTAATGTAAAGTGTGTAACCTAAATAAGTCCCAATAAAAATGGTATAGGAAAAGTAAGTCGACACTCATAACGAATCCCGTGGTCTACTCGTAAGGTCTCCTTACGTGTTGTACAATGCAAATTGTAAGCATTACAATGATACACCTTCAGGACTTTAAGCTTCTTTTGTCCTTACTATTCATCAGCACGAATCATAGTCAGTCCTTACGACTCATTGTCTTCACTCATCATCTCTAGAGCCTTCGACTTTCAGGGCTTTGAACACTGTTCTTCTTATGGCTTCTCATTACGAGTCATAATGTCATAATCAAACATTATGACTCGTGGTATTCTATGACTTCACCTTTGGGATTTACCTTTGGATTCTGCTCACATTACAATTTCTCATCACAACTCGTAATCACTTCTTACGATTCATAGTCACTAGTCTAGTCACTCTTCACTTGGCCTCTCAGCTTTACTCTTACTTCTAGTATCCTGACGAGTATGGCAATGAGGTTTATAGTGTTTTAGCGACTCGTAGCAGTCAGTTTATCAACTTTATCAGGTTTTTCTTCCATCTTTTCAGTGCAACACCAATGTTAACCTATTTTACCTATAAAAACCACAAAAACCAAATCATATCTACAAAAATAACCTATGTCCAAGCATTGATTCCTTATTTTAAGCAAACAAATGTGCCATGTTTCCATGGCACATCAGTGTGTATTTGTATAGATTATTACGTTAGTTTATCAGTGTGGCTTTTTTATATGGTTCATTGATACAATTTATAAACATGAGTTCTGGTTTGAGTTTGGCAATTAATAATGATCTTGATGATATTAGTTCTGATCCAGACCCAACAAATAATGATAATGATGATGATAGTATTGAGTTTTAGTTTAAGTTCGACATTAGGATTTATGTATAATATAATACTATTCAGTTGGATTCTTGGTTATGGCATGATAATTTGGTGATTTATGGCTATTCAGTTGCTTAGTTTCCTTGATTGTACCCTCCAGGCTTATGGGGGCCTGTGTTGGGTTATTTACATTTTAGCACTTATTGGCTTATGGGGACCAATCTTGTAGGTATAATTATGCAATCTAAATATTATTATCTCATATCCATTTATCTATTTATGTACAATGGTGTTAAAGCGTATTTCCAGGTTTGCATCTTTTATCTAGACTTGGCTTATTCTATTTGGTTTGTTATAGTATTTATGTCATGATTTAGCTCAGTCGGCTGATGATGCCTATTAAGTATCCATGGTTTTGATACTAATACTACATTTCTATACCTTTTTGGTGCAAATCATAATACTAGTTGTCGCCATTGATTTGGCGTTCGTGCAAGATTTATTTTGTAGATTAGGTGAACTCTTACAGTCAAAGTTACCCTTTTCCTTCTATTTATCTTTGTCGAGTCTTTCATCTTTGAGAAATATTGTATTTGACTATTCATGACACGAACAGAAATCAGGCCTTGTCGTATGGGCATCTCAATCCTAACAAGGATCGGAGATTGCCCGTCAACCTAACCAAACCCTCACATCAATCCACAAGTGTCAGATGAACTCCAACCATATAATCAAGATAGCAGAAACCATACTCATAAACATAACTTAAGAATGTCTAATCATTGCATCAATGTCAATATACCAAAAAAACATACCCAAGTCCATAGTCATCCACAAAGCTTCTACAAATCTGATGTCTAAATATGTTGGGACATGCCCCCGACAATAGGCAAAAAAAACAAATCTAAAACAAGTCTATGTCATAAGATAGTAGGACCATAACATGTATACCTTCTGAAGTATGGAAGCTCACCACTTCAAAGTCAACACACAAACCTCTCAAACCCCTAGTCACTGCGCAGGAAGAGAAGAAGAAGTTGTGGCCCTTGTGTCATATGGGGACAAAGCGTTCGGAGATAGTTAGCGGTTGGAGCGCTAGCATGTAGATTCATTATTCAAATACAAGTCTAACCATCATAAGAAACCATATTTATATACATAGGGGCATATACTGACATATAGATAAATCAAGTATCGGGAAAGGGGACAAGGCCTTAGAATGCATCTCAAACATCTAATCATGAAACATAAAGTGGAGGACTCTAACCTTCCACTCGCATAGCTTTGGAATTTTGAACTTCCCGATTATATTAGGCAAGAGGACTCTAACCTCAAGCCGTCTTATGAAACATGTGGACTCTAACCATAGGCCGTTTCAATAGGCAAGGGACTCTAACCATAGGCCGTTTCATTAGGCAAGGGACTCTAACCTCAAGCTATTTCAATAGGCAAGGGACTCGAACCTCAAGCTATTTCATTAGGCAAGGGACTCTAACATCAAGTCATTTGACTAGGCAAGGGACTCTAACCTCTAGCCGTTTCATTAGGCAAGGGACTATAACCTCAAGCCATTTCATAAGGCAAAGGACTCTAACCTCAAGCCGTGATAACAATTATTAGTCGGCATTGGGACTTTAAACTTTCGTCCATGCATTATCATCCATTTAATTCAACACAGGAGGACTCTAACCCACTAAACCAATTCAAGCCATCAAGGCTACAATCCAACACCACAAATGACCACATGGTCTTCATGAACCATTTATCAATCAATCACCTTAATAGGACAAAACCTTAGTTACAACCACCATTAAAGTCACTTTGTTGTCATCAAGGCCCATACAATACCATTTATTCTTCATATTCATTCATTTTCCAAACTTTGGTTCAAACACAATTCAAATTCAAGTTTAGGGGATCAAACCCTTTTTAACAAATCAAACCTCCAAGGTTACCAATTAACTCTTTACATGGCCAACAAGGCCTTTACAAAGTCATTTACCAAGCATCTTCACTCATTAAGCCACTGCCTTAGCTCAAAACACTATCAACATATAGCTAGTTAATTGTCTTAGACATTTTCACAAACACCTAGAGAGTATACCTTTACCATGACCAAAATCCAAGTGAAAACCATCAAGATTTGGGTTGCTCATGACACATTTATTAAACCCCAATCAACAAGAACACACATATGGAAACCATCACAAAAAACATGTGGAAACACAAGTTTGAATAAGAGTAAACAATACCCATCATTATGCATCAAAACCCTTAGTGTTTGATTTCAAAAACCACCATTCAAGAATCAAATCATAGTTTAAAACATATTATATTTGAGAAATAATAATCAGGAAGAGTCATATGCCTTATACACAAAGATTCACGGAGAGATTCTTGGTCTCCAAGCTCCTAGATGGCCTCCTTGATTTACCCTAGTCCCAATCTTGTTGAAGAAGTTTAGAGAGGATTTTGGGATGTTTTTTATCTTGTCCAAGTGAAGAATGATGGGCCAAACAATGTTATAAGTCATGGGTCATAATGTGTTAGGGGTGGGTAATGTTTAAAATATCCCTAGCTTAAAATTTAAAAACTTAGCCCGGGGGGGTACAACTTACCCAACTAAACCATACCCTAGGGTACGAAGGATACCTTAACTCATACTTTAGGCCTTACCATGTACCTCTAATCTACCCAACATATGACCATGCATACATAACTCGTATCCTAAGGTATTAGTAGTACATACAAACCATACCCAAGACAGTGTCCATTATCTATCAAAGACACTTGCTCAATTCAAAGTTTAGGGACTTGAACCCATTGCCTATCAAAGACATAAATCAAGTTAAGAATATCAACACATTCCTCAAGAACGAGTTTCCAGAACAAATAACAAATATGGATACATAAACTTCGTGTCCTCTTCCACATCCCAAGTAGCTTCCTCGGACTTTTGGGTCCTTCATAGAACCTTCACCGAAGCTACCTCTTTAATTTGCAACTGAAAAACTTGATGATCTAAGATCCTCACCGGGACCTCCTCATAAGAACAAGAGTCCAAAATACCAACATCCTCCAAAGGAACAACCAACGAATGATCACCCATACATTTCCGCAATATGGACACATGGAATACCAGATGGATGGAGCTTAAACTAGAGGGAAACTCTAACTCATAGGCCATATTACCCAACCCTCTTCAAGATAAAATATGAACCAACATACCGAGGACTAAACTTACCCTTTTTACCAAACTGCATTACTCCCTTCATGGGAGATACCTTCAAGAATACCCAGTCGTCAACATTAAACTCCAAATCCCTACGCCTCAATCCACATAGGACTTTTGGCGACTTTGAGCGGCATTTAACCTATCAGAAATCAACTTCATCTTCTTTAAGTCTTGGTGAACCAAATCAGGGCCAAGCAACTTACCCTCACCAACTTCATACCACAAAATAGGAGAACGACATCTCCTACTATACATCGCCTCAAAAGGAATTATACTAATGCTAGAATGGTAACTATTATTATAGGAGAATTCAATCAATGGCAAATGGTCGTACCAACTACCACCATAATCTATCGCACATGCATGGAGCGTATCTTCCAATGTTTCACTACTGGAAAAAGAGGCTATGGAGACAGTTCTACTACCGTCCTCCTAGACATCACAACCGTCCCCATAGGTCTAATGCGGCAGTTTCCACAACCGATACAACTGAAGGCGTTACATTAGGTCTAACGTGATGGTTTCTTGCGACGGTTGCTAAAACCATCACTATATTATGACCTTTAGCGACGATTATTGTATTGACTATATGACAATGGTTAGAAGGCTTTTGAGATGGTTCCAAACCATCCCTATATACGCGTTAAGATATGATATTGCAATGGTTATTAGTCTATTAAGACGATTGTTAACCGTCCCTATATATATGCTAGTGCAACGGTTATATATGCTATTAGGACGGTTTTATATGTATACTATTAGGACGGTTATATTTACTATTGCGATGGTTGTATGCATATACTATTGGGATGATTATATATGCTATTGCGACGGTTGTATGCATATACTATTGGGACGGTTATATATGCTATTGCGACGGTTTTATGGATTACTATTGGGATGGTTATATATGTTATTGCGACGATTGTATGCATATACTATTGGGACAGTTATACATGCTACTGGGACATTTAAACATGAGCTATAGCAACGGTGAATTTTATGCTATTGGGATAGTTATTTTAGGGTATTAGGATAATTATTATTAAAATATTCAACAATACTATATTATGTTATTGCAATGATTTTATAAAGCTACCATAACACATAAAATGTACATATATAGTAATCATCAAGAGTATTAGTAACTATTAATTCCCAAAATGTCATATGCAAAAAACCAAATATTTTTTGACCATTCAGAAAAATCAAAACATACACAAGTTTCAAATGTTCAAAAAATAAAAGATGTTAGAAACTACTCGGTCAAATTTTCCAACAGCTAGTGTAACATGAAACAAGTGCAATTGATCTCTTAGATCAGGTCTAGTTCATCAATTTCATTTCCGTCATCTTCTATGTCATGATCACCTACAACAATAAGAAAAACAAAATTAATGTCTAGCAACAAACTGCATAACAACAACATACCCAATATTGAGATCAAGCATACGTATATACCCAAAGTTTGGAAAGATCAAGCATAACAAGTATATAGATTACTATCCTCACTCTTCGAAGGGTATGTATTTTAGTTTTCATCTTCTCACTTAGTCCTATTTCCAGATTTAGTTATATACTTGATGCAAACAGGAGCAACTATACATTGATGCATAAGGTTCGTGAGGTAAAGAAAGATGTTCGTGAGGACAATGTATAAAAATATGGGAAACTAAATGCCAGCAAATCTCGTGGATGGTTCAAAAGATATTCAAAGCTAAGAAGTATATAGAGGAAGCAAGGTATACTAAACACGATATCCAACATATGTCCACCTTCTCTATCAAGGATATGCACTATAAATTGTTGGGAACTCGTCAACATTGACATGGGAGCAAGAGGTCAACTGGACGGTAGCACACTACAAAGCTAAGGGCAGAACAATGATGCTGAAATATACAAAATCTGTGTAGCTGTGTAGCTGCATCAAATTGATAACTTGACTAGATATGTTATTATTATTGTTTTTTTGTCCGAAATATAGCTTATGCATGCTGGTAAATCAGCTTATTTGGTACTTTATGCAGTCCTTGCATAGTTTGGTTTATCCATAGAGATGAATGATGACAGTACAGTTGGTGTGAATTTAGGGCCCTTTTGCATATAGACCTGAAGGTTCCCTATACCAAACGTAGCACTATTGGTAGATTTTCATTATCTACCACTTTCCAGGCACCCAGCAACTTTATATTTTATCAATAATATTGGGTGAGAGCTAGTTAGATAGAGTACTAGACCGATGATTTGAAAATATGGCATCCAACTCCATTGTTCACTGTCCTATAATATTTCCTCTCACATAACCAGTTGCCTTCCACTTAAATTTTCCCAAACTATATTTTACTTGTACAAACAAATGATATATTGTTATTCCAATACAAAAGCCTGACCTACAAAGTAACTCCTTCTATCCAAGTTACAAAGTTATTCCAACTTTTGTGACTTTTCTTTTTTAATCAAATCCAAGAAAGAATGATAGATTAATTTTTTAGAAAGAATATAAGAATGATAGATTAGTTACAAAAATATGGCATGTATTCTCCAGATCTTTGTATAAGTCAAGATGAAGTTGACAGTTTTTCACAGTAACACCATTCCAGTACCCAAAAGATTGTATTATGATCATAAGTTATGCTATTCTCCATCTTACCACAGTAATGTCACTTCATTTCTTTATAAATCCAGTAAGGATACTTTGCTTTCGACCTTTTCACTGACCAAGAGTGACAATACATAATATTCCTACCACGACAACACATTCATTTATTTTTGTGGAACCTTTTAGCAAGTTACTATCTACCTGATACAAGATCAAGTTCACAACACAAGAAACATCTACCTGATACAAGATCAAGTTCACAACACAAGAAACAAGCGACAACAAGAACAACAAGATGTCAACAACAATGCTAGTTAATCGAAATAGACCACACACGGCTTCACTAGACTTCAAGATTACAACAAGAAGATGAAAAAGAATGTAAGATTGCAACAAGTGTAGTGAATCGAAATTGGCCCCACACGGCTTCACTACTTCAAGATACAAACAACAATGTCACAAGATTACAAATGAACTGGAGTACAACTGAGAATTTCAAACACTAACCTTATTGTTTTGACTGTTTCTCCCTGTATCTGCAAGTGTAGAGGTAGATTCTATTGATGGAGGAATGGACAATGACGCTAGCATCTTAGGATCAATTAATCCTGCAATCTGAAGTTGAGCAATTACATCTGCAATAACTTCTTGTCTAATGGTTCCCTTTTGTTCCTCGATTTGATCCTCCATTTTTTGCATTGTTTCTTGCATTTGTTGCACGACATCATTGGTGACCTTGAAAGTTGGATCAGAAGTGCCATTTATTCTTTTCAAGAAAGTTCTTGTAACCCCATTCCATACAGTCTTACACGTCCCGGATGTTCAGGACTCATGACTGCTGAAAATGCATCAACAGACTGATTATTTGCACCCTATTGCATTTCAATTTCCTCCATTTCAGCCTAATAAATCATATTCAAAAGAACATTCAAGTAATTACAAATTAAGAATTGGATTTCAATATAAACTTAGAATAGATAAGTTTCATACAATTTTACTAGTGGTGCTTTCATTTGAAGTCTCGTATATACGACTAGGTTTTCTTTCTCTTGTGACCGCAAATATTTTCTTTAGCAACAGTGTTCCCCCTTTTCTTTTTCCTATTCATATGAAAATGAATATTAACAATTACTTAAATGACATGTTAAAACTCAATAAGAAATAAGAGAACACACCAATTTATTATGAATTAAAGCAAAACTCTTTTTGCCGGCAATGTGTGGATCCATCAACTTCTTTAGATTCTCAGTATTTGTTTTAGACATTTTCTGTAAAATGAATCAATAACATTAACTAAAGTAATAACATCTCTATAGAACTAACTGTAATGAAATACGTTTTACCTAAAAATTTTCAGACTTCCAATATATGAGGAGCTGTTAAATTGACATTCTGGAACACCTCCCAGCCTTTTCGCCACTTGAACTTCATCATTTTCATATGGATCATAATGTTTTTCTTTTAAATTAGCTCTATGCTTTCTCTAAGATTCTCGAAGTCTTTCCAAAACCCAACCTTTTGTGGCATCAGGAATATCATATTTTGACTACAAGTTAATGTCATTCAGGTAGGATAACAAAAAAAAGAAAACTAAAAAAATATCAAATACTGACAGAGACAAACCTGAGTATAATCCCATAAATCCTTTTTAGTATCCATCAGCCTCCAAATAAATATATCCAATGGGCAAAGGGTCACACATTCTTCACCAATGTGCCTAGGAAGCTTCAGTTACAACTTTATTAGTAGGACCAACAGGTTGATTTTGCCGATTTAGTATGATCAGTTTTTTCTCTTGTCCGCCATGTACCTTGTGCATTTGTGTTTTGCCTCTTGTTTTTCTAGTGGAAGGCCCTTCAACTATAAGAAAATAAAAGAAAATTAGAAGTCACGAGTGAATCCAATAAGTTTCTAAGCTATATGTTACCTTGTTCTTCAGAATGTTCAGCTATTATCGGAGTGGCTGAATCAGCCATTTGGACTTGATCCTCTACATGTTGCTCATCATCTGTATGTTGCTCCTCTATAACATGATGCTCCACTACATATTATTCAATTTCTTGAGATGGTGGTTGTTGTACTGGTGGCTTTTGTACTGATGGCTGTTGTACTGGTGGCTGTTGTTCTCAATTAATTTGAGAACATTCTCTTTCTCCGATCGTATGGCTTTAACTGTTTCAGTTGTTGTCAATAATCGCTGTTTTCTGTTTGCCATGGCTGATAACGATCCAGGTGTAATAAATGCCTTTCTGTTTGATCTTTTGTTACTTTTTGAAGGCCCTTGTCGATTCATTTTTATCCAAACCAGCATAAAATTAAGATGGACGATCTGATTAGTATAAAATTACTTCAGGTTGCAGAGACAAATCAGCAACTTTAGTCACCTGGATGCAAATAAATCAATGGTTGCATATTTCAACCACTTGTAACAGGAACAGAACCAAAAAAAGAAAATGAAATGGAATAACAAGGTAATTGGTATTCAGCTAAGTTTTCAGTTGCTGGTAGCAATAATGACTGGTTCTGGTTATCACAACTTTGTCCTTGTCCAGAGAGATTAGGCTGTAGGGAATTGGGAAAAAGCCTAAGTTGAACTCATTATCCAGCTGCAATTTCTTTTCAGGTAAATGGGTGTATGATAACCAGTCTCACACTATTTATAACGGGTCGAATTGTTCCTTCATTTCATTCTTGGATGATGGAATGGCTTGTCAGAATTACAGGCATCTATTCAAACCAACACAGGATGTGTTTAAAAGCTTGTTTTGCTGGATAGAGTGTCCTAGCTACCCCTTGTCATAGCCATACAGGTATCATCAATACTAAATGTTATTCACTATTCAATGTTGCAGACTAAGTCTCCAGTTCACCACTGACCCCAGCATTTCCATCAACTTTAATGCCTTAAACAGAAAAAATTGAATGTCATGCAAGGTTTGTACTAAATCTAAAAATTGGTCCCCAACTTTTTAATTCTCGTCTGTGTCCTATCTGAATATAACCACACAACGATTAGAAATTACATCAAACAAAACTATGCAACATAATGGTAGTCCCAAATAAGTGTTGACAATATGAATCCCAGATAGCTTACAACTAACGGGAATGGCGAGGGTTTAGTGTACATAAACCTCACTGCTACCGAGGTAGAGAGGCTGTTTCTGCAGGACCCTCGGCAATCCCGATATAGCATCTACAACAAAATAGGGAGCACCTCAAGAATTCAGAAATAGTGACAACACCAAGCAGATGATTGAGTAGAATTAATTGATGATATAACATAAGCAAAATGATACACAAACATGAAACTAATAAACACAGACACTTTGTTTTTTCCTTTTGTGATGGATAGTCGATCTGCATTGCCTTTTGTGATGGATAGTCGATCTGCATTGTATGTCAAACAGAACAAGAAATATTGAGAAAGAACAAGGACTATAAGTCCATGATGATATCCACCAAACCAGCATAAATAACAACTTACAAACTGGAAATAGAATGAATGTGCCCCAGTTTTATCACCTATACCATCGAAATCTAAGGGACACCTTATACGAAGACCAACAGATTTTAAAGAAAGAACATCATACTTCAGTCCATATAACATTCAAAAGACGATGCTTCCTAGATCTTGTTTAGCTTTTCAGCTACAACAACAGGATTTGCATTAGCAATAGCATCCTGACCAGCATTCTTATAATCAAATGGGCAGTCGTGCTTGTCAGAATAGCGATGAGCTGCACAGAAAAGGTTTCCACACTTGCCTTTTTCATTTTAAATTGATATTCCTTGGACAAAGGTGGCTCCACCACTACAGGTTTATATGGATTGAGAGAATTTCCCAAAAAATGGACTAAACTTAGAGCATCATGACAGCGAAATGATCACTGTGCCACCTACAATACCCTGCTACAGCTTCATGATAAACCACACGTATAGATAGAACAACAATCTCAAGTAAAAGTTGCCATCTATGGCCACCACAATTCAGATAAGGGAATAGCATAATCAACTGAGTAATTCATATCAAGAAAAAAGTTTAGTCAGTAAGTTCAAAACACATCTATGTGAAGACTTCCAAAAACTAAAACCACAGAAGAAACCAAAGATTGAACCTTTATTCAATTCCCTTTACTACCCAAAAAAAAACCTAAATCCCAAGAATTAAAATGATATTTTCCACAAAAATCCAACCATTACAATGACATCAACAACAGTCCATTCATTCCACTCCATCTTAACATTCTTCGATGACCTCAAAGCTATAAAATTACCAAATACAGCAAAAAATCTGTGTCGGCCAGGCTCACCTTTCAGTCAAATTATGAATATTATAAGCCCAAAAAAGCAAAAATTCACAACTTCGTAATCTCCTTCCCATTTTCTCCCTCCCCTACCCCCATTTATTTTTACCAAACCAACTTTGGTCTTTTTGTGGAGATTCTCCTGCAAGCGTACCCTATTTCTCTCAAAACTTGAAGCTAGCAAGACAAACTCTAAACAAGCTGAAGAAGTTACAAGGTCCTAGCAAAAAGTATTAAGGTATCATAAATTTGGCAATAATATACTACTATTCTACTTATCTAAAATGGCTGCAGGTGCTCGTTTAAATCAGCCTGCATCACTAGCAGTGTAGGTAGTCAGATGCTAACTGTAGCCCAAAAAACAACTGCTAAACACACTCAAAGTTAACACCTTTACTAAAAAGCATGAACAATTCAAGTAGAAAGAACTGAAAAGAGTCCCTTACATTTGGAACCATGTAAATAAAATGAACAAAAAACAGAAGCTAAACACACTTCCTTGACTCAAAAGCATGAGCAATTAAAGTTGAAAGAACTGAAAAGAGCCCCTTACATCTGGAAGAGGTAGAAGAGTTAGATGTGTATACACCTCATCATTTTCCTTATTTGCCTGTTTCACAAGATGATAAAGACAAGGTAAAAAAAATACGCTAAAAACTTTAATAAAAAATTGGACAAAAAAATGAAATCTTTACAAGCAACAAGACATCTTCAACTCTACAAAACATCTGAGGCTGGAGACCAAAAGTTGGAAAATCAATCTTGATAATAGTTGAAGTTTAAAGTGATTATACTCTATACTTGTCTTAAGCAGATGAAATTATAACAAATGCAGCTACAGAAACAACCACAACAACAGCAATAGGTTAGCCTAAGGAAAGTATTGAAAGCTGATGATTTATCTGGATTTGATATCATTAAATTCATGCAACATCAGCTTACCTTTCTTCTTTTGATGTAGTTGGAAATTTCAGCTTTTCTATTTCCCCTTCTTTTTGGGTTTCCTGAAAATTGAATTATCTTAGCAGTCCAACTGTCCAAGCAACTGAAGAGTAGTTCAATAAAAACTGAGCATTTCCAGAATTATAGAGAGCAAATGAAGTATACCCAAATCAGAAAAAAGTAAAATTGAGATAAATAACAGCATACACTTGTACCAAAACACACACATAGAGATATGAAAATTGAAAAGCAAAATTCAAGAACACAAAATGGGTATTCAATAAAAAATTGAAACATTCAAAAGGTGAATTAAAGGACAAACAATAAGACAAACCATGATATCTCTATTTTGATGCTTCAAAAATAAACAGGAAACATAGATACTAGTCAAGATCATTACGACACATCAAGCACATTAACTACTGACCATTACGAATAAATGACTATAATGTCAGTCATCAGCTTCCATCCAATCCCAATCGGTATGATCAATGTCATCCTCCTGTTTTGATGTTTCCATTACATCTTCTGAATGTTTTACATGCGAAGGCACATCAATGATATCATCAGGGAGATCAGCTCTCGACCATCTGACATCAACATTGAGTACGCTTTCTGATGAACCAATGTCATTATTAGGCTCCCTCCAAAATGTTTCTTCAATATTGGGACAACTTTCTTCCTCCAAATCATACAAATCAATAGGGACTTTATTCCTTGCATAATAAATCCCTTTCTCAATTGGATCTTCCACATAAAACACTTGATGCACTTGTGATGCTAGTACAAAAGGGTCAGCTATGCTGCATTTTCTATTGAAGTTTACACGCGTCAACCCATATTTATCTACTTCATTATGAAACCAATCACATCTAAATAGTACAACACTAAAGCAACCCCAATAATCTATCTCGATGATATCTTGAATAACTCCATAATAGATAATCATTCCATCAATAGGATTCGGGTCTCTAGCACTAGCAAAACTATTTGCTGTCGCTGACAAAGTCACTCTACTATTTTGTGTCTTGCCTGAGACATCCCGTGTCATCGTATGAAATCGATATCCATTAATGAAATATGCAGTATATCTTTTAGCCACAAAATTAGGCCCAATAGCTAGCCATCTTAAATGATTTGGCACTTCAACAGTTTTAACTTTTTTCTTAAACCAATCACTAAATTCTCGACTATAAATTTATGCTTTTACCCTTGCACTTCCTTTGCTATGATTATCAACTAAATCCTTATGTTCGCTGCCAGCACGTAATGTAAATTAAATCAATAATGGTATAAATAAATGAAATTTATACAGATTATGATATCATATAAAGGAAGTTCAAATACAAATAACTATTTTATCTTACTTGATAAATGTATCTACTTGTTCATCTCCGGTATTAAACAAAGCATATCGATGTGCTTCAAACCACTGATGATTATCCAACTCAAAAGTCTTACCTTTCCTTTTCTTCTTGCTTCCGATTAGATTACGTATTTTAGAAAATATAGGTGACAAATAACCTCCCTCTATTTGAGTGCCCTTATCATCCCCTGTTGGATACCTACTGAATTTTGTCTTCACCCCATCATCTAGGTATCTCGAACAAAAGTTCAAACATTCTTCAGCCAAAAAATCCTCTACAATTATGCTTCAGGGGTATTTCTATTACGAACAAATCCCTTATAGTTACACAAATTTGTTTCAATAGGATACATGTGACGCAAATAAGTCGGGCCCCCGAGCTTAATTTCATCTACTAAATGGATAGGCAAATGTGTCATTATATCAAAAAAGGTTGGAGGAAAAATCTTTTCAAGCTCACATTCTATATCTATCATTTCAGCCTTCATTTTATCAAGATCACTTTTTCTAATAACCTTACTATATATGGCTCTAAAATAATTCCCCAACCTAATCAAGGCTAAAGACATTTTTCGGTAACACTTTTCTAACTGCAAACCACTACCCAACCTAATCAAGGCTAAAGCATATCGATGTGCTTCAAACCACTGATGATTATCCAATTCAAAAGTCTTACCTTTTCTTTTCTTCTTGCTTCCGATTGGATGACCTATCTTAGGAAATATAGGTGACAAATAACCTCCCTCTATTTGAGTGCCCTCATCATCCCCTGTTGGATAACTACTGAATTTTGTCACCCCATTATCTAGGTATCTCGAACAAAAGTTCAAACATTCTTCAGCCAAAAAATCCTCTGCGATTATGCTTCAGGGGTATTTCTATTACAAACAAATCCCTTATAGTTACACAGATTTGTTTCAATAGGATACATGTGATGCAAATAAGTCGGGCCCCCGAGCTTAATTTCATCTACTAAATGGATAGGCAAATGTGTCATTATATCAAAAAGGGTTGGAGGAAAAATCTTTTCAAGCTCACATTCTATATCTATCATTTCAGCCTTCATTTTATTAAGATCACTTTTTCTTATAACCTTACTATATATGGCTCTAAAATAATTCCCCAACCTAATCAAGGCTAAAGACATATTTTTCGGTAACACTTTTCTAACTGCAACCTGGAGCAAGTGATGCATTATGAAATGAGTGTCATGACTTTTGTATCCTGATATTTTCATCTCATCTATTTGCACTCGACTTGATATATTAGAGGCACAACTTTTTGGCAATTTGGCATCTTTTAAAATAATGCAAAACAACATTTTCTCCTCAAGTTTCATAAAGAAACAAGCTTTAGCCAGATGAACTTTTTCGCTATTATCATCTTCTATTTGTTGAAGGTCTTTGCATATCCCCATTTGATGCAAGCCATAGCGAGAGTTTACGTGATCTTTGTACTTCCCAGCTATATCCAAGCTATATCCAACAATGTACCAAGCAAACTATCACATAAATTCTTCTCTATGTGTATCGGGTCAAGGTTGTCCCGCAATCTATTTTTCGGTCAATACGGCAATTCAAAAATATGGATCTTTTTTCCAGGGACCAACACTGTTTCTTTTTCTTTTTGTTGGCTCTTTCCAAAAACATTATTGAATTCACGTAGTACTTCAAGAACTTCTTCACCTGATAAGGGAGTAGGTGCAGCTTTATGCTCCTCCTTACCATTAAATGATTTTCTATCTCTTCGATATGGATGATCAGGGGCAAAAATGTTCGATGACCCAAGTAACACATCTTACGACTATGTTTGAGATACTGGGAGCAAGTACTATGATTACAAATGGGACATGCCCATCTCCCCTTGGTGCTCCATCCAAAAAACATTGCTAGTGCTGGAAAATCACTAACTGTCCACAATAAAACTGCACGCATATTAAATGTTTGGTTAGTTTTAGCGTCAAATGTTTCCACTCCCATCTTCCATAGTTCATTCAACGCTGCAATTAGCGGCCGCAAGTATACATCAATATCATTTCCAGAAGACGAGGGACCTGGAATAATCATTGATAACATTATCTACTCTGGCTTCATGCATATCCACGGTGCTAGGTTATAGTTCATTAACATAACTGGCCATGTGCTATGAGAAATGCTCATTGTTCAGAATGGATTGAAGACATCACTTGAAATACCCAATCTAACATTACGAACATCTTTGGTGAAGTCGGGGTGCATGGAATCAAGATGTTGCCAAGCTTCCCCGTCAGCGGGATGCCTTAAATTTCCATCTTTGGGTCGTTCAGTAGCATGCCATCTCATAGCTACAGATCTTTCATAACACATGAATATCCTCTGAAGCCTAGGCTTTAAAGAAAAGTACATTAAGACCTTCGCAGGAACTTTATTAGTCCTATTAGTCAACTCATCACGAACATTTTTCCATCTAGAAGACCCACACATAACGCAATTATCGAGCTTTGCATTCTCATTCCAGAACAACATGCAGTCATTAAGGCATGCATGGATTTTTTCATAATTAATATCCAAATCTCTTATCACCTTTCATGCTTTGTGGAAAGACTCGGGAATCTAAGCAAATGGAAAAGCCTCTTTTATCAAGTGCAAGACTGAGAAAGCTACATTACTCAGCCCGTGAATGCATTTGAACAAGTAAAACAAGATGGTGAAATTCAACTTAGAAAAACTCTTACACCCCGGATATAAATCTTGTTTTCCTTCCTCCACTAATTTAAAAAATTACTTAACATCTTCAGACGGTCCCTATCTTACTCCTTCATGCCCTTTATTCCTCTAGCCATCTTCTGCATTTCTAAAAGTATAATGAAGTAGTTTATCAATATCATCATGTTGGTCAAAAGTTTCATAACACTGCTTGAATGTTGAATATTTGTTGACGAAACCCCTAACCCATTGAGTGTAGTTAGGAACAAATCCATGACCATACAAGTGATCCTCCACCACATCTCGATAATGCCAATAGCGATTAAAGCACAATCTATAAGGGCATAATATTTCATTTCCTTGAGAAGCTCGTTCAAATGCATTATTGAGAAAATCCTCGACTCCATTTTGGAACTGAATGGTAGATTTTGGGAGATACATCCAACTTTTATTTGCAACATCCATTAAATACCCTATGTTACATATTTAAAATATTGAAGCAAGAAAATCATGAGTACAGTCAATATCAATGTACAAATAGTACAATTAGGTATGTGAAATAATTTTTACAACATTTATTTAATTAAATAAGAATTTTGATCATGCTTAAGCAATCAAATGTAGAGATCTAGGTAGAGCAACCAGTCAATATTTTGCGCTATCATATGAATAAAATTATTATGATAGATATATTTTAACTTCTATGAGATATCATCGCTGTGAAAGATCAAATCAAGATGATTATCTATAGATCAACACCCTATTAACTGTACAAGATAGTCAAACTCAATATACATACGTAATATGTAAGTTGAAAATGAAAAGTTTCTAATGATATGTTGTCGTAGGTATCTATTTCCTTTGCCAACTATGAAGTGTAGGATGGGCTATTTTGATTATTTTGTTTCTGATAATGCTTCATTTAAGTTGATATACAGAGTACAAGGCACTTTTACAACATAACACTCTTGAAATAATCTAACATGTTTTTTTTTTTCTCATCCCAAAAGATACATAAAAAAATATATTCATGCAACAATCTCTATTGACAATAATGCCTACTCCATATAAAAACCCAATACATAAATCACTACAACATATTTCATGTACCAATAATCAAGGGATCTATAGTATAACAAAATGCAAGCTATCATCCGTGAAAAGCACCCAACAAGCACATTAACATGTAGATAACCATTGGATCATGCATAACCTTAAAGCATAAACTTGAGCACAAAGTCATTTACAAGCACAAAATCTTTATAACATACTTTTAGACTCTTTAATAAGTAAATTCAGTAATCCTCTATTGTCCATGTAAGTACATGCTATCTCATGGTCCTACCTAATCGTACCTCATAATCTGTGGTGTATCCAGCATGTAGGGTAGCATGTAGAATATAAGCACATTCATATGGAAAATTCAGCCTTTACTCATAATATCAACTTTGTAGAATAACTAATCTTTTAAAAGAAGCAGATAGGTTGGTTAAAACTAATCCTAACAGTGAATGGACATGGTGGAGCCGCGGAGGGGGTTCTGGAATAAAACGAATGTGGACAAAAATAGTTTCGTATGTTGGTTAAACATGCATAGAAGGATATTAACCAGAACAAGGCTAGCCAGTCTAAATGTCTGCCGGAATGGTAGATTACTCATATGTGATTCTGCACAAGAAACAATAGAACAACTGTTTGATGAGTGCACTTTCTCTGGATTCTGCTTGAATGAGATACTGGATTAGATGAAAATTACACTCGACAAAAAGGATTTGCAAGGGTTATGGATCAGGGCGACTCGAAGAGTACAATGAATTAAGTGCAATAGTTGTGCTTATATATCATATCTGGAGACTGGAAAGCACGTAATCTAGCTCAATGGAACAGTATAGTCCCCAGGCCACATAATATAGTGCTACAAATGCAGCAAGATAATTAAGTACAGAGGTTTTGAATTTATTCATAGGAAGATCATCTAGAGAGACATAGGGTGGATAGAACAGTTTCACATAGCAGTGGAAGATGCTCTCTTTATATATTTTAGTAGCCATCAGTTAACATCGCTAATTAAGTCGGTCAATAAGCTTACAGATTTTTAGATATACTTTTGAATATCAGCCGGCTAAATTGTTGCGTGGAACTACTTAATTAAAGAAACCATGATGCGGAGTCATCGAAGGAAACAACATGGCCAATTTATTAACTTATTATCATAGGTAAATTAGTATCTACAAATAAGATAACAAGTTAATAAGTGTAATCAGTGAACAAATTAACTTGCCAGCTCTCTAATATATACTTTTATTAATTATTGAACTCAACAAATTTACAAGGAAAATCAATGGGAAGACAGAATAAAATTACAAATCTGACATGTCAAGGTAAACAACACTTCAGTCATCCCCACTCGACAACAAGGATTTGCAAGAGTTATGGATCAGGGCAACTCAAAGAGTACAACGAATAAGTGTAATAGTTGCGCTCATATATCATATCTGGAAACCACGTAATATAGCTCAATGGAATAGTATAGTCCCCAGACCACATAGTATAGTGCTACAAATGCAGCAAGATAGTTAAGGACAGAGGTTTTGAGTTTATAAATAGGATGATCATCTACAGAGACATAGGGTGGATAGAACAGTTACACACATAGGAAACTGTATAGAAGTAGAGTGGTCAGGACGTAGGTTTCTTTTTTTTTCTCTGATGGACTGCTCATGAAAAGAGAGTCTTGTGGAGGTTTGGTGGCGATAATAAAATGTGTTTGTTCGACAAAAAAGCATCATATCCTCCAAAAGCAGTTTATTTTGAATGTTTGACAGGGCGATAACATTTTGAAAAGTCCGAACAACATAGCTAATAACTGCCAACAAACTTGCCTACAGGAAGTAAGAATCTCTAGTAATCGTTGTTCAGCATACGAGCCAAGTTAAGCTACTATAAAAGCAGAAGTAGAGAAACATAAGTGTGGACAGCTGAAACTACAACTAAAGGATTAGGAATAGTACTACTTGCTCGCGGTAAGTAACCCCCGGCTCACTCTGCTATTGCTCGAGTTTCTACTGATCTATGTCACATATACCATAAATTATCAACTACGACTATAATAAATATCAATATTTGTGTATGTCCAGACTTATTTCGTCCCAATACTGATAACTAGTTTATAATTTAAGGCAAACATAGATGTTCATTATATAAATTCCTCAAAATTGCTAATAAGATCTTTTACTCTTATGTTCATTGCTTTATAATTGCATGAAATTTTCCCACAATCAAACCACAAAATCCACAAATTAGACCACAAATCCACAAAATTGTTCTAAAATTGGACCACAAAATCCATTTTTAATGAACAGGGAACAAAATCGGAGACCTACCTGAGAAGAAGAACATTTACGGAGAAGTAAAATTGCAAGAAGACCATATGAAAATCAGCTACTTGTAGCTCAGACAAGAAAACAACCAGCACACTACCGTCGTTTTTTCAATCTCCGACAGATTGAAGACGTCCTAAAGACGAGTTGGCTGTCGAGTATTGAACGGAGAAGTGGCTGTCGATCGAGTATTGAATGGAGAAATGGTTGTCGATCGATGAAGTGGTTCACATTAATTTCACCGAGAAGTGATGACGAGTATCTTAAAATAGGTGGCTGTCGATCGAGTATTTATTTGATCGGAGAAATGGCTGTCGATCGATGAAATGGCTGTCACGCTCAACCACCGTATTAAACCGTAATGGCGGAGAAATGGGGCTGACCAGAAAATTTTGGGGCCAAAAACTTATTTTAGTTTTTTTTTAATAAAAATAATTAAAAAGAAATCAAAAATTCCTGCGTAATGCCATATTTTAGCTCATATAGAATATGGGATGGGTATATATCAGTTACCATAGATATTTATTGAGACGGTTATGATAACCGTTATCATAGATATAACTATTGGGATGGTTTTCGAAGTTAATGGGACGGTTATCTTTAATTATTGTCCTAATACAATTTATAACAATACGCGACGGTTGTAACATTTGCTATTGCTTTTTTATAGTAACGATTATATAACCATTGCTAAATAACTGTCCCCATAGCTGTCATTTCTAGTAATGTTTAGATAGTCCTCTCTGTTTGTCCATCCGTCTGTGGGTGGAAAGCGGTATTAAGTCACACCTTAGTTCCAAAACTTTCTGAAATGACTTCTAAAAATGAGATGAGAACAGAGTACCACGATCAAACATGATAGAAACCGGAGCACCATGCAACTACACAATATCCGCAAGATACAACTTAGCATAATCCTCCACCGAATAACTAGTTCTCACCGATAATAAATGAGCAGACTTAGTCGTTTTATCCACAATGAACCAAATAGAATCACATCAATTTTGAAACCGAGAAAGGATTGTAACGAAATCCATATTAATCATCTCCCACTTCCATTTGAGTAGCTCAATCTATTAGTACAAATCACCGGGTCTCAAGTGCTCAACTTTCACTTAATGACACACCATATATTTAGCCACATAGCTAGCAATCACGCTTCATATTATTACACCAATAAAAGTCCCTAAGATCATGATACATCTTAATAGAACTGGGATGAATAGTATAATGAGATCCACGAGCTTTGACCAAAATCCTTTCCTTAATCCATCAACATCGGGAACAAATAACTTACCTTGGTACCTCAAGATACCATCGCCACCAATCGCAAAATCAACAACCTTTTGTTGACCCATATTACTCTTAATCTTCATTAACTCGAGATCTAACATTTGTTTTTCCTTTGCCTCAACCACAAAAGATGACTGTGATACCTGATGCACAAATACACCACCGTCCTCAGAGTTTGTGAGACAAACTCAAGGATTAGACAAATGGTGTATGTACTTCACTAATCTCGCTTATTCTCATCCACGTGAGTTAAAATTCCCATGGATAGCCTAATAAGAGCATCATCAACTACTTTAGCTTTACCTAGATGGTAATGAAGGCTCATATCACAGTTTTTTAGCAACTCAAGTCATCTTCTTTGCATGGGATTCAACTGCTTTTGTGTAAGCACATACTAAAGGCTCTTATGATACAAAAATACGTCAACATGAACCTCATAAAGATAGTGACGCCAAATCTTCAATTCAAATACAACGGCCAAAAACTCCAAATCATGAGTAAGGCAGTTCTTCTTATGAATTTTCAATTGCTTGGAAGAATAGGCCACTACCCAACCATGCTGCAATAATACACAACCAAGCCTAATACGACAAGCATCATAATACATTAGAAAACCATCATTACCCTCGTGCAAGGTCAAAACTAGAGCCAAAGTCACTTTATCTTTCAAATTCTAAAACCTACTCACACGCATCCGACCATAATAACTTGACCTTCTTCTGGGTCAACTTAGTTAATGGAGCAGCTATAGTTGAAAAACATTCCACAAATCTCTTTTATTAACTTGCTAGACCCAAGAAGCTCCATATATCAGTTGGAGTCGCAGGTGTAGGCCACTTTATAATCGTCGCAACCTTTTGTGGATCCACCATGATTCCTTCACAAGAGATAACATGACCAAGAATGTCACAGCCTTAAACCAAATCTCACACTTCGAGAACTTTGCATACAAATGATAGTCCTTAAAGGTTTGCAACACCACGCAGAGGTGATCGACAATATCCGCCTCAATATTAGAATAGACCAAGATGTCATCAATGAATACAATAACAAACACATCCAGGAACGAATGAAATACCCTATTCATTAAATCCATGAATGTCGTTGAGGCATTAGTCAACCTAAAAGACATAACTAGGAACTCATACTGACCATATCGGGTCCTGAATGCTATCTTAGGGATATCCTCTTCACTAATCTTAAGTTGATGGTAACCGACCTAAGATCAATCTTAGAGAAACACTTTGCACCTTGAAGTTTATCAACCAAATCATCGATTCTAGGAAGAGGATACATATTCTTTATGGTCACCATGTTCAACAAACGATAATCAATACATATTCGAAGGGAAACATCTTTTTTACACACAAACAATATGGGAGCACCCCAAGGAGACACTCTAGGATGGATAAAACCTTTATCTAAGAGATCCTCCAATTGCTCCTTCAACTCCGTTGGAGCCATTCTATAAGGAATGATAGAAACTGGATAAGTGTCTGGAACAAGATCAATCCCAAAATCAATTTTCCTATCAGGAGGAATACCAGGAAAGTCATCGGGAAAGATCTTGGGAAATTCATTGACCACGAGAATGGGTTCTAGAGAAGGACCTTTCGAGTTAGAACTTTTAACTCAGAGAAAATGATATAAAAACCCTTTAGATATAATCTTTTGGGCTCTGTGATATTAGATAAACCTTTCCTTAGGCACTAAAGAACCCTGTTCTAATACAATGACCAACTTATTAGGGAATTTAAATAGGATCGTACAAATCTGACAATCTAAGAAATCATAGAACGAATGCAACCAATCCATCCCTAATATAACATCAGGATCAACCATGTCTAACTTTATCAAGTATAAAAGTATTTCTCTACCACACACCACCTATAGACTCTTTTAACAACCATAACATCTCCTACCGAGGTGGAAATAGAAAAAGAAACTAACAGACACTTAGGACCAAATCCAAAATACACAGCCACAAATGGGGTCACAGAAGAAAGAGAGGACCATTGATCAAGTAAACAATATACCTTTCGAGAGAAAAGTTTCAACATAACCTTTACTATATTAGGAGATGCCTTAGAATCCTAGAGAGACACAATAGCATAAAAAAGATTTCGACCAGTGTCGATACCAGAAATAGAAGCAGAAGCAAAAGAAGCATTCTTTGGTGCAGGAGCGGATGAAGTAAAAATAGGGGCCTTTATATCCCAAGAAGCCACTTGAGAGGGGCACTCTCACTAAATATGATGCAAGTATGCCAAGATTGAGACCATTCACGTGTAGCAAAGCTCGAGAGTTACAAAAACTCCAAAGTATGTTCATGTCCATGGCCAAGTGTGAATATATTATTTCTACGTCTAAAAGACTACATGTATTGGTGTGTGAAGAGTAACCTTGAAGTATGGCTACACCTTGGGCACATATGGAGAGCATGTTAGATGCAGGACCAATCTGCCCCTGATCTGTGGCCAATCTGCTGCCAATTCACTGAAGCAGATGCAACATATATCAAACTAGTGTAGTTTGCTCCTGACCTATGGCCAATCTGCTGAAGTAGATACAGCGCAGGCCAAGGCAGATTAGATGGAATTTCAGTTAAGGGCCAAGGGCAAGGGAGTTATTTATCAATCATTTTGTATTTCACCATATAAACAACATGTTAGGGTTATTTCTAGGTAGTTCATTGATGATATTTGGAGACTTTAAACACTTGTAATATTTTGAACTTCTTTCTTCCATTTGAGAGGTCCAAAACTAAAACTCATAAGTAGAGTGATACTTGTGTTGTATATTGGCTAGAAACTAGGATCTTGAGGTTCATTGAGTTCCTCTCTGTAACGACCCGATTTTCTGGAATCGGAATGTCGCACGGTGCTCATAATACCGAAGGACCACAAGCCAACCCTCTACTGATATCTGTACCTGAACACTACATAATATAGTTAATAAATACAAAAACTGGCCATAAGGTGCAAAATATCTAAAAATACTCAAAATTTAAAATTAAATACTGATACATCTGTCTAAAAAGTCTCTAAACTGTCTGAGCTATGGAGTTGATGAGACATGTCCCCAACTAACTCCATCTTCTAAAAATAAATAAAATCTGATGCAATAATGATAAAAGGATCATCCTTGAATGAAGAGGACTCACTGCTAGATTACTAGCTATACTGAGATTACGATAATTACAGAGATTACTGAGATTTCTTAAGTTCTGTATCTGTTTGAGAATACAGAGTTCTATAACATATTGAGTTTCGAGAATCATCGATCGACTGGAATTATCATAAAAACTGATACGGGCTCTAGACAATAGCTAAATTGTCGAGTATAAATACCCCCAGGACTCGATAACATAAGAGTAAAACATAATCATTATTGAATAATCAAGACCATGGACAATCATTCACCATCAAAATCACTAAGGCATCACTTTAAGCATTTAGGAATCTTAAACATGTAATAACATAGGGGGACATGCTATTGGATCATACTTTATTCAACAAGGCGCCTTGTATCAAGCACTTCACACATTTTTAAGTCTTAGCAAGTACCGAAGAACACATAATTAGGGAACTTCATGCTACCATGTTACAATTCATTCATCAAACACTTAGCATATATTAAAATCTTAGCATGTATCAAAGAGCACATAATTGGGGAATTTTATGCTATTATGCCATAATTCATTCATCAAACACTTAACATGTATTAAAGTCTTAGCATGTATCAAAGAGCACATAATTGGGGAATTTCATGCTATCATGCCACAATTCATTCATCAAACACTTAGCATACATTAAAGTCTTAGCATGTATCAAAGAGCACATAATTAGGGAATTTCATGCTATCATGCCAGAATTCATTCACTAAGGCTTTTCAACAAACACTTGGCATGCATGGGCTTACATACAATGGGATTTCTAATCAACATGCTAGAATGGATCTAATTCCTTTACATAAGCATTTTATCAAACATAGGGGGAACATGCTTTGCTTATTCAACAATTTCTACACCTAATTGACATGAATACATCACTTAACAAGCAACTTGAAGAGGGTTTATCATGAACATCACATGAATATCATATACAAAGGTCAAATCTTGAAAACCTTATAAATAAACATGAATCACAACTCCATAATAGCATGAACATTAATTTCAACTCACATGAATCATGAAAATTCATAAACATAAAAGCTTTAAAATTTAGAAAAAGGTTCTTGAGCTTCTTGGATGAAAGGGACCCAAGAATCAACATTTGTATACCTTAGAGAAACTTTTTCTTGAAAACCCTTGGAGAGATTCTTGATTTCTTGATTTCTCTTGAAGAATAAAGAAGGGTTTTGATTTTTGTAGAAACTCTAGCTCTTGTTCTTGAACAACTTTGAGAGAAAACAATGATATTTTGGGTGAAATGAGGCCAAATCCCGTGTTAAGGAGTATATATAGAGGTTGGAAAAAGATTCTTTTTTCCCTTGGAATTAAACCAAAAAATCTCGATTTTACATACTGGCGCGACGCACCATAATCGCGCTAGCTCACTGGAAATTGGACAATCGAAAAACTGTTTGATGGCGCGATGCGGTGGAAATCGCGTTGGTGCACTGGAAATTGACAATTATGAAATTAAGCCTTGGCGTGACGTGCCAAAATTACGGAGGCTCACTGGATTTTGACGATTGTCATTTAGGCTGGCTCCGCGACGCGCTAAAGTGCCAGGTGGCATATTGTCTCACTAAAATGGCTCTAACTCTTTGCTCAAGTGTCGGATTTGGGCGAATTTGGTATCGATGGAAAGCTTATTCAATTCTCTACATAACAAAAAGTCGAAATTGGGGAAATTCTATATGGTTCAAAATACTTGTCACTTGAGAAGACACTTCTTAATCTTTGAAAGCCGGATTTATTCTTTACTTGACATGCTCTAAGGCTCAGACTACGATAGAAATTTGTGGGGTCTTACACTCTTGGTCCAAGTAAGATTTTGGTGTTAAAATTCACTAATCTTAGGGTCTTTACATGTTGTTAGAGTTGTTAGATTCTTAAATATTGTATGTCAAACTATCTATCCATCTCTTTTGTTATCATTGTGTTACTATTAATCTTTGAAGACTAGTGAAGCTGTGTGAGGCTCTGTTGATTCACTAGATCTCTTGTTAACTTGTTTTTCTTATTTTTAACTTCATATTATTGTTTTAAAAACGTGATATTGAAGTCTAGTGAAGCCGTGTGTCGCATATTTTGATTCACTAGCACATTGTTGTTTATCTTTTTATTATTGTGTTGGCTTGAATCTCATGATACACACTTAGTCTTGTATTATTTGGTATCAAAGCTCAATGCTTGGTTTTGTCACTACAAAACCAATCTTGGAAAGCTCTTACCAAATGTGTGTCGTTGAAAGTCATGGGCGAAAAATGGTTGTTATACCTATAATGATTTTGTTTGTCTAGTTTGTTTCTTGTGTTGATTTCTTTATCATCACTACAAAAGGTGTATAAAACTAAGTTTATCTCAACATATTGACATTTCTATTGTGGACATGAAGTGGTAGTATAATGAGCTTGAAATAGGCAGAGTTGTGTGTTGTTGTTGCTTGACATTTGAAGTGGGCTATTGTTGGTGAATTATGGTTGTGTTCTTGAAGTATTGTTGTGGTATTTATCTTAATCTTATCCTCATCTCATATCTTGACCACTATAAAGGCTAAAATAGATCTAAAAAGGTTGCAAGACAAAGTTGTAAAGTTGTTTGTGAGACAACTTGCCAACATCACTTCTTTGACTTAACAACCACTTTTCATTAAAACAAGGAGCCTTGTCTTGTGGAACTAGTAAAGTCAAGCCTGACCTTTTTGAGTTGGAAAAAGTTGAAAATTTACAAGACTTTACTTTCCCTCCAAAGGCAAAGTCATCCATTATAAAATTGTGAAGATTAAGGCTTCAAGTTGATGAACAAAATGTATGGACCCGTGACCAATACCGTGCTGCCATGTCACCTTAATCACTGTTCACGTCATTAATTAAGCTCAATTTGGATATCCTAGTTTCTAATTATTGATTCTTAGTTTCTTCTAATTAACTCGAGAACTAATTAGAAAGCTAGTACATTCCTACTAGTTTGTCAATTAGTCCTTTGAAGCCTTGTATTTGTGTCATTGTTTGTTTGTGTGCTTTTGTCATTTGAATACGTTGTAACTTCTTGAATCTAGTACGACTAGAATTCTTTGAGTTACAAATAATAATCCACTCCAAAAAAGAGCATACTCAAACCTTAAGGATTCATTGGTTACTAGCAAATCTACAACACTTGTGGAGCTCGAGTGTGAGTGATTCGAGAGAGTGTGGGTGAGGAGAGGTTTTTAAACTAACTTGTTTGTTACTTGTGTAGGTGATACATTTATAATGGAGGGAGCCACTTCTTAAACCGTGGATTCTAATAAAATAAAGAATATGAGGGTCACTTTTGAGGCTATGACCCAAACTCTTAAAAGGTTGAGTATGAAAGTGAGAGCCATAAGGGGAGAAGTAATGACTATTAGTGGGAGGTTAGAACAAATGGAGAGTTAAAGGAACTCTCGCCCTTCTACTCCTCTATATTTTTTGTCAAGTGGATATGATAGAAATTCCTCTGCCACCGTTACTCCCGAAACATGGCCACAATTACCAAATCCTTCACTAGCTCCACTAAATGCCGCACGCCAAACCACTCATAACCCCCTAAATGAGATTCTAATAAAACAACTCATTCCTAAACTCCTCAAGTTCCACAAGAGGGACTTGGGGACCCAATACCTCCACTAAATCCAAACCCTCCCTTCCAAGCTCCACTAAACCAAAGACAACCACCTCCACAAAACCTAATCCCTCCAAATCAAGTTCCAAATATCTAAAACCATCCCATCCACTTTGAGGAATATGGTAGATAGGATTATGAAGGTTATGGAGCCTTTGACGATACTTACATGAAGGAGGAGAAGATGAGAAGGGTATGGGTTAATCCAAGAAGATACCGAGGGTATAGAGAAAGAGGAAACTAATACCAAGAGAGAGACGTAGGCATCAATACCATCAAATTAAGCCTACCTATCTTTAAGGGTGAAAGTGACCCCGAGGTGTATCTTGCTTGGGAGTCGGCATGTGATATAGTGTTTCAAATAAATGATATCTCGAAAGAGAAGAAGAGTTGTATGCCATAGCTTTCTTTGAAGGCTATGCTAACACACGGTGGGAATATATCAAATGATTTGGTAATGAATTGATTGATGGACAACCACCACCTTGGTTTTGATTGAGGTACCTAATAAGGAAATGATACTTTCCCAAGAGTTATTGCCATGAGTTTCTTGCTAGATTGTACAACTTGCGGCAAGGGAATTGATGGCATATTATAATAAGTTTCAGCAACTCATGTTGAAACTTGATCATCGTGAGGAAAAAATTAGTCATGACATTATTCGATTCAAGTATAGGTTAAAAAAAGAGATCTCCACTCTTTTGACACTTCTCAAGTTTGATACCGTCGAAGGTATTTTCCAAGCAACTCTTGAGATGGAAAGGGAACTTAAAGAGAGGTCGTCGTTTAAAGAAAATGGACAATCAACCTTGGGTTGGCCTAGGGGAAAGGATATGGTTAATTCTCTTTGGGTTGGACCAAAAACAAGGACCAACCTATCACTACTAAGCTGCCTGAGTCCAAAACAGTCCACAAAATCCTTCTGGGGTAAGAAGCTCACAAGTATCCTAATCTTAAAGGGTTCCAATGCTTAAAGTGCCAAGGTTGGGGCATAATGCTAATGAATTACCTAATCCACACAATGTAATCGTTAGGGAAAGTAGATTGTATTTACTTGGTAAAGAAATAGGTATTGAGGGTGATGAGAGTGAGGCCGAGCCTTAAGATGAAGAGACGGTCGAGAGGGAGCCATATAATGATAATTATGATTATGAGGATGCTTATCCATAATAAGGGGAGTGCGTGGTCCCAAACTTTATAGTAAGTCATGCCATGATTTGTTAGGAAATAGATGATCTTAGCCAATGGGAGAATCTATTCCATACTAAATATCTTGTGAAGGGAAGTGTGTGTACTATGGTGATAGATAGTGGAAGTTGTGTGAATGTGGTTAGTGTTGCAATGGTGAACTTGAAATTGCCAACTACACCTCACACTAGTCGTTACAAGTTGCAATGGTTGAATGAATGCGGTGAGCTAAAGGTCATAAGGCAGTATGTGATATGTTTTAAGGTAGCCAACTACCATGACGGGGTGCTTTGTGATGTGATACCAATGTAGGCTTGTCACTTGTTGTTAGAAAGACCTTGGCAATAGGATAGGTCGACCAAACATGATGAAAGGTCCAATCGGTATACATTTGAGGAGGATGGCTAAAAGGTTGCTCTTCATTCATTATTGCCTTCTTAAGTGAATAAATTACACCAAAAGATATGGGAATTGAGAGAAAAGGGAAAGAACGCCGAGAGTAAGGGGAAAAAAAGGGGAATCCAAGAGAGAGGGAGTAGGGGAAGTCGAGGGGTCCCTAAATTCTAAGAGGCACAGGAGCATGGTGATGATGTCTAGGAAGAAGGAACTCTTTGTGGATCATGACGAGGATACTCCAATGCTCTTCTTGGCTCATTATTTTAATACTAACCCCGCAAACGTTTCTATTTCTCCTCCTATTTCTCATGTTTTGTTGGATTATGAGGATGTCTTCCCAAAGAAATTACTAAAGAGATTGCCTCTACTTCGGGACATTGAGCACAAAATTGATTTTGTGTCGGGTTCATAATTGCCCAACAAACCATCTTATAGAAGCAACTTGACGGATACCAAGGAATTGCAATGCCAAGTTGAGTAACTTCTCAACAAAGGGTACATCAAGGAAAGTATAAGCCCTTGTGTGGTCTCAGTGCTACTAGTTCCTAAGAAAGATGGGACTTGGCGTATGTGTGTTGATTGCCGAGCCATCAACAAGATAACGGTAAAATATCGTCACTCTATTCCTAGACTAGATGATATGCTTGGTGAATTAAGTAGTTCGTGTTTATTTTCTAAAATTGATTTGAGGAATGGCTATCACCAAATCTATATGCAACCAGGTGGTGAATGGAAAACCACCTTCAAGACCAAATTCCGTCTCTACGATGGATGGTTATGCCATTCGGCCTAACAAATGCTCCAAGTACTTTCATGAGGCTAATGAATCATGTGATAAAGCCATTTATTGGAAAGTTTGTTATTTTTTACTTTGATGATGTGTTGGTGTATAGTAAGTTCTTAGATAAGTATGTAAAACATTTACAATGTGTGTTTGATGTCCTCCAGAAGGAGAAGTTATATGCTAATCTAGAAAAGTGTTCTTTTGGTATCTATGAGTTTGTATTTCTTGGGTTTGTGTGAGCTCAAGAGGGGTTGAAGTGGTTGAATCTAAGATTGACGCCATTAAAAATTGGCCAACTCCCAAAACTGTAGCTAAAGTGTGAAGCTTCCACGGGTTGTCAAGTTTTTATTGATGTTTTGTCAAAGGATTTTGCACCATTGCCTCCATCTTGACCGAAGTGATTAAAAAGGATCGGCTCTTCAAGTGGAAAGATGAACAAGCTAAGGCCTTCGAGGACTTGAAAGCTATGTTCATCTCGGCCCCTTTGCTACTATTACTGAATTTTGACAAAACTTTTGAGGTCGAATGTGATGCTATCAAAGTCGACATAGGCACAGTTTTAATGAAAGAATTGAAGCCTATTGCCTAGTTTAGCGAAAATCTCAAAGGAGAAACTCTAAAATACTCTACGTACGATTTAGAGTTATATGCCTTGATTAGATCCTTAGCCACTTGGAAACATTATCTGTGGCCTAAAGAATTCGTGATCCGAACAGATAATGAATCATTGAAGCATCTACGGGCACAAGATAAGGTTAACTAATGGCATGCTAAATGGATTGAGTTTCTTGAACCTTTCCCTTATATAATTCATTAAAAAAGGGTAAGGAAAATATGGTGGCCGATGCTTTGTCTTGAAAACATGTTTTTATGGATACTTTTTCATCTAATTTGATGGGTTTTAAGAGTCTCAAATATTTGTATCCCGAGGACCCTCACTTCCCTCCTATTTATGGGGTAAGTGAAGAGTTAGATAGGGATAGATGGGTTTTGGCTAGGGGTCCCATTTTCTATGCCAAGTTTGATGGCTACTTATTTAAAAGAAGATGATTGTGTATACCTTCTAGCTCGTGGAGAGATTTATTTAGGAGAAAAGTACACGATGGCGGTCTTAAGGGTCATTTTGGTATTGATAAGACCTTCAGAGTCTTGGAGGAGCAATTCTATTGGCCTAAAATGCACAAGGACGCGGCAAAAATTTGTGGCTAATGTGTAGAATACAAACGAGCCAAATCTCGAAACCTACCTTATGGGTTATACACCTCACTTCTCACTTCTCTACGTCCTTATCTTAATATATCTATGGGTTTTATGTTGGGATTATTGAGGACTAGATGAGGTAGGGATAGTATTTTTGTTGTCGTTGATTGATTTTCTAAGATGGAACACTTCATTCCTTATTCTAAAAGTGAAGACGCATTAAGTGTGGCCTCTTTGTTTGTTGAAAATATTGTAAAATTGCATGGTGTTCCAAGGACTATTGTGAGTGATACGGACTAAGTTCCTTAGTCACTTTTGGAAGTCAATGTGGGGTAGGCTTGGCACAAGGTTGTTATTTTCTACACTTGCCACCCACAAACTGATGGCAAAACCGAGGTTGTCAATAGAACCTTGGGGTTCTATGTTGTGGTCAATGGTTAAGGGCAAAATTACTTCTTGGGAGAAACACTTACCTTTGGTGGAATTTGCATACAATCATGTTATAAATTCAAGCACGGGCATGACGCCCTTTGAATGTGTATACGGCCTAAACCCCCTAACCCCTTTCGATCTTACTCCTTTTCCAAGTGACCTTATGACTAGCCTAGATGGAAGCAAGAAAGCGCAGTCCATGAAAAAGCTACATGAAAGGGTACGACTCAAGCTTGAAAAGAAAAACCAAGACATTTCTAAGCGAGCCAATAAAGGGAGAAAGAAGATTGTTCTTAAATTGGGAGATTAGGTTTGGGTTCACCTTCAGAAGGATAGGTTTCCGTCCCAACGAAAAATCAAATTGTTGCCGAGAGATGTTGGTCCCTTCAAGTGCTTGAAATAATCAATGACAATGCCTACAAAATCGACCTTCCCCCAGAATATCAAGTGCACAACACCTTTAATATTTGTGATCTCCCGCCTATTGCCACGGTTGAGGATGAACAACCATTGAATTTAAGGTTAAACTCCCTTCAATATGGAGAGAATGATGCAAGGACGCCAAGCTCGAGACCAATCACGCACAACAAGCTCGGGAGTTACAAAAACTCCAAAGTATGTTTATGTCCATGGCCATGTGTGAATGTGTTATTTCTACGTCTAAGGGACTACATGTATTAGTATATGAAGAGGGACCTTGAAGTTCGGCCGCACCTTGGGAGCACATGGAGAGCTTGTTAGACGTAGGACCAATCTGTCCCTAATCTGTGGATAATCTGCTGAAGCAGATACAACACATATCAAACCAGTGTAGACTGCTCCTGACCTGGGGCCAATCTGCTGCCAATCTGATGAAGTAGATGCAGCGCAGGCCAAGGCAGATTGGATGGAAATTTAGTCATAGGCTAAGGACAAGGGAGTCATTTATTAATCATTTTGTATTTCACTATATAAACAACATGTTAAGGTTATTTATAGGTAGTTCATTGATGATATTTTTAGACTTTAAACACTTGTAATATTTTGAAATTCTCTCTTCCATTTGAGAGGTCCAAAATTGAAACTAACAAGTAGAGTGATGCTTGTGTTGCATCTTGGCTAGAAACTAAGATCTTGTGGTTCATTATGTTTCTGTTGGTCTATGTAAGAGTTTGGTGTTAACATTCATTAATCTTAGGGTCCTTACATATTGTTAGGGTTCTTAGATTCTTAAATATTATATGTCAAACTATCTATCCATCTCTTTTGTTATCATTGTGTTGTTACTGATCCTTGAAGACTAGTGGAGCCGTGTGGAGCTCTTTCGATTCACTAGCTCTCTTGTTAACTTATTGTTCTTGTTGTTAACTTTATCTTCTTGTTCTAAAAACGTGATATTGAAGTCTAGTGAAGCCGTGTGTGGTATATTTCGATTCACTAGAACATTATTGTTCTTGTGTTAGCTTGAATCTCATGACATACAATAAGTCTTGTATCTGAATGTTCCCAATCTGACCACATTTAAAACATTTGTTACTCTCCTTTTTACACTAGTCACAATGATGCTGACCACAGAATCTATAGAGAGGGTAAGATGGATCTATCTAGGCCCTACTATCCTGAGATTGGACACCCTGTGCTCGATGCCTGCCATCAAATTGAGACTGGCAATCACTCGATGTCCTCAAGTAAGAAGCACTAACCAAAACTCCACCACTTCTTCCTTGCCTATTTACCACCATCTTTAGCATGTTGCTCAGAAGGCCTAAATCTCTTTCCTTGCCTTTTATTAAACTCAACTTGTTTCTTCTCTTCATACATTTGTTGCATATACATAACCAATCTAGAGATATCCATGTCTTTGATCAATATAGCCATCTTACTTTCTAGGACCAATTCATGAGATAATCTCAAGGCGAACTTCCTCATTTGAGCCCTCAAATCTGACACCATCTCTGGGGCATATCAAGATAACTAATGGAATTTTAAGGCATACTCCTTGACTAACATAATTTCTTACTTCAGATTAACAAACTCCTTCACCTTTGCTTCCCTCAACTCTGGATGAAAGAAGCGTTTAATAAATGCATTAGTAAAATCTACCCATAAGGATAACTCATCAACATCATCCCTTGTCCGATCACATTCTTCGTACCATTTGGATGCCACATCATTCAACTGATTGGCTGCTAACTCTACCTTTCCACATTAGTGGCATGCATAACTCTAAAAATCTTTTCCATCTCATCCAAAAAACCTTGAGGATCCTCCTCCACCTTAACACTGGTAAAGGTCGAAAGACTCAACCTGATGAATTGTCCAACCTTTGTGGCCTCAGAAAATGGAGTAATAGAAACACCACACTCATTCTGAGAATCCACCAATTGAGAAATCATATGAATCGACTGATGAAACTTAGCATTCATCACGTCAGCTTGAGGAACTGGGGGAGGAGGGCTAAAGGTAACTAGTAAAACTCGCGAAGCGAGTATGGAATCCTTCAGTAGAGTGAGTCCTATCAACATCGTCCCTAGTTTGGAAAAAAGAGATTTTATGAGCTTTAGATCATCGAGAAGGCATGATATAAAAATGAGCAAATAGAAACTAGAAAAATCCAAGACCTTAGACTTTATATCTTTAAATAAGACAATAAAAAAGTGAAACACTCTTAAATACCTCATAGCCTCTCTTTTATAAGTGTGGTGTGCTACACACCCATAAAAAGACTCTACTTGACATGGCTTTATTGACACCCTACTGACCATGAACCTGGCTCTGATACCAACTTGACCTAACCTTACACAGTCCTTGTTATATGGGCATCTCGAGCCCAACAAGGACAAGAGATTGCCCTATTAACGTAACCAAACCATCACATCAATCCACAAGTATCAAATGAACTTCGAGCATATAATCAAGATAGTGGAAATAACACTCATAAACATAACTTAAAAATTTCTATTCCATTAATGTCAACATACCAAACAAACATACCCAAGTCCAGAGTCATCCATAAAGCCTATACAAATCCGATGTCTAAATATGTCAGGACATGCCCCCAACAATAGCCAAAAAATCAAGTCTAAAACCAGTTTATGTCATAAGATAGTACGACTATGAAATGTATGCTTTCCAAAGTATAGAAGCCCACCAATTCAAAGTCAACATATGAATTGCTCAAACACTTGGCCATTGTGCAGGAAAATAAAAAGAATCTTTGTCCCCTGTGTAGCATGGGGATAGCATCCGGAGATGGTAAGCAGTTAGAGCACTAGTATGTAACTCAAGGGAAAGGATAAAATAGTGTCATTATTCAAATCCAAGTCAAACTATCATAAGAAATCACATTTATATAGATAGGCACATATATAGACATATAGATACACCAAGTATCGGGAAAAGGGACAAGGCCTTAGCATGCGTCTCGAATATCCAATCATGAAATATGAAGTAGAGGAATCTAAACTTCCACTCACGTATCTTAGGAAGTTTAAACTTCTCATTTTTTTTAGTAAGAGGACTATAACCTCAAGTCATCTTACGGAGCATGTGGACTCTAAGCAAGCTATTTTATTAGACAAGGGACTCTTAGCTCAAGCCATTTCATTAGGAAAGAGACTTTAACCTCAAGCCATTTCATTATGCAAGGGACTCTAACCTCAAGTCATTTCACTAGGTAAGGGACTCTAACATCAAGTTTTATTAGGAAAAAGACTCTAACCTCAGGCTATTTCATTGGGCAAGGGACTTAAAACTCAATTTGTGGAGGCCATTATTAGTCGACATAGGACTCTAACCCTGTGTCAATGCATTAACATCCATTCAATTCAATAATAGAGGACTCTAACCCAGTTAAACTCTTCAAGCCATCAAGGCTACAATTCAACAACACATATGACCATAAGATCTTCATGAACCATTTATCAATCAAACACCTTAATAGGCCAATACCTTAGTTACAACTACCATTTCAGTTAAATTGTTGTCATCAAGACCCATATAACACCATTCATTCTTCATTACTATTCATGTACAAAACTTTAGTTCTAACATAATTCAAATTCAAGTTTAGGGACTTAAAATCCCATTTAACAAATCAAACTATCAAGGTTACCAATTAACTCTTTACATGGCCAATAATGTCTTTACAAAGTCATTTACCGAGCATCTCTACTCGTTAAGCTATTGCGTTAGCTCTATTCACTATTAACATATAACTAGTTATTTGTCTTAGACATTTTCACACACACCTTGAGGGCATACCTTTACCATGACCAAAACCCAAGTAAAAACCTTTAACATTTAGGTTACTCATGATCCATTTGTTAAACCATAATCAACAATCATCCATATACGCAAACACAAGTTTGAACAAGAGTAAATAGTACCCATCACTATGCATTGAAACCCTTAATATTTGATTTCAAAAACCACTATTAAAGAATCAAATCATTGTTTAAAACATATTATATTTGAGAAATAACAAAGCAGGAAGAGTCACATACCTTATACACAAAGATTCATGGAGATATTCTTGGTCTGCAAGCTCTTAAATGGCTTTCTCGATGAACCCTAGCCCCAATCTTGTTGAAGAAGTTTAAAGAGGATTTTGGGATGTTTTTGAACTTGTACAAGTGAAGAATAAAGGTCCAAACAATGTCATAAGTTGTGGTTCATAAGGTTTTAGGGGTGAGTAATGTCTAAAATATCCCCTGCTTAAATTTAAAAACTTATTCTTGTGGATACGACTTACCCTATTAACCCATACCATAGGGTATAAGTGGAACCCTAGCTCGTACCTTAGGCCTCACTAAGATCTCCTTAGAGGAGTTCATGCTTTTAGTTTTGGATATTGTTTGAGGAATTAGTTTTGAGGTTGGAGTAGTGCTCTATGACATTTGTGGAGTATGAGGCTCACTTTTATGAGTTGACTAGACATGCTATTTCTATTCTTACCAGTGAGTGTGAGAGGGTTCATTGCTTTATTCGAGGATTGAGACTTCCTCTTTGCATGTCTATATAGATTTTAGTTATTGAGGGTAAGCCTTTTATTGAGGTTTTTAATCATGCTCAGCTTATGAAAGAGATATATCACGAGGCCCAAAGGGGCATCGATATGAGGTTACTATGTCAGGAAGGTTTGGTGGGAGTCGTAGTAGCTGATAGTCTAGAGGCATGGTTCATAGGCTAACTGTCCTCTGTGTCAGCCATATTAGTAGCAGGGTCAGTCTAGTTGACTTATTTATGCCACGCTTTAGATAAACGGTGGAGGCCAATCAAGCTTCAGTAATCGTCCTAGTGAGGATCATGGTTAGCCTTTGGACGATTCATCTTTTGTCTATTCTAGCCATGGTGGTTATTTTGAGTCAACCAGATCTTCTGGTTTTAGTCAAGCTCCTGGGTCATGTTATGAGGCTTGTGATTTTTGTCATTCCTCGAGAGAGTACCCAAGTTATCAAATGGTCATTTCTTTATCACAAAGTATTCCACTTATCAGGGAAGTTTATTCCCCAGATAGAAGTTGTATGCATGGTCATTGGGGTGGTTGTGGAGGTTCTTAGGCAAGTAGGATAGGAGATCAGTCAGGATTCCAACCAAGTGGCAAGCGTGGTCAGTTGTATATAGTGCATACTTGACTCGAGGTTGAGTCTTTGGATATTGTTATAAAAGATAAGATCTTGGTGTGCCATTAGTCAACTTTTGCTTTATTTGATCTGGGATCCACTAATTCTTATGTGTCTTCTTAATATGCCCCACAATTAGTGTTATCTTGGGACTCATTATTTATGTCATTATGTGTATCTACTCCCATGGGTAATTCTTTAGTAGTGGATCAGGTTTTCAAATCATGTGCTGTGACTATTTAAGAGATTGACACTTAGGTTAATCTCATTGTGTTAAATATAGTGGATTTTGTAATGACCCTTCAGGTTATTTCTCAAAATTCTGATTATTTTTTCCGATAGAGAATTTCCCTAGCTTCTCCAATTTATTTATGACTTTTTGGAACTGATAATTTAGTTATCAGGCAGTTCATTTGGTTTTTAGAACCATTTCCTTATTTAAAAGCTTTCGCTAGTTCCAAATGGCCACCAAGCAAAAACCTTAGTAAAAAAATTTCGAAGGCAAATTTTGACTATGCCAACAAATTTGAAATATTAATTTTAGGCTGGGTAGACTTTTTTTTTCAGATCTCGCTACACGCAAACTCATTTCGACCTATTATTTACAAAGTTAATAAATGGGAAATTTGGGTGTGGGGCACATATTTGGTTAGAACAAGCTCGAATGGAAAATTTGACCTCGCCAATGCATCCAGAATGTCAAAATCAATATGGTTGTATATTTATTTTGCTTATATTCAATTTGAATGCATCCCGAGGCAATAGCTAAAACTTTAAATAAATTCTAAGTTTTAATTGTCATCTGGTACAGCAAAGGTATCATGATCACGAAGGGTGTATCACAATAGTAATATCATGATCGCATGAATTGAGGACTTGGGAAGGGGTTTTTAAATTCCTTTTCTTTTAAGAATCGGCCATTTTGATCTTGTTTTAAGTCCCATAAACCCTAATAAAGAGTATAGTCCACAAATTAAGTCTTGGGTGTTGATTGGGAGATAGAATAACTTGCATAATCATGATTAACAATGAATATAAGGTATGAATCTGTAATGAAAGTTTATTTCTCTTGATTTTGCTTATTTTCACTAGTTGAGCTTTTCCATAGCTTTCCTAAGTCATTTATGACTTACTGGGACTGATAGTTCGATCATTGGGTAGTTTATTTCATCTTTTGAACCATTTCCCTACTTCTAAGTCTTCGTTGGTCCCAAATAGAAACTGAGAAATAACCTCTATAAAATAGTATCGAATACGAATTCTGACCGCGCTTGCAACTCCAGAATATTGATTTTAGGTTGTGTAGGCCTTTAGTTTGGGTCCTACTTACCCAAACTCATTTCGATCTATTAGTCAAAAAATTGATAAATTGGAAATTTAGGTGTAGGGTCCATATTTTGTCGGAATGACATAGGATGGAAAATCCAACTTCACCAATATGTCTGAAATGTCAAAATCAGTATGATTGTATATTTTGTTTACACATATTGGATTTCAGATACATCCCAAGGCATTGGCAAGAACATAGAATTTATTCTAAGTTTCAACTGTCATCTGGTGCAGCAAAGGTACTAATATTATGGACGGTGTATCACTATTACAATGCCTTGATAGCAACTCGCATGCTCACGATTACTCCCTAATGGTATTTGAATAATGGGTTGACCTCGAAAACTTATTTTCCGTAAGTAGGACCTACTTGGGCATTTTTGGTGTCATTTTGGACCCAAAGAACTATGGTGAAATATGTGTATTGATGGTCTCTTCATAATTCATAGATTGTGTTTTTTTGATAGCTTGGCTCCTTGAAGAAGCTTTGAGGAAAGGGAAAGTGAAGGTTATCAGTTCGTGAGCTACATTTGGATTCGAGGATGGTTAGTCTTACTTTTTGTTAGATTGAGATTTATTATAGTATGACTTTGATATCTTGATGAGATTAGGTGGGGTTTTAGGTGTGGAAATGGTAGATGTAATGTTTGGGATTACTTGAGCCACTTAGGCTATTGAACTCATTAAGTATGATACTTGACTTTATTATAGTTTGGGATTAGTTGAACCACTTATGCCTATGGTAGTATGATGGCTAACCTTTGTAAATGGTTTATTCATGATTTTGGTGTTTGAAATGATTTGCATGATTTGTTGCTAGATTATTGATAATGCTTCGGTAGTAATAAAATCTCATATAGATTGAACCCATCACTATGCTATCACTTAAATAATTAACTATATTACCATGTGGGCCTTAGATTATTTTATTACTCATATTATGTTCAAGCCTAGTAACTAAACTAATGTTTGTGCAAAAAATCCTCTTGTGTGCTAATAATGTGAATCATGTTAATAAAGAGGGGCTCTAGAAGATATAACTATGGCTTTGTATCTCAAAATGCTAATGATTATGTTAAGCCCGGTAAAGTATTGAGTTTTCATACCATACAAATATACTTGTTCATACACCTATTAATATATTTCATAGATAATGAATGATGAGGTACAAGGGTATGTCTTTCCTTACTTCTCTTCTATTTTATCCCTCATGGGGCTTGCATTCATTATTGGTTGAATTGTGTGTGTGTGTGTATATATATATTTATGTTATGATGATTCCCAATAAGTTCGGAGGATATATTAATGTTATCATGATGCCCAATAATTCTGGAGGATATATTAATGATACGATGATGCCCAGTAAGTCTAGAGGATGTATTGATGTTTGATGATGTCCGATTAGTCTAAGGGAATATATTGATATTACGATGATGCCTGGAAAGTCCAGAGGATATATTGATGATATGATGATCCCCGGTATGTCTAGAGGATATATTGAAGATTTGATAATGCCCGGCAAGACCGGAGGATATATTGATGTTATGATGATTCCTAATAAGTCCGCAGGATATATTAATGCTATGTATGGTAAATGTATAAATGTTTCTGCATGGATTGCCTTCATATGATTAAATTTATATGCTCTTTGAGGGGTGATGTTATTATAGGTATTGTCAGATGAAGTTCTTTTGTGTTAATCACTTGATAAGGGGCATAACTCATTTTAGTGCTAAATAACAAGTAGGAGTAGACTATGTCGAATCATGAGTTATGACTAGTTGGTAAGTAGAATCTTGTGTGGAATTAAGAATTCACCTAGTGGGTATACTTAGCTTGAATAAATGGATTAATTCAAGAATATTTTATATTAGAATGAGATATGTGGTGACTAGTTGCCTATTAAGTGACTATTTTACTTGATGACTAAAAGTCTAGAGTACTAGTTAATGGACCTTGTTTAGTTTAAATGTGGTAACTAGCAATAGTGGTTGTTACGTGGTTAATGATAATAATAGGTTGGCATTGGTGAGAATTAATGATATTGATGACAAAGTTAAGGTGTCGGTTAATTATTAATTGCGGATTTGTATATTAATGATGCTAGATAATAAATAATGACGGTTAGATAGATAAGATGGTGACTAATGCAATTAATGTGACTAGAATTGTGATTTGGTGAATGGTTTCTATGATCTAGTAGTGAACCTCGACTAGGTGTTGGATATTGGCTATTTAGTGAATAATGGTAAATTGCTATTATGTGTCACGACCCAAACTAGGGCCTGGCCGTGACGGACATCCCGAACTATGAAGGCCCGAACGTCCTACTCTATTTGATTTAGTAATCATGCACAACATTCATATCATAAAAGAAAATGCAGAATTATAATCTAATACGGAAACATGGTCATACTCTAGATTCAGTTTAACCATACGAAATGAAATCCGAAATCAACTAAACAACTTCTGGAACATTCTGCAAAATCTCTACTACATGGTCTAAAGATAACTGTTTGAAAAGCTTGGACAAGGCCTTCAGTAGACCAAAACAAAGTAATAACATAATCTGAGATGACAGGCCTTCTGGAACAAAGAAGGCTCACCACTGCATGAATCACTTCTCTCTGGAATACACTACTAATTCGCTGGACCCCTAGACTGAGCCTCCAAACCTGGGAGGTAGGGGGTCAATACAATTGTACTAGTATGCAGAGCAAATCCAAAATAATAATTTATATTAAACATATATGAGAGCAATTTAGAACAATTCATAAACATATCATATGGTAAGAAATCATATAGACATTTCTGAAAGACTCTGTAAAATCATCTGAACTCTATGACACTCTTTGTTTTATTTCTGCGCTAGGTGGTATACTCTACAACTCTAAAATTCCACTGGCTATATTGAATCGTCCATTGACTCGGTGGGGAAGCCCCTAACCCAAGTGTGCCGCAAGGGTTGGAGTCTCTGACTCTGCTACGCCACACGATCGTCGCCAACATAAAATAATATACTTGGATCTGCAAATCACGATTTTAGGTTAAGAGTTACTTGAACTCAAACATTTTTCGAGTAACTACCTAACCCTCTTTAAGCCTAGTTTTAACTCTTAAAAACATGCATTCTCTGAAATCAAACTCTGAAAAACATACTCTGTTATGGCGTACAAACTTATGGTATCATCATACCATTGACTTGCAAGTCACATGTATTACCCGTGTCTTTTCTTAGCTTGAAATCTTCTTAAGGATGTTAGAACTTGCTTTGAAATATGAATCCATTCTTGTACACGTGGTATTTTTTTAGGTTTTCACCTTCTATCACATGGAAAATTGAATAAGCTTTCCATCGATATCAATTTCATCAAAGTCTGGTGTTAGATAAAGAAGTTATGGTCAAAATACAGAAGGCAAAAAAAAATAGCCCAGGTGCGACGGAGCAGGCGACGGACTGTCGGACAATCAATGGACCATCAGGCATGACCGTTGCACCCCACTATCGCTCTATGGCAGTGAGTCCTAGTTCTGTCTCAATCTGATGAAGAGGTCCAACGGAACGTCAACCCAGCAATGGACCGCCGCACCCACCATCGGATAATTCGTTCAAAATTTCCAGGTCGTTTTAACAGGGGTATTTTGGTCATTTACCATTCGTCTATATATACCCCATTTGTTCATATTGGTAAATGAGAAATTGAATTCTAATCCATGTTGGGTGATAATTGCTATGTGGGTTTAATTATTAGAGATATAAATACATGCAAACCTATGACTAAACCCTTGAATGATGAAATTGGAAGTGAACCATGATGTTTAATTATTATACAATGGTGTTTACATGTACTATGCCTGCAATATGTTTGATTAAATGCCTAGATGAAGGAAAATTATCTAACTAACATGATATCATGAAATCCCCATGTATGTACAAGTTCATGCCTATTACATGTTTGATGAAATGCTTCAATAAATATATCATGGTGATTATTATGTATTCAAGTAAGTCATGCTTTGTCAGTTTCCTTCCATTGAGTCCTGGGGGTACTTGTACCTGAAATATTAGCTGCGTGCCTAGAGCCATGTCATGTTTTCACGATACTCTCAGTCAATCTATGAATCCTTAGACTTCATACAGTCTTATGACTCAGGAAATATCCATGATCTCATGAACTTAGTCAGTTGTTAGATATCAATAGTATTCCCTCAGTCAACGAAATTCAGTAATTCAGATCATGTTCAGTTCAGTTAATCATGTTTAGTTTCCATTCAGATGGGAGTAGAAATTAGCACCAAGTGAACCCAAGGATGGGGACACACACTATCAGATGAGGGTGTGATCCTGAGTAGTCATCCTTGCATTCCAGAACTATGTACCCAACATAGGTTGAGACATCAACACTGTCGATGAGGGTTGATGAGGTGGGTAAGCACTGTTAGATTAGGGCCCTACCATTCTCGTAAAGGGACACTATAATATGAGATTCACCCACATCTGGTCCTTCCCAGTGGCGCGGTATTAACACCCTTCCAATTGGGGTTACAGATTGGACCCAAACTCAGCCATAATGGCGTATCAGGGGAATGTCAGTTAGATAACTACTTCCCATAGTTTTATGTTACAGAATCAGGACTGTCAGATACAGTAAATCAATCCCAGTAATAGAACTCAAATAGTTCTTCAGATTTCAGGACTGTCAGATACAGTCAACTCAGATACAGTACAAAACTCAGATAGTTCCATCAGATTCAGGACTGTCAGATACAGTCACCCATGTTTTCAGTATTTAGATTCAGTCATTATGTTATCACGGTGTCAGTTATAGTTACGTATTTATGCATGCACTCTCATATTTATATTAGATAGTCAGCATTAATCATGCATGTGAACCATTACATATAGCCTACCTTACATGTATACTCAATATATTCTATTGTGCTGACATATTTGCGCTATGGTGCTTTTTTTTTTATGTTACATCATAGGTTCAGAGACACGAGTTCTAGATCAGCAGTAGATTCCAATCTCAGCAGTCAGAGTTAGAAGTGAGTCCTCATCCTTCGAGGACATGATTTTATTTTTTTATTATCTCATTGATTAGTTTATTAGTTGGGGTTAGTTGGGGACATGTCCCATCAAGTCCTTATTAAGATTATTTAGATAATAGAGGCTTTCAGACTAGATGCAGACTATCATGTTTCAGACTTTAGTATTTTCAGTTTTGTTTGGGGTATTTTATTACCCCCCACAGATGTTACGTTATTCAGTTATGTTCAGTATTGAACCTTATGGCCTTTCAGTGCATGTTTTCGTATTATTATGTTATATTATATAGTTTACAGGTACAAATATCAGTCATAGGTTAGCTTGTGGTCTTTTAGGGTCATGAGCACCGTGTAGCATTTCGGGTTTTAGGGTCATGAGCACCTGTAGCATTTCGGGTACCAGATTCAGGGCATTACAAACTTGGTATCAAAGCCTAAGGTTCAATAGAGTCCTAGAAAGTCTGAAAGTTGCATCTAGTAGAGTCTTGTACAAGGGTATGTTGCGCGCAACATTTATGTACAGAGGCTATAAGATATTTTAGGAATATTTTTCCTTCTTTTAGTATTTATGTTGTACCAGTGAGCATAATCTTAATCTAATCTCTCAGTCCAATCCATTTCTTCTCCTTATTTCAGAACATGCCTCCCAAGAAAAGAACCTAGCCTATCCATAAAGACCCCTTATATGAACATGTTTCTCTTGAGGAGTTTAGGGTTGCATTTACCACTCTTACTCAGTCATTTGCTGCTTAGAATGAACGACCAGCTATCGTTCCGGCCAATCTAGTGGCCAATTCAGCTGCAGCCAGGATTTGGGATTTCACCCGAATGAATTCTTCATTCTTTCTTGGGTCTAAGATAGACGAGGACCCTCAAGAATTCCTAGATTAGGTGCAGAAGGTTACAGACATAATAAGGGTTACATCTTGTAAAAGTGATGAGTTAGCTGCATATCAGTTACAGAATGTGGCTCATACTTGGTTCAAGTAGTGGAAGGTAGAGAGGACAGACAATACAGGGTTAGTTGAGTGGGAGAAGTTTGCTTCAGCGTTCCTTGATAGATTCTTTCCCTTACAGCTTAGAGAAGCTAAGGTGCTAAAATTCTTCAACCTCAGGAAGGGAAAAATGACAGTGAAAGAGTATTCTCTTAAGTTTACTTAATTAGCCAGATATGCCCCTCATGTGGTTGCAGATAGCACAGCAAGGATGAGTAAGTTTGTTTCAGGGGTGAATGATAGCATGGTTAATGAGTGTAGATCCGCCATGCTGAATAGTGACATGACTTTAGCCAGGATTATGACCCATGCTCAGCAAATAAAGGAGTAGAAGATTAAGTAGAGAAAAAAATAGAATAAGAAAGCTAGGACAGACAACTTTAATTTTAGTCAGCCTAAGTCAGAAGGGGGCAATCATTCTCAGTTTCTCCCTAAGTCATCAGTTCCAGCTCCTTCTTTAGCCAGTGCTCCAGCTCCTAAGTTCAGAGATAAATCTCCAGGCTCTAAGTCTCAGGGCAGTGTCAGCAATGCCCGAACTAATCCCCTTTGTCAAACTTGTGGTAAGAACCACAAAGGTGCTTGCAGAGTTGGCAGCGATGTCTATTTTGGTTATGGCAAGCCAGGCCAAAAAGTTAGAGACTGCCCTCAGTTAGGTTATCAGAGTTATCTCCACTTCTCAGCTCAGTTCGGTCACCCAAATCAGTAGGGTGCCACCACCAGTGCTACTAGTGGGCAATGCCCAAATTATCTTTATGCTCTTCAGACTCGACAAGATTAAGAAAATTCTTTTGATATAGTTACTGGTATGTTACAAATCTTTCATATGCATGTTTACGCTTTGATAGATCCAGGAGCTTCTTTGTCTTTTGTTACTCCTTATATAATAGTTGATTTTGGAATCCGTCCTAAAATTTTAGGAGAGCCCTTTTCAGTATCTGCCCCAGTGGGTAAAACCAACATAGCCTGGCGAGTTTACAGGAACTTCCCAGTTATGATATTTTAGAAATTCACTTCAGCAGACTTAGTCAATTACAAATAACTGATTTTGATATCATTCTCGGCATGGATTGGCTTTATTCCTGCTATGCCATAGTTGACTGTAGAAACAAAATAGTTTAGTTTCAGTTTCCAAATAAACCCGTCCTTGAGTGGAAGGGTAGTATTTCAGTATTTAGAAGTCAGCTTGTTTCCTACCTTTGGGCGTGAAAAATAATATCTAAGGGATGTGTCTATCATCTTGTTCATGTTAAGGATTCCAGTTTTGAGGGGTCTTGAATCAGTTTTAGTTGAGAATGAATATTCAGATGTTTTTCCCGAAGATCTTCTGGGAATTCCTCCCAAAATGAAATAGACTTCGGTATTGATCTCCTTTCAAATACTTAGCCTATCTCTATTCCGTCATACAAAATAAAACTAATAGAACTCAAAGAACTGTAAGAACAATTGAAAGATTTCTTAAATAAGGGATTCATCAGACCCAGTATTTCCCTGTGGGGTGCTCTAGTTTTATTCGTGTGCAAGAAAAATGGTTCTCTCAGAATGTGTATAGACTACCGATAACTCAATAAGGTCATGTTCAAGAACAAGTATCCTTTTCCCAGAATCAATGACTTGTTTGACCAACTTCAGGGTGCCAGTTATTTCTCTAAGATAGATCTCAGATCCAACTATCATCAACTCAGAGTTAGGGAATGTGACATTCTAAAAATAGCTTTCCGAACTCAGTATGGTCACTTCGAATTTCTAGTCATGTTATTTGGTCTTACCAACGCCCCAGCCACTTTTATGAACTTGATGAATCGTGTGTTCAAGTAGTACTTGGACATGTTTGTCATAGTCTTCATAGATGATATTTTGGTCTATTCCCACACCGAACGCAATCATGCAAAACATCTCAAAATAGTACTTCAGACTCTCAGAGATCTCAGTTATTCACCAAATTCAGTAAGTGAGAATTTTGGCTAAGGTCAGTAGTATTCCTTGGTCATATCATTTTCGGTGATGGCATTAGAGTAGATCCTTAAGAGACTGAAGCAATAAGAAACTGGCCTCGCCCTGTCTCTCCATCAGATATCAGGAGTTTCTTAGGTTTGGTTGGCTATTACAGATGGTTTGTTGAGGGATTTTCTTATATTGCATCCCTATGTCCAGATTGACTCAGAAAAAAGTCAGGTTTTAGTGGTTAGATCCTTGCGAGAGGAGTTTTCAAGAGTTGAAGACTTGATTCACCTCAACTCCAGTTTTAGCTCTCCCAGATGGTTCAGATGGGTTCGTAGTGTATTCTGATGCATCTAGAGTAGGTTTAGGTTGTGTTCTCATGCAATATGGTAAGGTCATAGCCTACGCCTCTAGACAGCTTAAACCTCATAAGAATAATTATCCTGCTCATGATCTTGAGTTAGCAGTCGTAGTCTTTGCCTTGAAAATTTAGAGGCATTATCTATACGGTGTTCATGTAGATGTCTTCATAGATCAAAAGAGCCTTCAGTATGTCTTTTCTCAGAAAGATCTCAATCTTTGTGAGAGAAGGTGGTTAGAGCTCTTGGAAGATTATGACATAAGTGTCCTTTATCATCCGGGCAAGGCCAATGTAGTGGCCGACGCTCTCAATAGACTGTCTATGGGTAATGTTGCTTATGTTGAGGACAGTAAGAAAAAGTTAGATCAGGAAGTCCATCAGCTTGCCATACTAGGCGTTTGCTTAGTCGATTCTTCAGAGGGTAGTGTATGTGTTCAGAGTAGTTCAGAATTATCTCTAGTTTCCAAGGTGAAAAAAAATAAGATAGAGATCCCAGCTTTGTCAACTTAAAAGAATCAGTTCAGGATCAGAAAGTAGAGGTTTTATCCCTAGGGGCGATGGTGTTCTTCGTTGTCAGGTCCCCTCTATGTTCTAGACGTAGATGACATAAGGCAGCAAATTCTCGCAGAAGCACATGGGGCACGCTACTCTATTCATCCAGGGGCTACTAAGATGTACTGCGACTTGCAGGAGATCTATTGGTGGAGTGGGATGAAAAAAGATATTGCAGAATTTATGGCTAAGTTTTCTATATGTCAGCAAGTTAACATAGAGCATCAGAAGCCTAGTAGGTGTATGCAAGAGTTCAGTATTCCTACTTGTAAATAGGAAGTTGTGAACATGGATTTCGTGATGGGTTTGCCACGAACTCCTCATCAACATGATTTAGTTTGGGTCATTGTATATAGAATGACCAAATCAACTCATTTTCTTCTAGTTCATACCTCTTATTCAGCTAAAGATTATGCCAAACTCTACATGAGAGAGTTGGTCAGATTGCACGGTGTTCCGTTGTCTATTATCTCAGACAGGGGTACCCAGTTAACCTCTTATTTCTAAGAAGCATTCCAAAAGGGTCTTGGTACCCAAGTTAATCTCAGTACAACCTTTCATCCTCAGACAGATGGTCAAGCAGAAAGGATCATTCAGACTCTAGAAGATATGCTAAGGGCGTGTGCAATTGATTTCAAGGGAAGTTGGGATGACCACTTGCCTTTGATTGAGTTTGCATATAATAACAGATATCATTCTAGTATTCAGATGGCTCCGTTCAAAGCTCTCTATGGTAAGAGATGTAGATCTCCAATTGGTTGGTTTAAAGTTAGTGAGGCCTCAGTCATAGGTCCTGACTTAATATTCGACACCTTAGAGAAAGTCCAGGTGATCAGAAAAAGACTCCAGGTTGCTCAAAACTGACAGAAGTCTTATGCAGATGTTCATAGAAAAGATCTTGAGTTTGAGGTCGGTAATTATATTATTCTAAAAATCTCTCCTATGATGGGAGTGAAGAGATTCGGAAAAAAGGAAAAGCTCAGTCCCCGATATGTCGGTCCCTTCAAGATTCTCAGTTGTTCAGCAACGTAGCTTATGAGCTTGAGTTGTCTTCAGATCTAGCCTTATTTCATCTAGTCTTTCATGTCTTTTTTCTCAAGAAGTGCATAGGTAAGCCCACAGTAGTAGTCCCTATTCAGATCATTGATGTTCAGAACAACCTCTCTTATGAAGAGATTCCAGTTAAAATCTTAGACTATCAGACTTGTAGATTGAGGAACAAAGAAGTCCCTCTAGTTAAAGTTCTTTGGCAAAAATCAATCCGTCGAGGGAGATACTTGGGAAGCAGAAGCAGACATGCGTACCAAGTATCCTCACCTCTTCTCCGCCAACTCAGATCAAGCTCAAGGTAACAGTTCTCCTTAAGCTTACTCAGTTTCATGATCAATGTTCATCACGAACTTGGTATTCAGTTTCATGCTCATGTTCCCATTATAAACTTGGTATCAAGTACCAATGCATATTGAGTCATGAACTCATGTATCAGTCAGTTATGTAATTATGCATCAGATATGGATTCTCATTGTGAGAAACTTAGTTCTTCAGAAACTCAGTTATGCATTCATGAATCAGTTACACATGCATCAGATGTGCATGTTCAGTATGTTATTTTCAGCTTGTCAGTCATGTCAGTCATGACATCATGTTCCAGTCATTCATGTTCAGTTCATGTTTAGTTTATTGTTTTCCCTCTCAGTCAGTTTCATTCGAGGATGAATGTTCTCAATGAGAGATATTGTAATACCCGTGTCTTTTCTTAGCTTAAAATCATCTCAAGGATGTTAGAACTTGCTTTGAAATGCGAATTTATTCTTGTACACATAGTATTTTTTTAGATTTTTACTTACTATCACGTGGGAAATTGAATAAGCTTTCCATCGATATCAATTTCATCAAAATTCGATGTCAGATGAGGAAGTTATGGCCGAAATAGAGAAGGGAGAAAAAAAAAGACCAGGTGCGACGGACCGTCAGACAAGCGACGGACCGTCAGACAAGCGACGGACCGTCAGACAAGCGACGGACCGTCAGGCATGACTGTCGCATTGAAGTAGTGAATCGGTTTTCTGGAAATATATAACGGCGAGGTCCGACGGACCGTCGACCCAGCGATGGACCGTCACACCCCACCGTCGGATAATTCGTTCAGAATTTCTAGGTCATTTTAACAGGGGTATTTTGGTCATTTATCACTCATCTATATATACCCCATTTGTACCCGATTTCAGCAGTTTTGGTTCATCATTATTCCACAAACAAAATTAGGATTTCTCTCTAACATTAATCTCCAAGAACAAAATCCAATCTTCTTTAAGAACTAAGGGAATTCCAATTCTTCAAGTTCAAGAACATCAAGAATCTTAGCCTAGGTATGCTTAGTGTTCATTCATAGACCTCTTTCGTCCCTGAAGCCCAAGAATACCTTTTTCTAAATTTAAGTTTATGAATCTTCTCTTTGAATTTCATGATTGGGCTACTTTGTTTATGTTGGTAAATGAGAAATTAAATTCTAATCTATGTTGGGTGATAATGGCTATGTGGGTTTAATTATTAGAGATATAGATTCATGCAAACCTATGAGTAAACCCTTGAATGATGAAATTGGAAGTGAACCATGATGTTTAATTATTATATAATGATTTTACATGTACTATGCCTGCAATATGTTTGATTAAATGCCTAGATGAAGGAAAATTGTCTAACTAGCATGATATCATGAAATCCCCATGTATGTACAAGTTCATGCCTATTACATGTTTGATGAAATGCTTCAATAAATGTATCATGGTGATTATTATGTATTCAAGTAAGTCATTCTTGTCAGTTTTCTTTCATCGAGTCTGGGGGTACTTGTACCCAAAACATTAGCTACGTGCCTAACGCTATGCTATGTTTTCACGATACTCTCAGTCAAGCTATGAATCCTTATACTTTAGACAGTCTTATGACTTAGGAAATCTCCATGATCTTATGAACTCAGTCAATTGTAAGATATCGGTAGTATTCCTTCAGTTAACGGAATTCAGTAATTTAGCTCATGTTCAGTTCAGTAAATCATATTCAGTATCCATTCAGATGGGATTAGAAATTTGCACCGAGTGAACCCAAGGATGGGGACGCATACTATCATATGAGGGTGTGATCCTAAGCAGTCATCCTTGGATTCCAGAACTATGTATCCGGCATAGATTGAGACATCAACACTGTCAAAGAGGATTGATGAGGTCGGTAAGTACTGTCAGATAAAGACCCCACCATTCTTGTAAAGAGGACACTATCAGATGAGGGTTACCACAGCTTGTCCTTACTAGTGGCGTGGTATTGACACCCTTTCAATTGGAGTTACAGATTGGACCCCAACTCAGCCATAATAGCATATTAGGGGAATGTCAGTTAGATAACTACTTCCAATAGTTTCATGTTATAGAATCAGGACTATCAGATACAGTCAATCAATCCCAATAATAGAACTCAGATAGGTCTTCAGATTTCAGGACTGTCTGATATAGTCAACTCAGATACAATACTGAACTCAGATTGTTCCATCAGATTTAGGACTGTCAGATGCATTCACCCATGTTATCAATATTCAGATTCAGTCATCATGTTATTACGGTGTAAGTTACAGTTATATATTTATGGATACACTCTCACCTTCATGTTAGACAGTCAGTTAGCATTAATCATGCATGTAAACCCTTGCATATAGCCTACCTCACTTGTATACTCAATACATTCTATTGTACTGATGTATTTTACGCTATGGTGATTTCTTTTTATGTTACATCATAGGTTCAGAGACACGAGTTTCAGATCAGCAGTAAATTCCAGTCTCAGTAGTCAGAGTTAGAAGTGAGTCCTCATCCTTCGAGGACATGATTTTATTTTTTTTACTATCTCATTGATTAGTTTATTAGTTGGGGTTAGCTAGGGACATTTCCCATCAACTCCTTATTCAGATTATTCAGACAGTAGAGGCTTTTAGACTAGATGCAGACTATCATATTTCAGACTTCAGTATTTTCAGTTTTGTTTGGGGTATTCTATTACCCCCCCCCCCCCACAGATGTTATGTTATTTAGTTATGTTCAGTATTGAACCTTATGGCTTGTCAGTGTATGTTTCCGTATTATTATGTTATATTATTCAGTTTACAGGTACAAATATCAGTCATGGGTTAGCTTGTGGTTCTTCAGGGTCATGAGCACCGTGTAGCATTTTGGGTACCAAATTCAGGGCGTTACATCACATCTCTAAGCCATTATTGGGATATTACACTTTCTGTTTCCAAAACATAAATTTCAGACGACCATATCAATAAATCATTTCAAAGAACTCTTTATTTAAAACTCATGTAAACACATATATGCAACTTTCTTTGTCAAACTTTCAATGATTCAAGGTGGCCATGTCAAAGCTCTTGATCTCATACAAATCTTTCTCTTTTAATAAAATGTATCCATCATGAAACTCCCTCTCATAAATCTCTAAATCAGGCTTAAAATACTATGGTATTTGAGTAAACTATTTTCAAGCTGTGAATCATGTATTTCAATCAATCACCATAAAATCATAAACATAAGGTTATCTCAAGAGAGGGATTTTCATTATTTGTGCTCTCAAATAAATCTTTAATTTCAAGTTGCATACATATACTTATATGTGTAAATCAATTTAAGGGGATAAGGCCTAAAGGCCAAAACAACAATATCATTAAACATGTATAAAGCATAATAAAATCATGGATCTCAAAACCCCTTTAACAAATTCATGCTTGATGATTTTTAAAATCATAATTGGATGTTTTCAACAAGCCCATGTAGTTTTAAAATAAACCCGCGTACCTCAATTTAGAAATTTGATGGATGATTCTTGAAACCTACGGTTTGGGGATTCCAAAACTTCAATCAGTTTTGAAAACCCATGTTTGAATCTTGAGTTAATTGGGTTTTTAGTTTAAAACCCTAGAGAGTGTTCTTGTGAATTTTTGAAGAGAATATGAATAATGTGGTCACTTGGGAGTATAATCCTGTTTTAAGCTGATAAGGGGGTGAAAAATACCTAATATATCCTTAATGAGATGTAATAAAATATAACTGGGAGCCCGATTTTATGGGCCACCGCGACGTACAATAATCGGGTGGCTCACTGGAATTTGACGAATGGGATTCTTAGGGTCACCACGACGCGAAGCCATTGCGTTGTCTCACTAGTTGGGACCTGGAACTTCAGCACGATACACCATAATCACGCGAGGCTACTGGAATTTGACAATTGTTAAATAGACCCCCTCCGCGATGCGCCAAGCACAAAAATGATGGTGTTTTCGACTAGGACTTAAATTAGTCATAATTTCTTGCCCGGGTATCGGATTTGGGCAAATCTTATATCAACGGAAAGCTCATTCAATTTCTCACTTGATAGAGAGTCAAAAAAAGGAAATTATATATGGTTTAAACTTTACTCACTTAGGAAGTCAAAATAATTGAGACTAACGCATGGACGATTTGGCGGGGTGTTACATTATACCCTGCTTGGGATCATTCATCCCCGAATGATGGCACGGAGCACATAAAAATATGATTACAAGCATATTAAGGACATGGAAAGATTAAGACAAAAATCATACCTTCCGTCTTATCATTCACCGAATCAAATAGATTTGGATACCTTGCTCCCATGTCTTCTTCTGATTCCCAAGTTGCTTCTTCAACTTTCTGATTTCTCCATTACACCTTAACCGAAACTATCTCTTTGCTCCTCAACTTCCGGACTTGACGATCTAAGATTGCAATAGGCTCTTTTTTATAAGATAGGGAGTCTTACACTTTGATCTCTTCTACGGGTAACACTAGAGAGTGGTCCCCAATATATTTCTTCAACATGGATACATGAAACACCAGGTGAACAAAACCCAGATTTCCAGGCAACTCTAACTCATACACAACTTCACATTTTCTTCTCACAATCTGGTATGGTCCTATATAGAAAGGACTCAACTTTCCTTTCTTTCCGAAATACATGACTCTCTTCATAGGAGAAACTTTGAGAAACACCCAATCACCAACCCCAAATGCTAGCTCCTTTTTTTCTGACATCAGCATAGGATTTCTGTCTACTCTAGGCTGTCTTAAGTCATTATTTAATGATCTTCACGTCTTCCACTGCCTGGTAAACCATTCCATGCCTAAACACCTATGTCTCATCTACTTTGTACCACCCTATTGGCGAACTACATCCTCTCCCATACAATACCTCAAAAGGAGCCATCTTAATACTGGCATGGTAGCTATTATTGTATGCAAACTCTACCAAGGGCAAGTGATCTACCCAACTACATTTGAAGTCAATCACACCTTCCCATAACATATCCTCAAGGTTTTGAATAGTACGCTTAGCTTGCCCATCGGTCTGGGGGTGTAAAGCCGTACTTAGGTTCACTTGAGTACCTAAACCCCTCTAAAAAGATCTCGAAAATTGCAAAGAGAATTACGTACCTCGGTTAGATATGATGGACACAGGTGCTCTGTGCAGACAAACTGTCTCTTCAATGCTAATCTTGGCATAGAAATCTCCCAAATAATTAGTCCTCACAAGCTGGAAGTGAGCTGACTTGGTCAGCCTGTCAACAATTATCCAAATAGAGTCATACTAATTTCGGGACCTCGAAAGTCCCGTGATGAAGTCCATATTGATCATCTCCTATTTCCACAAGGGCAAATCTATCACTTGGTAAGTACCACCTAGCCTCATATGCTCTACTTTCACTTGTTGACAATTCAAACACTTAGCAACATAGTTAGCCACACCACTCTTCATATTATTCCACTAATATATAGTTTTTAAGTCATGATGCATCTTAGTAGAGCCTGGGTGGACAATATGCCTCGATGTGTGACCTTCATCAAGGATTATCTCCCTCAGACCTTCTACATTCGTCATATACAATCTACCCTGATATCTCAAAATGCCATCACCACCAATTTTAAAGGACATCACCTTCTATTGACCCACATCTTTCTTGATCTATATCAAGATGAGATCTTCTAACTATTTTTCCTTAACCTCTGCACAAAGGGATGATTTAGCTATCTCATGAACAACCGCCCCTCCATCTTCAAAATTTAAGAGTCGCACTCTAAGATTTGCAAATCGGTGAATACCCTTTACCATATCTCTTTTCCTTTCTTCAACATGAGAAAAGCTGCCTATAGACAACCGGCTGAGGGCGTCGACTACTATATTTGCCTTGCCCGAATGATAATGTATGTCATAATCCTTAACAATTATAACCACTGTCTCTGCTTGAGATTAAGTTCTTTTTACAAGAAAACATACTGTAAACTTTTGTGGATAGTAAATATATCAACGTGAACTCTGTAAAGATAATGCCTCCAGATTTTAAGTGTAAATACCACAATCGCTAACTTTAAGTCATGGGTGGGGTAATTTCGCTCGTGCACCTTTAACTGCCTAGATGCATAAGCTACCACTCTACTATCTTGCATAAGCACACATCTGAGTCCCACTCGAGATGTATCACAGTACACAACAAAGCCCTCTGTACCTTCCAGAAGAGTAAAAACAAGAGCAGTGGTCAACTTTTCTTTCAGCCTCTCAAAACTATTCTCACAGGAGTCAGACCACACAAGCTTTACCTTCTTCTGAGTTATCTTGGTAAATGGAGTAGCTATGGAAGAAAAGCTTTCTACAAATCTCCTATAATACCCTGTCAAACCCAAGAAGCTCCGATTATCGGTTGGAGTCATGGGTTTGGGCCATTTCCTTATTGCCTTAACCTTTTTGGGATTAACCTTAATTCCTTCACTAGACACAATATGCACCAAGAAAGCAATAGCATCAAGCCATAATTCACACTTGGAAAATTTTGCATACAGCTTATGATCTCTGAGAGTCTGAAGAATAATTCAAAGGTGATTGGCATGGTCCTCCTCACGCTTAGAATACACCAAGATGTCATCAATGAAAACTATGACAAACAAGTCTAGAAACTGATAGAACACCCTATTCATAAGGTCTATGACGTCAGTAGGGGTGATAGTCAACCCAAAGGACATGACTAAGAACTCATAATGACCGTATCTAGTTTGAAAAGCTGTTTTGGGAATGTCAGACTCTCTAACTTTCAACTGATGGTATCCTAAACAAAGTTCTATCTTTGAAAAACTTCTAGCACCCTGAAGCTGGTAAAAAAGATCATCAATTCTAGGAAGAGGATATTTATTTTTAATAGTGACCTTATTCAACTGGTGGTAATCTATGCACATATGCAGGAAACTATCTTTCTTTTGCACGAAAAGTGCAGGTGCACCTCAAGAAGAAACTCTAGGGCAAATAAAACCTTTGTCTAGAAGATCTGCTAGCTGTTCTCTTAACTATTTTAGTTCTGTAGGAGCCATTCTATATGGAGGAATAGAGATGGGACGGGTATTGGGCAACAAATCAATACCAAAATCTATCTCCCTATCAGGTGGTATACTTGGGAGATCATAGGAAAAACTTCTGGGAACTTATTCACCACATGGATAAACTAAAGAGAAAGGCTTTCGGTATTCAAATCTTTAACCCAAATAAGATGATACAAAAAAAACCCTTAGAAATGAGTTTATGGGCTGTGAGGTAAGATATAAAGTGCCCTTTAGGTTCTAAGAAATATCCCTCCCATTCTATTACTGGTTCATTTAAAAAGGAAAAAGTATCCTTTTGGTTTCTACAATTTAGTGTGGCATGGCATGAATGAAGCCAATCCATCCCAAGGATAGCATCAAAATCAACCATGTCTAAGTCTACAAGGTCTGCCAAAGTATCTCACCCACAAACAGTCACCACATAATTTTCATACACCCTTCTAGCCACAATAAAATCTCCCACTGGAGTGGAAACAGAAAAAAGCTCAGCAATCACATCGGGTTCAAACCTAAAACCAACAACCACATAAGGGGTCACATAAAATAGGGTAGACCTAGGATCAAGTAACACATATACATCATGGGAAAAGATTTGTAACGTATCAGGAACTATATTTGGAGAGGCCTCTGCTTCCTGCCAGTTGGTCAAGGCGTACAACTGGTTGCGACTGCTTTCGGTGGTTGAAGTGACACCCTTCTGAGGTGGTAGTGGTGCAGAAGAATTAACCTGTGACTTGGGTTCACCAACATTACCCTTTGCTACTGAACAGTCTCTCTGGATATGGCCTGGCTGGCCGCACGAATAACACACCATAGCGCCAAACTAACATCTTCCTGGATGATTTCTCCCATATCTCTCACAGTGCGGGTATGTCTGAGAGGTTTGAGCTACACTTCCTTGAGACTATGAACCCTGTATTCTCGGCCCCTGCCTGGACTGAAAATCCTGGGGGCACTGTCCGTCTGGGGTCTGGACACCAGAGCACTGGCTGAAGACTGTGCATTACCCCAAAACTTATTCTTGTGCCATTTGTTACCCCAATTCCCACTCTGCTACTGACTGTGGTCTGGTTTGCTGTCTTGGCTCTCTTTGCCTGCCTGTTCTTCTCTCTAGATTCAACAATTTTCTTTTGTTTTCCTCAACTTGCTGCATGTGAACTGATAGTCTCGGAAAATTAATGTCTTGGTTCAACATTTCTCCCTGATATTCAAGTACTAAGTCATCCAAAAGGATGGATGCAAATTTTCTCATTTGGGCTCTCATGTTACAAGTCATCTCTGGAGCATAACAGGCTAGTTAGTTGAACCTAAGAGTGTACTCCTGGAAACTCATCTTTTCCTGCTTTAGATTCATACATTCTTTAACTTTGGCCTATCTCAGCTCAAGAGAAAAGAACTGATCGACGAAGGCTTCCATGAACTCAGCCCAAACTGTGGGCTCTATACTCTCACCCTTTGAATCTTCCCACTCATTATACCATTGGTTCCTATATCCTTAAGCTAGTAATCTGCCAACTCAACCCTCTCTACCTTATCTACATGCATCACCTTAAGGATCTTCTCCATCTCGTCCACAAACTCTTGTGGATCCTCTTCTACCTTGGTACTAGTAAACTTTGGTGGGTTTATTCTCATGAACTGGCCCACTCTTGTAGCCTCAGACATAATAAATACATACCCAATATCTTCCGACCGTTGAGTCTGTGTGGCTACCAACTGTGCAAGTATGTGAATGGATTTCCTGAATTCTGCATTAGATACCCCTTTCTCGTGAAGCTGAGTGCGGTTAGTCCCCTTTCGGGAAGCTATGGTGCCCTAGGTGGGCTGGTCTAAGTAGGTGGGACTCTTGGATTAGCATCAATCTTTGGAGTCTAAGCTCTATTTTGGGTCCTCATCACATGAGTGGGATGGACGTCATCTGTCTGTGCATTCTGATCGATTGTACGACGGGGAGGCATGATTGTTTTTCTGAAACATAAGAGACCATTGATTAGGAGACAATTCAGACTCTAAAGCACGAACTAAACCACAAAGAAGAGAAATATTCCTAAATGCCTAGTATCCTCCTACTTATAAGAGTGGTGCGCTACACACCTATAAATAAGATTCTGCCCGACGCAAATTCGTAGACATCCTGGGACCATGAACCATGCTTTGATACCAAGTTTGTCATGACCCGAACTAGGGCCTGGCTGTGACGGACATCCCGAATCATGAAGGCCCGAACGTCCTACTTTATCTGATCTGGTAATCATGCACAACATTTATATAATAAAAGAAAATGCAAAATTAAAGTCTAATATGGAAACATGGTCATACTATGGATTTAGTTTAACCATATGGAATGAAATTTGAAATCAACTAAGCAACTTCTGGAATAGTCTGCGAAATCTCTACTACATGATCTAAAGATGTCTGTCTGAAAAGCTAGGACAAGGCCCCAGTTGACAGGCCTACTGGAACAAAAAAGTCTCACCAATTCATGGATCACATCTCTCTCGAATACTGTACCGATTAGCCAGACCCCTAGACTGAGCCTCCGAACCTAAGAGGTAGGGGGTTTAATACAATTGTACTAGTATACAGAGCAAATCCAAAATAATAATTTATATTCAACATATATTAGGGAAATTTAGAATAGTTCATAAACATATGATATGGTAATAAATCACATGGGTATTTCTAAAAGACACTGTAAAATCATCTGAACTCTGTGACACTCTTTGTTTTACTTCTGTGCTAGGTTGTATACCCTACAACTCTAAAATTCCATCGGATATATGGAATCCATTATTAAATCAGTAGGGAAGCCCCCAATCCAAGTGTGACACAAGGGTTGGAGTCTTTGAATTTGCTATACCACACGACCATCACTAGCATAAAATAATAAACCAGGATAGGCAAATTAGGATTTTAGGTTAAGAGTTACTTGAACTCAAACCTTCTTCAGGTAACTACCTAACCCTCTTTAAGCCAAGTTTTAACTCTTTAAATCATGCATTCTCTTAAATCAAACTCTAAAAAACATACTTTGTTATGGCATACATACTTATGGTTCGTCATAGCATTGAATTGCAAGTCACATCACTGATCCATTATTGGCATATTATACTCTCTATTTCCAAAACATAAATTTGAGACCACCATACTAATACATCATTTCAAATAAATCTTTCTTTAAAACTCAAGTAAAAACATATATGCAACTCTTTTTGTCAAACTTTCAATGATGCAAGGTGGTCATGTCAAAGCTCTTGATCTCAAGCAAATCTTTCTCTTTTAATAAAATATATTTACATCAAGAAACTACTTTTATTAAATCTCTAAATCATGCTTAAAATACTATGATATTTGAGTAAATTATTTTCAAGCCGTGAATCATGCATTTCAATCAATCACCATAAGATCATAAACATAAGGTTATCTCAAGAGAGGGATTTTCATTATTTGTGCTCTCAAATAAATCTTCAATTTTAAGTTTCATACATATACTTATATGTATAAATCAATTTAAGGGGATAAGGCCTAACGGCCAAAACAACAATATCATTAAACATGTATAAAGCATAATAAAATTATGGATCTCAAAACTCCTTTATCAAATTCATGCTTGATGATTTTTAAAATCATAATTGGGTGTTTTCAACAAGCCCATGTAGTTTTAGGATAAACCCCACATACCTCAATTTAGAAATTTGATGGATGATTCTTGAAGCCTATGGTTTGGGGATTTCAAATCTTCAATCAGTTTCGAAAACCCATGGTTGAATCTTGAGTTAATTAGGTTTTTAGTTTAAAATCCTAGAGAGTGTTATTGTGAATTTTTGAAGAGAATATGAATAATGTGGTCACTTGGGAGTATAATCTCGTGTTTAAGCTGATAAGGGGGTGGAAAATACCTAATATACCCTTAATAAGATGTAATAAAATATAACTGGGAGCCCAATTTTATGGGCCACTGCGATGCGCCACAATCTCAGTGGCTCACTGGAATTTGATGAATGGGATTCTTAGGGTCACTACGACGCAGAGCAATCGCGTTGTCCCATTGGTTGGGACTTGGAACTTCAGCGCGATGCACCACAATCACACTAGGCTACTGGAATTTGACAATTGTTAAATAGACCCCCTCCGCGATGTACCAAGCAGAAAAATGATGGTGTTTTTGACGAGGACTTAAATTAGTCATAATTTGTTGCCCGGGTATCAAATTTAGGCAAATCTTATATCGACGAAAAGATCATTTAATTTCCTACTTGATAGAGAGTCAAAATTAAGGAAATTCTATATGGTTTAAACTTTACTCACTTAATAAGTCAAAATAAATAAGACTAACACATGGATGATTTGGCGGGGCGTTATATTACGTGAATAAGGATTATGTAAAAATCAGTTAGGCTAATAATTAGAGGCCATATAATGACTAGTGAATTATTGAGATATTAACCATCATTGGTTTTCTAATAATAAGTAAGTAAAATATATTAATGAGTTAGACATCTATATGGTGATATGATTATTGGTATTAGTACCTTGGTATATTTTAGTTATTTGCGGTAATGGTTGATGATTATTATTTTTGGTAAATGACCATTGATGAAAAATGTGAAAAACCATGCAAATTGAGAAAGTTTGTTACATATCAATTTACGTTGTTTTATTTGATTATTTGATGCACTCTCCAGTGGTATGGGATGCTCTAATGGATTCTTTATTGTATGTTCTTTTGGATGAACTCCCTGATAGTATAGGACGTCGTGGTGAGTTCTTTTACTTTATGCTCTAATGAATGTATGTATGCCAACTTGGGATTTATGTAGTTGTAATTATATTAGTGTCTCTTTATTCTTTCGAATCATTTACTCCTTATATATGATGGTATTGGCGTATATTGCTATGATATGTCGTATTATCATTCTAGCTGTTCATTTATTTTATACAATTATGATAAAGATTATTTAGGTTCAATTCTGTACCTAGACTTAGAGATATTATATTGCTTTATATCATGATTTAACTCATTTGGCCAATGATGCCTACTGAATACCTATTGTTTTGGTATTCATAATACACCTCTATACCTTTTTGGTATAGACCCGAGTACCATCTGCCGCTGCTGAGTTGAGTTCGTGCAGTGTTAATCTTTTAGAGATAGGGCGAGCTCTTTAATTTTTGAGTTGGCTATTTCCCTCTATCCTTGTTAAGTTTGTTGTCTTTGAGATGGATGTATTCACTATTCTAGACTTTTGGGTTCTATTTTCTATTATTATACTTAGATGCTCTAGTATTGATATTACAAAGTCATGGGATTGGTATTCATATTTTATTTGTCTTCTCTTAATAGAAAAATCATTGATTATGATTATGTTAATGTATTTAGGCCCTGTGGGCAATTCTACAAAATTAACCCACTATCTTAGCTCTGGGTTACAGTGTTGGCTTACCTACTGAGGGGTTATAGTAGAAGTAATCATGACTTCTGAATCGGGTCATGATAGAATCTTTCATTTATAGTCTTGAATTCCTTATTATGTTACCCAAAACCCCAGATGGCTTAACGGCTTTATTTTAGAATAAATATGCTTTATTTACACCATTTTCTTGAGGGATATAACTCTCTAATAGTATTTGAACAATAGGTTGGTCTCAAAACTCATTTTCTATAAGTGGGACTCACTAGGGTGTTTTTGGTGTTGTTTTGGACCTGAAGAACAATGGTGTAATAAGGGTATTGATATTCTTCTAATAATGCATAGATTATGTTTTTGATAGCTTGTCTCCTTGAAGAAGCTTCGAGGAAAGGGAAAGCAAACGTTATTGGTTCGTGAGCTATATTTGGATTCGAGGTAGGTTAGGCTTACTTCTTGGTAGATTGAGATTTATTATAGTATGAATTTGATATCTTGATAAGATTGGGCATTGTTTTAGGAGGTGAAATGGTAGATGGTAATGTTTGGGATTAGTTGAACTACTTAAGCTATTAGACTCATTATGTGAGACACTTGATTTAAAGTCGAGAACCTTGATTAGTTGGACTTGTTACCTCAAGAATAACATAAAAATGCTCTAGTTGCTCTATTAGATGGGAGTGAACTTGTCACTCGTATTAAATGGTAAGTTTACCTAGTTGTGCGTAGTTGTGGAAATTTTCCTAGTAGTTTGGGATGGATCAAGAGTAATACCTGAGGAAGAATATTACCATAGAACTAGTATGGATTGATAAACCTATAATACATAACTTAGATGGCTTATCTTAGCATCAGGTAAAAGTTAGACTTGAGGAGAACATTTAGGTTATTAGCTGCGGGACTTGACCTGCCTTAAGCTTAGACTTTGTAGTTTCATTAGTGACCTAGATACTTGTTAAGCACATATAATACGCCTATAGTAATATGATGGCTAACCTTAGTAAATGGTTATTCATGATGTTTGTGTTGAAAAAGATGCGCATGATTGGTTGCTAGATTATTGATAATGCTTGGATAGCAATGAAATGACTTTTAGCTTGAACCCATGACTATGCTATACCTTAAATCTTTGACTAAATTACCATGTGGGTCTTGGATTATGTTATTAATCATATTATGTTCATACCTAATAATGTATCTAATATTTGTGCTAAAGATCCTCTTAGGCTAATAATGCAAATCATGCTAATAAAGAGAGGCTCTAGAAGATATAAGCCATGGCTTCTTTGACCATGTTAGTGATCTTGTTAAGCCTGGTAATGCATTGAGTGTCCATACCATGTAAGTATACTTGTTCATACACCTATTAATATCTTATGTTGATAAGAATAATGGGTATGATGGCATGTCTTTCTTTGCTTTTTTTTCACTCTATCACTCTGGGGCTTCCATTCATTATTGATTGAATTACTTATATATGTATTGATAATGTGATGATATCTAGCAAGTTCGGAGGATATATTGATGTTATGATGATATCGATAAGTCTGAAGGATATATTGATGCTATGATGATACCTGGTATGTCCGGAGGATATATTGATGTTATGATGATGCCCAGTAAGTTCAAAAGATATATTGATGTTATTATGATGCCCGGTAAGTCCAGAGGATATATTAATACTATGTATGATATGCATATATATGTTTATGTGTGGATTGCCTTTATATGATTACATTGGTACTTGCTTTGAGTGGTGATTTTATTCTTGATATTGTCGGTTATAGTTACTTAGTGTTAATCACTTGCTAAATGGCATGACTCATGTTAGTGCTAAATAACGAGTAGGAGTAGACTATACCGAATAATGAGTTATGATTAGTGGTAAGCATAATCTTGTGTAAAATTAAGAATTCACCTAGTGGGTATACTTAGCATGAATAAATGGATCAATTGGGGAGTATTGTTTAAGACAATTAGCTATGTGGTAACTAGTTGCCTATTAAGTTACTATTTTACTTAATAACCAAAAGTCTAGAGTACTATTTAATGGACCTTGTTTAGTTGAAATATGGTCACAAGCATTTGTGGTTGCTACATGGTTAATGATGATGATAGGCTAGCATTGGTGATGATTAATTATATTGATGAATAAATAAAGGTGTCAGTTAACTATTAAAATAGATTTGTATATTAATGATGTTAAATAATAAAAAGACATTAACGATCTGGTAGATAAGTGTTTGAATGATGATTAGTGGTCTTTTGCTAGGTGGTGGCTAGTGCAATAATGATGAGTAGAATTGTGCTTTGATTAATAGTGTCTATGATCTGGTATTGAGCCTCTACTAGATGTTAGATGTTGTCTATTTAGTGAATAATGGTAAATTGCTATCACATGAATAAAGATTATGTAATAATCGGTTAGGCTAATCATTAGAGGCCATATAATTACTAGGGAATTAGTGAGCTATTAAGCATCATCGGTTAGCTAATAATGAGTAAGTAAAGTATATTGATGAGTTAGACATCTATATGGTGATATGGTTATGGGTGTTAGTACCTTGGTATATTTTAGTTATTTGTTGTAATAGTTAATGATTATAATTCTTAGCAAATGACTGTTGATGGGTAATTTGGAAAACCATGCAAATTGAGAAAGTTGGTTATATATCTAATTACGTTGCTTTATTTCTGTAACGACCCAAAATTGTCTCTCGGGATGTCACACGATACTTAAGGCTACAAATAGCCCCAAGCTAACCCTTAGAGTTGTTTTTTACCAATAACACTCAATTCAAGATGAAATAGACTCAACACTAGTATAGTCATATCACATGAAAGGAAATAAGGGAAAGATACTCGATCCATATGACCATAATACAGAGAAACCTAAACAAAACCACAATACTGAACCCTCGATACATCACAAGTATGATACTATTCTGACAAGCCTCTACAAATCAAAATCTAGAGAGTCGTTGGTACAATTCCCCAACTAACTCGAAATGAACTGAAGATAAAACATAGTCTCTCAAATACAGAAAATATCTGAAGATCGGTCCTCAAACCATGAGGACTCACCACTATAGAAAATGTAGGCAAGGTATTCGAAGTATCATGGATGAGGCCGGGACTGAGTACTTGAACCTACATTATAAGACAATGTAGCACATAGACATATGTGTGAATTAGTACTTAGGAATGTACTGAGTATGCAAGGTTGAATACATATGTATAAAAACAGTACCGATCTTCTTCAATCAAATCATGTATGCAAAATTAGATGACTCACATGGCTTGAACAAGTATAAAATATAAAGCTCATAAATCATGTAGAATAAGGCATGCAACACAAATCTCGTGATTCATCGCTCTTTAACCTTAAAAATAAAAAATCTTCTCTTATTCTTAATACCCAAAGGCTAAGGGACTTTGAACAATACTTTTAACTCATGCATATGTATCATGGAGCGTAAAACCTCTTCAATGCTCAATATTTCATAACCATTTAGAACTCGTAGACTTGGAAATCAGAATCATATGACTCGGAAAACATACTTGAAGGTATTTCATTCACTTTAGAAAATTATCTCATTTCAAGCTTTAGGAAAAATCATGCTATCTCAAATGGAAAAGTATTCTTGCTTAAGGAAATAACTTATCTCAAAGCTTTATGAAATGTACCATAACAAGGGAAGATGTTTTCATTTAGGAAAATAACTCTCATCAAGAAAATACCTTGGTTTGGAAACATCTTTGCATTTCAACCATTTAGGAAAGTAAACTATAAGAAAGGAATATAAGTATCAAATGTTGAAGTTTAAAAGGGCAAGGGAGGTTCTCGTAACCGACATAAACCATGTGAGCTACATGGAGTCCAACGTTTTATCCTCCTAAGGAGGAGACCCCACGTTGGGGAGGAGCGTCATACTCTTGCCAGGGAGTATAACCTAGGTCTAGTGATCACTAAACGAAACTCGGCCTTGGGCCCAATCATAATCAACATAAATTCAGCCTTAGACCCAACCTACGGTGGAACGTAGTTTTGGGGTAAGAAACCGTAGTGACTTACCCACTCGGTGCTAAGTACTAATCCCTTTGGATTATCTGCGCTCATCTCATAAACAATTCACTTTTCGAATGATCTCATGGTTCACCACGAACCCAATAATCAAATCGATAATCTCATATGGTGAAGTGGATTTCAAAGCTTTCGGACCATTAGGTCAATTCATTTCTCAATCATCTCAAAATACTCAAATCATGGGTGCTTATAGCACAAGAGTTCATAATTTCACAAATCTCAAATAGGGCTTACTAACCCATAATTCAATCTCAAGTTAAAGCTCATCAAAAGCATATTATATAACATATAGATTCATAAATTATGTGGAAATCTGGGAATTTCAGCAATTTATCTCAATATAGTCATATGCTTCAATATCTCAACATTTCAAATATTAGCTTCTCAAGGAGTAAAATCATGGGGTTTATACCCAGTTGTAAATTCTCAATAAAACATACAGAAATCATACCATTTGACTCTTAATTCATGGGAAATATCAAGATAATGCATTCAATAATAATGGGTGAAAACCCCCAATTCAAATTCATGTAAAAACCTCATAGATTTCAAGAAATTCATGATGTAAATAAGCCTTTTGGGCGCAAGGGTGAAAGGGTTACCCTTGTTCAAAACCCCACATACCTTAAATTAGAAGCTTTGGATGAACTCTAACTTTTAGAACTCTATTCTTACTCTTGAATGAGGGTTCTTGAGGCCCTTGACTTGGGAAACTTAAATCTTGACTCAATTTAGAAAATTCATGGTGGGTTCTTGAGATTTGTGGAAGAGGTTTTGGATGTTTAGGGTTTTTTATGTGAGAAAACTTGAGAAAAACCTCATAGGATGCTTGCAAATGACTTTGATTTGGTGTTTGCACGGTTTTATAGGCTTGGAAAAAGTCCAAAATGGCTCTTTTAACATCTGTACAAAGCTAAAAAAATTGAACTGAGAACCCGATTTAAGAGGTCACCGCGATGCACCACTTATCATGGTGACTCACTGGAAATTGACAATTGGTAAACTGGGAGTCACTGCGACGCAGAGCCATCGTATTTTCCCACTGGTTGGGACCTAGAACCTTAGTATGATGCACCAATATTGCGGAGTTCCACTAGAATTTGACAATTGTCAAATCAACCCTCTCTGCAACGCGCTAAGTACTAGAATGACACAATTTTACGACTAGGTCTTAAATTATCCATAACTTCTTACTCGGGTATCAGATTTGGGCGAATCTTATATCTACGAAAATCTTCTCGAATTTTCTATGCGATAAAAATTTGAAATTAGGTAAATTCTATGTGGTTAACATGATACCTACTTAGGAAGACACTTCTCAACCTTTTAGGGCCGAAATCATGCCTTACTTGACATGCCCTAAGACTCAGACTATGAGAGAACTTTTTGGACCTTACAATTTCATCCTTTAATGCACTCTCCGGTGATATGGTATATCATGATGGGTTCTTTATTGTATGTTCTTTTGGGTTTACTCCCCGGTGGTATGGGACGCCGTGGTCAGTTTTTTATTTTATGCTCTAATGAATGTATGTGTACCAACTTTGTATTTATGTTGTTATTATTGTATTAGTGTTGCTTTATGATTTCAGATTAGTTACTCCTCATATATGATGGTATTGGCATGTATTGATATGATATGTCCTATTATTTTTCTAGTTATTAATTTATTTAATATACTTATGATGAAGAAGATTTAGGTTCGATTGTGTATGTTGACTAAGAGATATTATCTTGCTTTATATCATCTTTATATAATAATTTAGCTCAGTCGGCCAATTATGCCTACTGAATACTTGTTGTTTTGGTACTTATAATACACTTCACACCTTTTTGTTGCAGACCTGAGTACTAGTTTCCGCCGCTGAGTTAAGTTTGTGCAGTATTGATATTATGGATACTGGGTGAGCTCTTGGAGTTTTGAGTCGCTAGTAATGCTCAACTTACAGGTCAATTTAAGTGTAAGTCGGTCGTTGTCAATATAATTACCCAACTTTGAGTTGGGGTCAAATCCACGAGGAGTAATGTGAGTGGTGATTAAATAAATTCAAAATTTAAGTTACTTTCTAAATTCAAATATACTATACAAATGTTTAGGGATTTTGAATGTTTTCAAAGTTATAATTGTTTTCAGGCTTCTAAGAGACTAACTTGAGACTATGAATAATTAGAAAGTAAACAATTAGAAATGGATCTTGGGCTTTCATGGGGAAAGTTATGCATGGGAACATGATGATTCGGTGAAAATTCTAATCGTCAATGATGTGGTAGGCTAGGTTGAAAGTCCTTGAGGCTAGTTTGTCAATAAAGTCTCAAAGATACCACTCATTAACCCTTTCAAGTACCTAACAAGCATGTCGATTAAGCCACCCAACACCTCAATTGGGCATCCCTATTTCTAGAAATATGCCCAAAACATAGCCTAATCTCTATTCACCCTTATTTCTAAGATAGCAAGAAGATAGTAAACTACACCAATTATTGTCCACTATTGCTTTGTCCCCCATAGCTCTCTTTTAAGTATTTCATGGGTTCAATAGCTCACCTGCATCCTTCTTTCAAGGATGATATAAGCTTTCAAGAGTTTGGAATTTTACCCACAAACCCATTTTAGGTGTTTGGGGTTTTCACCCATAAATTCCAAAGAATTAAACCAAGTAATAGTGAAACTCATCATCAACAAACCAAAATCTACACAAATACATCACAACCTACACACAATTGCACTCTATTCTAACATAATCTCAAGAGGAAGAACTAGCAACTCATAAAGATAACAAACAAAAATATACCACAATCTCCATCAATTTGATTCATGAAAAGTTAAGAGAATACAAACCACACTTTTAAATTCCCATGAATCTTCAATGGGATTTGCCAATTTTTTTAGTTAGGAGTCACTATAATTTTTTCATATCTCACGATTAGTAAAAAAATTTCTCCAATCTCCAAGTGGTACAAAAACCCTAAACTAAGATTAGGATAAAAATCTCTAGAATCTGTATATCTCCAAAAGAGAAAGGGTTTAAGCCTATAAAAGTATTGGCTGGGTGAAATTACAAAACTACCCTTGGGAAAATTTTGGCTTAGTTGTGATCGCAAAATCTTTACTGCAATTGTGGCTACCGTAAATTGCGGTAAATACACCATGATCGTAGTACTTTAACCTGGCTGGACTGGCCGTGATCGTAGCCCATAGACCATGATTTCAGTAACTGATGTTGGTTTGTGCTTTAGGTCTTCTAGTTGCACTTCTTTTATCCTTTTGGATTCATTTTAGCTCGCATCCATATCCTTCCTTCTCATAACCTGTTTGCCTACAAAATATGGAAAATAGTGCATTTAATCACAAAGTTGTCTTATTTAGACATTTAAATCACAGTAGTCTACACATAAGTAGAGTAAAAATGATTCATAAATTTACCACTCATCAGTTGGCCATTTACTTTTATCATTGTTTGGTCTATTGTAATCGAGATGGTTGTATTGACTCTTTTATACTTTTAGGTTGTATTTTTTACTATAATACTTAGATGCTATTGTAATAATATTATCAGGTCAAGGGATTGGTATTCATATTTTGATTGTCTTCTCTTAATAAAACACTGTTGATTATGATTATGTTTGGTTATTTAAGCCCAGTGGGAAATTCTAGTGAAGTAACCCATTGTCTTAGCTCTGGGTTATGGTGTTAGCTAACCTTTGGTGGGTTATAGTAGCTGCCATCATAACTCATGAATTGGGTAGTGACAGAATCCTTCATTTATAGTTTGAATTCTTGATTATTTGACCCAAAACTCCAAATGGATTGAGGGCTTGATTTTATCCCAAATATTCTTAATTTTCACTAATTTCTTAAGGGATATAACTCCCTAATGGTATTTGAACAATGGGTTAGCCTCGAAAACTCATTTTCTAGAAGTGGAACCCACTTAGGGGATTTTGGTATTGTCTTGGACCTAAAGCACAATGGTGCAATATGGGTATTGATATTCTCGTAATAATGCGTAGATTTTTTTTAATAGTTTGGCTCCTTGAAGAAGCTTCAAGCAAAGGGTAAACGATAGTTATAGGTTCGTGAGCTATATTTGGATTTTAGGTAGGTTAGGCTTACTTCTTGTGAGATTGAGCTTTATTATTGTATGACTTTGATATCTTGATGAGATTGGGAAGGGTTTTAGCTATTGAAATAGTAGATGATAATGTTTGGGATTATTTGAACCAGTTAGGCTATTGGACTCATTAAATCTAACACTTTACTTATAGTCTTGAACCTTTGTTAGTTGGAATTTTTACCTCATGAATAACATGAGAATGATCTAGTTTCTCTAATAGATGGGAGTGACCTTGTCACTCATAGTAAATAGTAAGTTGACCTAGTTGTGCGTAGTTGTGGAAATTGTCCTAGTAGCTTGGGATGGATTAGGAGTAATACTTGAGGAATAATTATACCATAGAACCAGTATGGATTTATAAACCCATAAGACATTACTTAGATAGATTAGCTTAGTCCCGTGTAGAAGTTAGACTAGAAGAGGAAATTTGGGTTACTAGAAGCGAAACTTGATCTGCCTTAAGCTTGGACTTTTTTGTTTCATGAGTGACCTAGATACTTGTTAAATGCATTGAATATGCCTTTGGTATTATGATGTCTGACCCCAATAAATGGTTTATTCATGATATTGGCATTGAATATGATGTGAATGATTAGTTACTAAATTATTGATAATGTTTGGATAGCAATGAAATGCCTTATAGATTGAACCTATGACTGTGATATTACTTAAATCATTGACTAAATTACCATGTGGGCCTTGGATTATATTATTACTCATATTATGTTCAAGCCTAGTAACTAATCTAATGTTTGTGCTAAAGATCCTCTTGTGCTAATAATATAAATCATGCTAATAAAGAGGGGCTTTAGAAAGTATAAAACATGGCTTCAGTGACCATGCTAGTGATCTTGTAAAGCCTGGTAATGCATTGAGAGTCCATACCATGTAAGTATACTTTTTTATGCACCTATTAATATATTATATTGATAATGAATGATGATGTATGATGGCATGTCTTTCCTTACTTCTTTTTTACTTTATCCCTCATAGGACTTCCATTCATTATTGATTACAACAATAACAAACACAGTGTATTCTCACATAGTGGGGTTTGGGGGAAGGGATAAGATGTATGCAGTCCATACCACTACTTTAGGAGAAGTAGAAAGGTTGTTTCCGATCCATTCATTATTGATTGAATTACTTATATACGTATTAATGATATGATGATGTATGGTAAGTTTAGAGGATAATTGATGTTATGATGATACCTAGTAAGTCCAGAGGATATATTAATGTTATGACGATGCCTTGTAAATTTGGAGGATATATTGATTTTATGATGATGCCTGTAATTCTAGTAAATATGTTGATGTTATGATGATGTCCAGTAAGTTCGAAGGATATATAGATGTTATAATAATGCCCGGTAAGTTTGGAGGATATATTAATGCTATGTATAGTAAGCGTACATAGTTTGTATGTGGATTTTATTCATATGATTACATTCTTACATGCTTTAAGGGGTGATATTTTTCTTGGTATTGTCGGTTATAGTTACTTAGTGCTAATCACTTGCTAAATGGTGTGAATCTTATTAATGCTAAATAGCAAGTAGGAGTAGACTTTGCTGAATAATGAGTTTTGATTAGTTGGTAAGTAGAATCTTGTGTAAAATTAAAAATTCACCTAGTGGGTAAACTTAGCTTGAATAAAGGGATCAATTAAGCAGTATTGCATATTAGAATGAGCTATATGGTAACTAGTTACCTATTTTGTGACTATTTTACTTGATGAATAGAAGTCTAGAGTATTAGTTAATGAATCTTGTTTTGTTGAATTTTGGTAACTAACAATTGTGGTTATTACGTGTTAATAATGATAAATGGTTGGCATTGATGATGATTAATGATATTGATAGCTAAGTTAAGGTGTCAGTTAACTATTAATTACAAATTTGTATATTAATAATGTGAATAATAATTAACATTAACTGTTAGGTAGATAAGTATTTGAATGATGATAAGTGGTCTTTTTCTAGGTGGTGACTAGTATGATAATAATCAGAATAGTGCTTTGGTTAGTGGTGTCTATGATCTAGTAGTGAACCTTGACTAGATATTGGATGTTGGTTATTTAGTGAATAATGGTTAGGTGCCATACTGTGAATAAGGATTATGTAAAGAAACAGTTAGGCTAATTATTAAAGGTCATTGACGACTAGTAGATTAGTGGTTTATCAATCATCTTTGGTTAGCTAATAACGAGTAAGTACGGTATATTGATGAGGTAGATATCAATATGGTGATATAATTATGGGTATTAGTACCTTGGTATATTTTAGTTATTTGCTGTAATGATTGATGCCTATAATTATTCGTAAATAACTGTTGTTGGTAAGTGTCAAAAACTATGCAAATTAAGAAAGTTAGTTATATACCTAATTACATTATTTCATTTGATCCTTTGATGCACTCTCCAATGGTATGGGATGCCATGATGAGTTCTTTATTGTCTGCTCTTTTTGGTGTACTCTTCGGTCGTATGGGATGTCATGGTGAGTTCTTTTACTTTATTCTCTAATGGATGTATATGCGCTAACTTGATATTTTATGCGATTATAATTATTAATATTGCTTTTAGTTTTCAGATTACTTACTTATCATTTATGATGGTAGTGGTGTGTATTAATATGATATGTCATATTATCTTTCTAGTTGATCATTTATTTTATATAGTTATGATGAAGATGATTTAGGTCTGATTTTGTACCTTAAATTTGAGATATTATCTTGATTTATATCATCTTTATATCATAATTTAGCCTAGTTACCCACTACACTTTTGTATCTTTTTGGTGTAGACCCAAGTACTAGTTATCGCCGCTGAGTTGAGTTTATGTAGTGTTGATCTTCCAGAGATAGGGTGAGCTCTTGGAGTTTTGAGTCGCCTATTTCCCTCTATCCTTATTTAGTCTTTTGTATTTGAGATTAATATATTGACTATTTTAGATTTATTAGTTTGTATTTCTTATTATCGAACTTATATTTTTTGTACTTATAATACAGGTCATGGGATTGGTATTCGTATTTTGATCATCTTATCTTAATGGAACACTATTGATATAATTATGTACGTGTATATAGGCCTAGTGGACAATTCTACCGAAGTAACCCATTACCTTAGCTCTGGGTTATGGTGTTGGCTTACCTACTGGTCTACGCCTATATCTCTGACTAAGGTTCGTAGGTTGATTGGTTTGGCTAGTTTTTACAGATGGTTCATTAAGAATTTTGCTACTATTGCAGTGCTGATGTCTAAATTAACTCAAAAGGAGGATCCTTTCTGATAATCTGAGAAGTGTGAATCATGCTTTAGAATGCTCAATGGATTTTAACTTTAGCTCCTATTTTATCTCTTCATATTGATGGTGAGGGATTCTCCATATATTATGATGCTTCTGTTATTGATTTGGGTTGTGTATTGATGCAGCAGGGTCATGTCATCGTTTATGCATCAAACAGTTGAAGGTGTACGAGTACAACCTCTGTACTTATGATTTGGAGGTTGTTGTGATACTTTTGCGCTTAAGATTTGGAGGCATTTTCTTTATGGTGTACTTTATGAGATTTTCATGGATCATCGTAGTCTTCAATATCTTATAACCCGGGGAGAGCTTAATGCTAGAAAGTATAGATATATGTAGTTGCATAAGGATTATGATATCTCTATCTTATATCATCCGAGAAAAGTGAATGTGGTAGCCGACACCTTAAGACGAAAGGTAGTGAGCATAGGTAGCTTGGCTGTTATTTCAGTTTCCCAGAGGTCGTTAGCATGGGACATTCAGTCCTTATCAAACTTTGTGGTACGACTTGAGATTCCAGACCCTAGAAGGATTCTTACTAGAATTGAGGAGAGATCCTCACTATTTGAGCAAATTTAGGATTGTTACTTTGAGGATAAGAGACTTTACATCATCCGTGATTAGGTGTTGAGTGGTAAGTTTAATAGGGCTACCATAGATTCTAAAGGCATTTTGAGATTTGATAGCCATATTTTTGTTTCTAGTGTTGATGACTTGATTCAATTGATTTTGCATGAAGGTCACTATTTAAGGTATTCTATTCATCTAGGTACAACTAAGATGAATAGATATATAAGACAACATTATCAGTCGAGTGGTATGAAGAAAAATATAGTGGACTTTATAGTTCATTGCCTATGTTGTTAGTAGATGAAGGTCGTTGGTCAGTGACTTGGTGGTTTGATTCAGAGATCTCCTATTCTCGAGTAGAAATAGGAGCAGATTACCATGGACTTTGTTAGTGGGTTGCCTTATACTTCTCATGGTTTTGATGGTATTTATGTCATTATGGATCGATTGACTAAGTCGGCATATTTCATTCCTATTTAGATGTCCTTCAGTGCAGAGAGGTTAGCTTATATCTATGTTAGTGATATGGTTTGTTTTCATGGCGTACCTATATAATCATTTCAAACTGGAGTTCAGTGTTCTCTTCTAGATTTTGGAGAGCATTTTAGAAGGATTCGGGCACTTAGGTGGATCTTAGTACAACCTTTCCTCCCCAGATGATGGACAGTCAGAGTAGACTATTCAAGTTCATGAAGATATGCTCCGAGCTTGTGTTATGGATTTTGGAGGTCAGAGGGAGAAACACTTAGACTTGGAGTTCTCATATAATAATAGTTAATATTTAAGTATTGAGATGTTGCCTATTGAGGCTTTATATGATAGGATATATTGTTTTTAATTAGATGGTTCAATATTTTCAAGATTAGACCCCATGGTATTGGCTTGCTTCAGGAGTTATTTGATAGAGTCAGGGTGATTTAGTATAGGTTTAGGGTAGCTCAGAGTAGGTAGAAGGCTTATATAGATCATAAAATCCGTGCCTTAAGATTTGGAGATAGTGATCAAGTATACCTCTATGTCTTATCCAAAAAGGGTATGATTAGGTTTGAGCAGAAAGGTAAACTAAGTCCCAGATATATTGGACCATATGAGATCCTTCACAAAGTTGGTAAGGTGGCCTATGAGTTGGCCTTACCTGTAGATTTTGCTATTGTTCATCTGAATATCTATTTTTTTTATGTTGTGGTGATACATTCCTGACCTGTCTTACATGCTTAAATAAGACTCAGTTCAGTTGGATAAGCATTTGACCTTTGTGGAGGAGCCTGTACTCGGTTTGGCTGGTAATGTCAAAAAGTTACGCTCTAGAGAGATTCCATTAGTTAAGATTCAGTGGAGAAATCAACCAGTAGAGGAGGCTACTTGGGAGATCGATAGCGAGATACGGGCCCAGTATCCTCACCTATTTGAGCCTTTAGGTACGTCCTAATACATTACGTTTGCGAACAAATGTTCACTTTGTAGTGGATATTGTTATGACCCTCAGGTCATTTTCTATATTTCCACTATTTTTTGTCATTTAGAGCTTCCTATAGCTACCCCAATTCATTTATGACTTGCTGGAACTATAGTTCGATTATCGAGTAGTTCGTTATATTTTTTGATTCAATTCCTTATTATTAAGCCTTTATTAGTTCAAATTAGATACTGATCAAAATCTTAGTTAAACAACCTCGTATACCAATTTTGACATTTCCAACAGCTCCAGAATATTAATTTTAGGCTGTATGGACCCTTGGTTTGGGTCCCAAGGCACTCGAACACATTTTAAGCTATTGGACAGAAGTTAAGAAAAATGGCAAGTGGGTGTGGAACCAACTTTTTATTTGAACTACCTCAAATGGAGATTTTCAATGTGTCGTTGTGTCTGAAATATCAAATTTTATAGTGTAGAATAGTTTGTTTGTGCATATGAGATTTTGGATGAATACCGAGGGGTTTGCAAAGATTCAAAAAAATTCCAAGTCTCCAATTGGTGCCTGATATCTGGTATGACCGCTAGAGAGGCCCATTGGAAACTTTAGTGAAGGGCTCTTTAGAGGCCCATTAGGCACTTTAGTGGCCCTAACTCATCAAACAGGTATCGCTTTAGTGTTACTTGGGCATTTTAGTGGCTACCACTAAAGCAGCCCATGGACTACTTTAGCAGCCTAGCTTATAGGGTTGTATAGCGCTTTTGCAGTACCAAGCGCTTTAGTGGTGGCCGCTAAAGCAGATCAGTATCCACTTTAGCAGCACCCACTTGCCTATGAAGGGTATAAATACCTGACTTAGCCCAATTTTCACCATTCTTCTCCCATTCTTAAGAGTCTAAAACCCTAAATAGTATGGAAACTTAGGAGAAACATTTGATGAGTAGATTGTGATTTTGATAGTGTGGCACCTTGCAAAATCTTTATAAAGTAAAATTGGTGATTTAGCAGATTCTTCAGGCTTTTCTTTGGCATCCGGGTAGGCTAGATTTACCTTCTTCATAGATTGAGCAATCTCGTAGTATGATTATTATATTATGCTAGATATAGGGTAGAATTTCGGTGTTGGAAGTTTGAATGAGAATATTTGGATTAGTTAGACTGTTTAGGCTATCTTGAAACCATAAACTTGGAGTAATTAGCATAGTTATTCATGTCTTAGGTGAATTTGACTTTGTAGCTCATGTTTAGAATGGAAATGTCTTAGTTTCTTAAGTTAAGGGAAATTGTCTTAGTTTTTATTATTTTAGGTAGGTTGACTTGATTGTTCATTTTTGGAGAAGGAATACTATTTTAGGGCTATTTATGGCTTACTTGACTTCTAGAAATGAACTTAGATATCTGAGCCTAGTTCGGGGAAGAAGTTATTAAAAATCGTTTTCTTATATTAGAGTGGGCCCCTTGGGTCCACCTTATGCCAAGACTTGTGTTAGCATTGTAAACTTATTTACGCGTGATATAATCTTATTATTGGTTGGTCTTACACTTGAGGTTATTGAATATATTTATTATGTTAGTTGAATATTGAAAGATTGATGCTAATTTTGGGTATTGCTAATGATATTGCTTATATGCATGATTAATAATATGGCCTATCGACATGCTTAATGATATAGATATCGACGTGATTAATGATTAATGTCTCAGAAATATGGTTTGTCTTATAGATATGATATGGGTCATACACATAATATAACTTATAGAAATAGTTATGAGCATATATATATTATTCATAGTTTATGGATAGAATTAATGAAAAAACATGTGATTATGATTATTCGCATAGCTTATGGGCATGGTTATTGGTATGACTTCATAGGTGTAGTACTGGTAGAGTCTATTAGATTAGTTTACTAGTATGGCTTATTGATATTTTTTATTTATACGATATATAAACATGAGTTCTAATTCGAGTTTGGCAATTGGTAATGATCTTGATCATATGAGTTCTAGTCTAGTCCCAGCAAATGATGACAATGATAATGATCCTATTGAGTTCTAATTTAAGTCAGGCATTGAGAATTATGTATGAGATAATAATGTTCGGATGGATTCTTGGTTATGGCATGAGAATTTGGTGATTTATGACTATGTGGTTGCCTCGTTTCCTTGATTGTACCCTTAAAGCTTATGGGGGACTGCGTTGGGTTATTTACTTTTTCTTACTTATTGGTTTATGGGGGCAAGTCTTGTAGGTATAATTGTGCGATCTTTATGTTATTATCTCGTATGCCTTTATTTATTTATATATGGCGGTATTAGAGTGTATTTCTAGGTTTTTTCCTTTTATCTTGACTTAGCTTATTCTATGTTATATCTTATCCTATTTTTATCATGATTTAAGTAAATTGGCTAGTGATGACTACTGAGTACCTATGATTTTGGTACTCATACTACACTTCTGTACCATTTTTGTGTAGATGATTTGACATTCATATAGGGTAGATTTTTTGGGATTAGGTGTGCTCTTGGAGTCAGAGTTACCCTTTTTTCTTTTATTTATCTATGTATAACCTTTTATCTTTAAGATGGATTGTATTTGACTATTCAGTACTTATAGCTCATTTATAGTCACTCTTGTACCTATATTACTGAGTCTTGGGATGGTTATTGATTTTCTATCTATCTATTAGACCTTTCTAATTGTATTATTGCTATTTAAGTCTTTAAATTGTTAATTTTTGTCTTTTAGTCCATTTTTCACCAAGTTAGCCCATAACCTCTAGCTCTAGGCTATGGTTTGTCTTACCTACTATTGGAATGGAGTACGTGCCATCATGACTTGTAAATCGAGTCATAACAAAATCAAAAATATTCTCTAAGATTGACTTGAGGTTCAGATACCATTAGTTGAGGATTCGGGCTGAAGACATCCCAAAAAAAGCCTTTAGGACTCGTTATGGTCATTTAGAGTTCCTGATGATGACTTTGGGTTAACTAATAACCCAGCCGCATTTATGGATTTGATGAACCACATATTCAGGACCTATTTGGATTCCCTTCTGATTATTTTAGTTGACAACATCATTTTGTATTTGAGGAGTAAGGAGGAGCATATGCATAATTTGAGGATTGTGCTTCAGACTTAGAGAGATCATAGGCGTTTTGCCAAATTCTCAAATTGTGAGTTCTAGCTAGAGTCAATGATATTCCTAGGACATGTAGGGTCTAAGGATAGGATTATGGTGGATCCAGAAAAGACATAGGATATTCGTGATTAGGCGAAGCATCCAACTCCATTTAAATTTTTTAGCATTATTGGTTTGGCTAGTTATTATAGGTGATTCATTGAGGGTTTTGCTACTTTTGTAGCACCGATGATGAGATTAACCCAAAAGGAGATTCCTTTCTAATAGTTTAAGGAGTGTGAGTCGAGCTTTCAGAAGTTTAAGAAATTTCTTACTTCAGCTCCAATATTTTCTCTTTCTAATGAGGGTAAGGGATTCACCATATATTATGATGCTTTTAATGTAAGTTTGGGTTTTATGTTGATACGGTAGGGTCTAGCTATTTCTTATGCATCAAGGTAGCTGAAGGTGCATGAGCTTAACTACCCCACTCATGATTTAGAGTAGACAATGGTAGTTTTTTTGCTTAAGATTTAGAGGCATTACTTTTATGGTATTCACTGTTAGATCTACATGAATCATCATAGTCTTCGATAGCTTATGACCTAAAGAGAGTTTAATCCTAGGTAGCATAGATAGATGGAGCTTCTTAAGTAATATCATATCTCTATCTTATATCATCTGGCCAAGATGAACATAGTGGCAGATGCCTTGAGCCAGAAGGTGACAGGTATAGGTAGCTTGGCTTTATCTCAGTTTCTTAGAGGTTGTTGGCATAGAACATCCAGCCTTTATCCAACTTGATGGTGTGACTTGATATTTCTGACCCTATGAGAATTCTTTCTAGTGTTGGGGCGAGGTCTACTTTAGTTGAGTAGATTCAGAGTTAACAGTTTGAGGATATGACATTTTGTGACATGCATGATCAAATGTTGAGTGGTGTGTCCAAGAAGGCCACCATGGATTCAGATGGTGTTATGATATGTGATGGTTGCATTTGTGTTCCAATGGTTGGAGACTTGATTCAATTGATATTATGCTAGGATTATAGCTTCGGATACTTTATTCACCTTGGAATAGCTAAAATGTATAAAGATTTGAGGCAACATTATTGGTAGAGTGGCATGAAGAGAGGTATAGTGGACTTTTTAGCTCATTGCCTATGTTGTCAATATGCGAAGGTCAAGCATCAGAAACCTAATGGCATGATTTAGTGGTTGCTTATTCCCAAGTGAAAATTGGTGTGGATTACCATGGACTTTGTTAGTGGTCCACCTAGTGTTTCCCATGGTTACATTATTATTTTGGTCATTGTGGATTGGTTACCAAATTGACACAGTTCATTCCTATTTACATGTCCTTCAGTGCTGAGAAGTTAGCATGCACCTGTGTTCGTGAGATTGTCAATTTGCATTGTGTGCCTATATTTATCATTTTATACCGAGGTTCAGTATTAAGTTCTAGCTTTTGGAGAGATTTTTAGGAGGGTTTGGGTACTCAAGTGGATCCTAGCACTGCCTTCCACCCTCAAACAAACGGTCAGTCAGAGCAGACTTTTAAGACTCTTGAGGATATGTTTCGAGCCTATGTTATAGAATATGTAGGTCAGTGGGAGTAGCACTTAGCATTGGCAGAGTTCGCATATAATAATAGCTATCATTCGATATTGAGATGTCTCTATTTGAGGCTTTATTTGGTAGATAATGTTGTTCTCTAATTTGATGGTTCAACACCTCTGAGATTAGTCCTCGTGGTACTGACTTGCTTCAAGAGTTATTAATAGAGTCAGGGAGCTTCATTATAGGTTGAAGGTAACACATAGTAGGAAAAAGGCTTATGTAGATCATAGACTTTGTGCCATGAGATTTGGATTTAGTGACCAGGCATTCCTTTGAGTATCGCCCATGAAGGGCGTAATACGGTTCGGGAGGAAAGGCAAGCTCACACCCAAATATATTAGACCTTTTGATATCTTTAGCAAAGTTTGTGAGGTGGCTTATGATTTAGCCTTTCCCCAAGATTTTTATGCTCTCCATCCAGTATTCCATGTTTTAATGTTGTAGCACTGTTCTCTCAATGAGTTTCATGTGCTTCGGTGGGACTCAATTTGGTTGGATGAGTGGTTGACCTTTGTGAAGGAGCCTGAGTTCATTACCCAGGGATTTCAGGCAGTTGCTTTCAAGAGAGATTCCACTAGTAAAAGTTAGTGGAGACATCGGCCAGTATAGGAGGCTGCTTGGGCGATCGAGAGCGAGATGCAGGCCAAGTATCCTTACCTGTTTGAGGCTTCAAGTACATCCTAAAGCTTTATTTTTATGGAAGAAAGTTCTTTTAGTAGTGGATATTGCAATGATCCTCTAAGTCATTTCCTATATTTCTACATATTTTCATCTCTTAGAGATTTCCTAAAGATGCCCCAAGTCATTTATGATATGCCGAAGATGACAGTTTGATTACTTGGCAGTTTGTTTGGTTTTAGGACCAATTCACCATTTGAAGTCTCTACTAGTAAAAATTGGCTACTGGGTGAAAACTTCAATCAAACAACCTTGTATGCCAATTTTAAGAGTTCCAATAACTCTGAAACGTCGATTTTTGGCTAGGGGTACCTTTGGTTTGGGTCCCAAGGATTTTAGATTCATTACAAGCTATTGACCAAAAATTTATTAAAATGGTACTTGGGTGTGAGACCCACTTTTAATCCAGACGACCTCAGATGGAAATTTTGACTATGCCATTGAATCCAGAACGACGAATTTGATAGGGTAGTATAGTTGGTTTGTGTAAACAGGATTCTAAACGAACCTCTAGGGGTCAGTGGAGACTTGGAAAAATTCTAAGACTTCAGCCGATGCACTCGGTGCATTTGCTAAAATGGACCTTTGGGCACTTTAGCAGAGGCAACTTAAGTGACCTTTTAGGAATTTAGCAGCCTGTCCATCCCCAACAAGCCACTTTAGCTGCAAGCTGACCGCTAAGCATATGCCACTTTAGCATCGGCTTGTCCACTTAAGCGGTATGCTAGGACTATGCGGGTACCACTTTTGCAGTGACCTCTTAAGCTGCACCCGGGAGCCATTAAATGCCCTTATTATCCCAATTTTCTCCTATTTTTCCTACAAGTTCAAGAGTGAAAGACCCTATAGAGTGTGGAAACTTTGGAGGAACATTAATAGGTGATTTTGGGGTGTTTGTGTCTTGTATTTCTCATTTGTTCTCTGAATTCTTGGGAAGTTTCCATTAAGTTTATGTTTAAATTCTCTATGGTTTCCATAATCCCTAGATTATTGGTTGGTTGATTTTAGCACCATTTGAGCTCAAAATTTATCTATTCTTGAGGGAAAATATTCCTTAAGCATTAAGGGACATGTTGATGGCTTGGAAAATATAATTCTACAAAATGGCCCCACATGGGATTTTATGTGATTTAGACCCGAAGCATAAAATACAATATGGGTATCATTGTTCTCATTTTGATGAGTAGATTATCATTTTGATAATGTGGCACCATGAGGACACATTGTAGAAGGGAAAATCAATGATTTATTATATTTCACCAGGCTTTCTTCGGCATCCAAGTAGGCTAGGTTAAACTTACTCATAGATTGGCCTTAATTGTAGTCTATTTATGTAATACCCCACATGTTTCTAAGCTAGGAAGTGAATAAGTATTCCTACCTATGAAATATCCTATCCTGTGATTCATACTTGAGTACATGACTTGAAATGAATATCCTAGTGATAGGAAAGCTTATGATGCATTAAGCATGTTCATATGAGTCACTTAAGGTAATACAAGCTAAGAGTTTTTAAATCCATCAAGTTTTAGTGTTCGATTTTACAAGGGTCATCTTTGAACGAGTATAACTCGATTTTAATGTGGTATTTTTGCTGATTTAGACCCACCAAATTGTAGAGAATCGAATTAGCTTTCCAACGATACCAATTTCGCCTTAATCCAATACCCGAGCAAAAAGTTATGCCTATTTTTGTGAGAGACAGTAAGCATAGGCGATTGGTTAGGCGCCGCCCAACCCAAGCATAGGCGATTGGTTAGGCGCCGCCCAACCTAGCTTAGGCAATCACTTGGGCGCCGCCTAAGTCAGTTCTAGGTGCCATAAAAACTCCGTTTTGAGTTATTTCAAGGGTAATTAAGTCTTTTAACACTCCTTACACGTCCCTAAACTTAACCCTACGAAATATATAGCTTCTAAACATATTACAACCCTATTATCATCTCAAAGCTCATCATTCAAGATCACTAAAAGAGAAAAACAACTAGGGTTGCGTAACTAAGCTTGAAGATCCGATTTCAAGGAAATTCCTCCGTCAATCATCAAGAATCTTCCTTCTAAGGTATGCGTGAGTTGATTTATGGATCCCTTTCATCCATAAAGCTCAAAAACCCTCTTTTTCATTAAAAAGTATGATTTCTATATTGTTGGGTGTTGATGATCATGTTGTTGATATTAGGTGATTCCCAAGATGGAATCTTTATATGTTTCTTTGAATTTCATGATATCATATGAGTTGGAAAATGTAAATTTGGTTGTTCATGATGTATAATTTGATGATTTCACCTATGCTTAAGATATGCATGTAAGGTGTTTAATAAAATGCCTAAGAAACTAGAAATCATGCAATATAGCTAAATTGTGACTAAGTGAAAGATTCATGATATGCCCTTACGTTCCAATGACTTCTATGTTGATAATGTGCCTTGTAAATGTTGTTGGAATACTCATGAACTATTCTTATGAGATTATGCTATGTTTACTTGCAAATCCTACTTATGAACAAGATGTATGATAACCATGCAATTCACATGAACTTCCATACTATTGGTATGTGTTGCCAATATGATTATGCAATGAACATGATATTAAGATTGTGCAAGTACTTCTATGTGATATGAAATACTTTCCATGCAATACATTGTTGATAACCATTCTTAGTATGAGATCTGTACTTATGATATAATAAATTATGAAGTCTACTCTTATGATCAAGTCAGTCATGTGTGACAGTTTCCTTCCATCGAGTCCTAGGGGTACTTATACCCGAAAACTATTGTTGTGTGCCTAGATCCATCTCATGTTTCACGATATCCGAACTCAAGCTATGATTCCATAGACTTAAGTCAGTCATGTGACTCAGGAAAACCTCAGGATCTTAGTCAATTGTCAGATATCAGTAACATTCCGCCAGTCAACGGAATTCAGTAAGATTAAGTCATGCACAGTCAGTTATTCATGTCCAGTCCCTCCAGATGGGAGTAAAGGTTAGCACCCAGTGAACCCAAGGATGGGAACTCAACCGCCAGTTCAGGGTGTGATTCTTAGTAGTCGTATTTGTGTTCCAAAACTACGTAGCCAGCGTAGGTTGAGACATCTTAATTCATTAGATTAGGGTTGATGAGGTGGCTTAACCCATCAGTTTAGGGTTCCCACCGTTCTCATTGAGTACCCGCCAGATAAGAATCACTTATAGGCTGTCCTTACCTGTGGCACGGTATTGACACCCTTCAGTCGGGGCAGAGATTGGACCCTAGCTTAGCCATAACGGCATACATGGGGCATGTCGGTTAAAAACTACTTCCCACAGTCTCAGTATCAGTCTCAGTAAAAGAACTCAGGGTGTTCTTCAGATTTCAGTATATACAGGGCTTTCAGATATAGTCGTCCATGTTATCAATTTCAGTATCAGTCATGACAGTTATCAGTAAACCATTATTAGCTTAGAGGTCATGCTATCATGTATTCACGGTCCCAGTTTTTATATATGTGTGTTTGCACTCCCACGTTCATATTAGTCAGTCAGTGTTGTTCATGCATGAAACCCTTTATGTTCAGCCTACTTTCCTGGTATACTCAGTACTCTAGTTTTACTAACGCATTTGCTCTATGGTGCTTTCTTTTCATGTTACACCATAGGTTTCGATACATGAGCTCCAGCCTAGCAGTAGCAGTAGCATTCCAGTTGTAGAGACACAGTGAGTCCTCATTGATTCGAGGAAAATATGATTTGATACATTTATTTATTTCCTTAGTTCAGTTTTACGGAGTTAGTTGGAGATATGTTCCTTCAACTCCTTATTCAGATAGTTTAGAGACTTTCGGATTTATGTTCAGATTTACGTTTAGATGTAGTTGTTTTGGGTATTTCACCCACATGATTGTATTCAGTTGAACCTTATGGCCTTACAGTTCTATGTATTCCGCTTTATTATATCATGATTTCTAGTATACAGGTACAAATAATAGTCATGGGTTAACTTATGGTCCCTCGGGGTCATGAGCACCGTGTAGCATTCCGGTTCAGCGAATAGGGGTGTTACAAACTTGGTATCAGAGTCTAAGGTTCAATAGAGTCCTGGGAAGTCTGAAAGCCGCATCTAGTAGAGTCTTGTATATGGGTGTGTTGCATGCCACATTTATGTGTGGGAGGCTATAAATGAGCAGTTCCCTTTCTTCATTATTCATGTCATTCTAGTGAGCATAATCACAATTTAAACTCTCAGTCTAATCCATTCTTCTCTTATTCCAGACCATGGCCCTAAAGAGAAGAAACCAGCCAGCTCCTCAGCCCGAAGATCCTTTGGGCAAAGATGTTTCCCATGTGAAGTTTAGAGCCACATTTATCATACTTCCTCAGTCCATGGATGCACAGAATGAATGGCCACCAGTCGTTCTAGCCAATCCAGTGGCCACTCCCAAAGAAACTAGGGTTCAGGACTTCACCCGGATGAACCCTCCATCTTTCCATGGGTTTAAGTCTGATGAGGACCCTTAGGAGTTCATTGACCAAGTACAAAAGGTCATCGACATCATGGGTGTTACTTCTATTGAGAGTGTTGAGTTAGCCGCCTACCAGTTACAGGATGTTGCTCATGATTGGTACAAACAGTGGAAGTCTGAGAGATTAGATGATACAGGCCCTATCGAGTGGGAGGAATTTGTCAAGAAGCTTAAATGAGCTTTTCAATCACTATGAATTCAGAGGGTATGGATTGTCAAAGGGGATACCAGATATTAATCATCTATCCTACGATGATAATACTATATTATTTTGCTCTGTACATACATATTCAATAAAGAAGATGATGATAGTTTTTAGAAGTTATGAGGAAGCTTCTTGTGAAAGGATCAATCTAGATAAAAGCTTGATCTATTTACATGACAAGATTTCTAAAAGTGTGAGAAGCAATATAAGAAGAATCACTAGCATAAGACAAGGTAAGTTCCTTTTTACATACTTAGGTTGTCCTATTTTCTATGGAAGGAAGAATAAAGGGCATTTTGAAGAGTTGATCAAGAAAGTAATAAAAAGGCTACATTCTTGGTAGAATAGACTACTTTCTTATAGGGGAAGATATATTTTAATTTCTCATGTTATGCTATCCATACCCATTTACACTCTTTCAGCCATGAATCCTCCAGTAAGTGTAATCAATAAATTACACAAGATTTTTGCAAAAATTTTTTGCGATAATGCAACAGGTTTAAATAATAAGCATTGGGTGAGTTGGGAAGCAATGTGTTATCCAAGGAATGAAGAAGGACTTGTACTTAGATCATTTCAAGATATATCCAAGGCCTTATTTGCAAAGCTTTGGTGGATTTTCAGAACTTCAACTTCTTCACTGTGGGTTTCTTTTATGTGGAACAAGTATTGTAAAAGATTACATCCTGTAATCACTAAAGAAACTGAAGCTTCACATGTCTGGAGGAAAATGATTTTAGTAAGGGGGAAGTGGAGCATAATATATGGTGGCAAACTAACACTGGTAACTTAAGTGTTTAGTATGATAATTGGACCAAACAAGGAGCTCTATATTACATAGAAGATGATGATATTCAAGATGAGGAAATTGAGGTTAGAAGTTTTGTCAGGAATGGAGAATGGGATAGAAAATTACTTCTATCAGTTTTATCTAAAAAAAATGGTGGAACTTATTGTGCAAATAGTGTAAGCCCCTCTGGTAGGGCATCAAAATGATATTTTTATGGTGGATGGGAAATACTAATGGTAAATTTACTGTCAAGTCTTCATGGGAGAGCATCAGGAAAATAAAAGAAAAAAAGAGAGAGGATTTCATTTAGAATAAAGGGTTTCCATTTAAGTATAATTTCTTCTTTTGGAGGGTGTGGATGAGAAGAATTCCAACTAATGATAATCTGAAAAGAATGAGAATATAGTTGATATCAAGATATTTGTGATGTGACACTAAAAAGGAGGAGACAATGACATATGTTTTACTAACAGTTTACTTAGCCACTAAGCTTTGGAGGCATTTTGCTCATTTTGCAGGTATCCAAATGAAGGATATGCATCTACAGCAGTAAATTGTGACATGGTGAACTAAGGGAAAAAATCCAAAATTGACAAAGATATTTAGAGCTATACCAGCCATAATAATATGGACACTATGGAGAAAGATAAATAGCATTAAACATGGGGGTTCTATGTCATTTACTAGGCTATTTTTACTAGTACAGGAGGTGGTAAAGAAGATGATTAAAATTTTGTATACATGGATTAATATGAATACATGGACATGGTTGGAAGTAGTTGGAAGAATAAGAGTTTACAAACCTAAGCTCCATTATCACAAAATGATGTGGACAAAGCCAGGAATTGGATAGGTAAAATGCAACACATATGGAGCGAGTTGGGGTAATCCAGGGAAGAGTTCTTATGGTTTTTGCATAAGATATGATAAAGAGATTTGATATATAATAGAGCTAAAGGTTTGGGGGTTTGTACTAATATTGCAGCTGAAGCAATGGCAATTAAAGAGGCATTGGAGTACTGTTATGATAAAGACTTTAGGGAGTTCATCATAGAAACATGTAATACCCCATACTTTTCTTAGCTCAGTTCAACCCCTAGTTATGCGTAAGAGGCTTAAAGCATGAAAATTTTACTAAGTTTTAGGGGCTTAGTCTTATTTTTGGAATCTTAACTCCAAGGATTTTTAAACTGGCCTACTCAACCCTGAGACGAAAGTTTTTGAGTTAATTCATGTTCAGGGGTGTAAAGAGCATGTTTCGAGGAAGTTTCGGATTTTTTGGACGAGGATTGAGGAACATTTGGATTTTGATTCCAGAACCTCACAGTGATAGTGGCGCATCAAGGTGGGTATAGAAATTAAGCCTTCATCATATTACGGTGATGAGTCAATCAACATTTATGAATTTAAATATCTGAGGGGCAATAGTGTTGTAACACCCCACATTTTCGGCTAGAATTTAAACTGTTGTTATGAAGTATGCAGACTAGAACCCAATGTTTTTATGTATATATATGTGTTATGATCAATTCTATAGTGTGAAAATGTCCTTCTATATCTATCATTCGAGGTCATAAAAATCTCCAAACTCAAAGATGAGTTGAGAACACTTCTATTGATTAAGTTTTAGTGAACGTTTCAGCTTTTGTCAACTTTAAATGACCATTACTCCTTGTAAATAATGAGTTACGTGGGCTACTATATATAAAAATAAAGATCTTTGAATCTTATTTCCAGCGCATTTGTTTTCACCTTAATCTGATATCGGATCGAAAAGTTATACTCATTTTACTTCGGCATGTCAGTCTGTCAACAAAGTGACGGCCTGAGTTGATAAGCCATCAACTAAGTGACAACTTATCAGCCAAGTCGTCATCCCAAACTAGTGAGCCATCTGTTTCAGCCTCCAAATGACGACCTAAGTTGATAGGCCGTCAATTAAGTGACGACATATCTGCCCAAGTCGTTACCCATGACCAGACTTGATCAACCTCACCCTTAAACAGTTTTAGAGAGGTATTTTGGTCTTTCCCTCACCTTTCATGACTTAAATCATGCATTAAACCCTATTAAGTGATAAAATATCAGTTTCTCATCACTCATAATCCTCTCCACTCTCAAGAACAACAAAATTAGGATTTTTTCTCAAGATCATCTCCCATGAACAAGATTCAAGCCTTTCTTCAAGAAAACCAAGAAATTATAATTCCCAATCCAAGAACGTTCAAGAAAAGTCAATTCTCTTTCAATATTAAAGCTTTAAGGTATGTTAGATGTTCATCCATGGGCCTTTTTCACCCATGGAGTCCAAAAAACCTTCTTTTATATTTTAAATCAGGAAATTACATGTTTATAATGATTTATCTCCATGAAGCTTTTATGAATTTTGATTATACATAATGTTTACAATCTATTTTCATTGAAAGAAACCCTTATTTCATATTTTAAGAATCATGTCCATGAGCTTACATGAGTTTTAAATCTTTATCATGTTTCCATGAAATTGTTGGTGATATTAAACCTTACATGTTTAAATGGTGTTGTTTGTTGAACTTAAACCCTAAATGGTGATTTTAGAAGTAAAATCATGCTATTTCTAAAATTTAAAATTATTCTCATGCTTAGTTTAAACCATGAATTGCAAGTGCTTGATGAAATGCCTAAATAATTGAGTCTTGAACAATCACTACTTATTACATGTTTACAAGTTAAGATTTTGGAATTTGTTTTCAAGTGGAATGCATTATAGTATGTTTTAAATATTGTGGTTTTCATATCATGTTCATGAAAATTTGAAATAAATCCTCAGTTTATGATTTTGTCATATGATCGTGCTATCTCATCATGTTTATAAATATCCTTATGTTAAAGTCTTGTTCCCCATGTATTACATGAAATGCTTAAGTGAATAATTGTGAACAATAACTTCCTTCCATGGTTTCAAACCTTTCACGTGACGCTGTTGTTATTGTTATCGAGTCCTAGGGGTTATGAATACCCAAAAACTTACTTGTTTATAGAATTTCAGTAGTTATAAAATAGTTCATATAAACCATGAGCATACTCAACCATTTAGCCATCATGATCAGTTGCTTGTCCAGTTAAGCTTATCTCAGTCCTATAATCAGTGTCAGTTCAGTTGGGAGTAGGATTCAAAATCGAGCGAGCCTAGGTATGGGGGCTCACCCGTTAGTTAGGACTAGGTCCTTAGAAGAAATCCCTAAGTTCTAGAACTACGTAGCCAGTGTAGGTTATGAGATGTCACCCTCTAGTTTAGGACTGGAACTCTCGGGGATTGCCCGCTAGTTGGACCTCGATCAGCTCAGATTGGGATATGTCGTTAGATGATACCTCCCACAGTTTCAGTTTCAGTGTTTGATGTGTGAGCAGATGCTAACACATTTGAGGCTTTTAACTGAGAATAATTGCAAAGTCTTCATCAACTTTTGTCGTTTTTGATTGTTTTCTCTTTGATATTGTAGTAAAATTAGAGATGTAAAAGAATCAACAATAATGGGAGTAAAGGAGTTGATTTCTAAGCAAGTAGAGAAAGAAATATAGCTGACGACTTTTCTGATAAGTTGTTAGCCTTGTGATAAGCTATCAGAGTTGTCGTCAGGCTTAGACAGAGAATGTTCTTTAACTGGAATAAGTGACAACATCTGTGATAGGCCGTCAGAAGTGTGATAAGCCGTCAGGCTCGTCGTTAGTCTTAGGTAGGGAATGGAGTTTGAAGTGAAGAAGTGATGACATCTTTGATAAGTCATCACATGTCTGATAAGAAATTAAGCCTCATCGTCAGCCCAAGGAAGAGATTATCAAAAGTGAAGAGGAACTGATGGTATTCCTGATAAACCGTCAGACTCCTGATAAGCCGTCACACACGTCGTCGCCTGTCCGAGAAAATACTGTGATCTATGATTTTGTTTCCATAATTAGGATGAAGTATTTAAAGCATATGTTAGGGTTTTCTAATTATATAAAAGGCAGAACATCTTGAACTTATTCAAAAGGAAAAGACACCTCTTTTTGGGGCTCAAAACTTAGAATTCAATTTTCAACTCTTTGATTTGGTTGTGGGAATTTTCTCTTGAACTTAGAAGAGAATCAACTTCAGACTTCATCATTTGTGAGTTTAATTACTTTGAATGATGATTACAGTTGTTGCTATCTCTTTCTTCCTCATGTGGAACTAAAATCCACAATTAGGGTTATGGGATCTAGATTATTCCCCCATGGATTTAATAGTTGATTAGGGTGTCAGTGATTGTGGGGATATCTTGATAATTTCTTTATTATCATTGTTCTTTATTAGTTGCAAACAATAAATCCCACCTTATGTTAATTTACTCGAACTGAGAAATAAACTAAAGGTAGCGAATTATCAAAAAGGATTTGGGAAGGTTAAACTCCCATCTAATGATTAATGTTGTAACAAGAATGATCAACTTAAGATAAAATCAGTATGAATAGAATGATTTCCTAAGTTCTAGAGAGTTGGGGAGTTCAACATCTAAGTAGGTTGAGAAACACTTAGATGGACTATCGAAAATGATAATTTGGTGTTTTCCATAAGTTATAAGAACCCAATACTACAGTTATTATTTAATGGGGATTAATAACCATATTGATCAAAACCCTAGTTTCTCTCTATCATTGATTTGAACCATTGAAATTTTAATTTTGAGCTCTGAACCAAGTTAAAACTTTAACATTTGTTTGATCATCAAAAACCCCCATTTTATCTTTTCGTATCATTTATTTGAATTCAACTTATATTTATAGTTTCAAATTCATTTAATCGCCACTCACATTGTTCCTCGTGGATTCGACCCCGACTCCAAAGTTGGGTAAATATATTGATGAGATTGCCATGCACTAAATTGATGTGTAAGTTGAGCGTTACAAAAAATGGCGCCGTTGTCGGGGAACAATTTGGCGTTTTGAGTTGGTCTGGAATTTTATCTAACTTGCTTGAATTCAAACTTGTAAATATTTGTTTAGTTTATTTTTTTATTTTTTTTTATTTTTATTTTTCTCACACCTTTCTTGAGATGTTAGCCTGGATAGATGGTTTTTTGACTGCTGAAGATTCTTGTTATTATTGTGAGGGACCACATTATGAGGCCTACTATCCAGATTTAGATGGAAGTGCGTAGATGGGACCTTTACAATATGATGTAGATACTATTCTAACTTGGGAACAGACTGCAACGTGGTGTTTGGCTTGTGGTCAAAGTGTTCATTCTGAAGATATGTGTGCTGCCATAAGTCAAACGAGCAATTTGGACAAATTGATGAAACAAATTTTAGAGTCTCAAACACAGTTGTGGGCAGAGTTGAAGGAGTTACCACTGCCACCATGTCTACAGTGGCTAAACAAAGAATAATATGAGGAGAACATTAGCCAATTTATGGAGAAAACACAAGAATCGCAGCCACTTGATTGTCATCTTGATCTTGAGACTAATATTGAGAAGGTGAATATAAGTAAAGGTGTTGAGGATAGTGTAAATTTTGAAGTAGGATTTGTTGGTCCCCATACAAACCACTTTTTCTACAATACGTTTAGATGATATCTTGTCAGTGGAATCATTTAAAATATAGAAGAGTGTGAAGATGAGGAACAATAATCATATATTCTTGATTTTACACTAGACAAGCAATATAAAAACACACCTCACTTTAGGGCCGAGTGGTTTAACATGCATATTCTATTACTCGATTCCTTAATTTTTATACCACCCCCTACAAGTGAGGCAAAAAAATAAACTCTAAGTTGGGGGTAAAATTCATATCCTCAATATGGAGGAAAGAATTGAGTTGGGTCATGCCACGATATTAATTTAGGCACTTCTTGGGAGGCAACCCAAGGTATTTTATTGTTTGTATTCATATTATGTGATTGACATCAGATCTCTGCACCCATGGTTCCACAAGTATGCTTCTAACTCTCTTGTTTTGGTTTGACACATTGGGGACATTGCATGATTTTAAGTTAAGGGTGGGGCTACTTTTGGGTGTTGATGTCCTCTTGGGGTTTTTGTTGTCGTGCCTCTTTTTTCGGAGTCTTGTTCCTAGTAGAGTCGGCATGCTTAGGTGTATTGTGATTTGTTGTAAAATATTATAGTTGACTAGGAGAAATACAAGTACCTTAGGTAGTTAACATATTTTTGTTGATTTTTGAACACCTCTCCAATGGTCTATTTTATAACTGTGTGATATGCATTTATGTTTGACCACTGTGCATCTTGTTATGGCATTAGTACTAGTGACATGATAACCATTGCTAAACAATTGCATAAACCAAATGGGTAGTAGGTTGTGATGTACCTTTATGCCATGTGTGTGTAAGATACTACCTAGTTCCAGTTGTGTGTTAAATCCAGAACTTACTCGGTTGGTCTTGCCTTGGTTGTAGGATAGCGGGTAGGAAAGGATCATAGGCCATTGTTGATATTAGTCCACTTTTAGCCTAAATGACCTTCCATGTGTAAATAATATCCCTTAATCTTGACTTTGAGCTTGAATGCCTATTCTATTTATTATACCTATCACCTTTCCATTTGTATCACAATGAACCTGTTTTGGCCCTGGTCCTCCTTGGACATTATGCACTTTGACTTAGGCAAATAGCCTAAGTTGAGGGTGGATATCATAGGAGTGCGCGATGTAAAATGAGTATGAAAAAAGGTAGAATAAAAGAAAAAAATAAAAAGCTAGGTGCAGTGGAAAAGAACAAGAAAAGAAAAGTTATGAAAAAAATAATTGTAGAAAAGACCGCACCCATCCTGAATATGTGTGATCAAGAAAAGAGAAGAATAGAAAAAGTTTAATGAGTGAGACCCCAGAAGCTAGTGTAGTGTCAAGGAGGCTTAGTCACTTTAAATATTATCGAGTATCATACCAGCCCCTAGCCTACATTACAAGCCAAAGAGTAGACCTATAGTGATCCTAGTTGACCAACCTAAAAATCTTGGCAATAAAAATAAGGGCAAGCCTATGGGGCATACATTGATTGAAACTTCATTCTGAGAGTGAGTGTCTTTTGACTGTCCCCATGGTTACATATGTGATATCTGATATAAGTGAAGTGGGACTTCTTTGTAGTTAGGGCACGCTGGTTATGTTGCTAGTTTCTAACTAATTTGGATAATGTAGTCTTGGTACATGCAGGGTTATTGTTGTTGAACTGATGCCATATCTTGATTCTTGTGTTTCGCATTGTTGTTCTTAATAATATACACAGTTGTTTTTAAATTGATTGACCTTGGAGATGGTGAAGATGTTTTGACATAATATGGATGGTTGACTGCCGAATGTACTTTCTATCCTCTTGGTTGTGTTTTAGTTGCTTGAGGACAAGCAATTGTTTTAAGTTGAGGGTGCTGATGTGTGAGCATATGCTAACACATTTGAGGCTTTTAACTGAGAATAATTGCAAATTCTTATGCAACTTTTATTGTTTTTGATTGTTTTCTCTTTGATATTGCAGTAAAAGTCGAGATATAAGAGAATTAGCAATAATGGGAGTAAAAGAGTTGATTTCTGAGCAAGTAGAGAAGGAAGTATAGCTGACGACTTGTCTGATAAGTCATTAGACTTGTGATAAGCTATCAGAGTTGCCGTCAGGCTTAGACAAAGAATGGACTTCCGCTGGAATCAGTGATGACATCTATAATAGGCCGTCAAAAGTGTGATAAGCCATCCGGCTCGTCGTTAGGCTTAGGCAGGGAATGGAGTTTGAAGTGAAGAATTGACGACATCTCTGAAAAGTCATCATATGTCTGATAAGCCTTCAAGCATCGTCAGCCCAAGGCAGAGATTATCAAAAGTGAAAAGGAAATGACGACATTCCTGATAAGCCGTCAGACTCCTGATAAGCCTTCAAACACGTCGTCGCCTGTCCGAGAAAATACGGTGATCTATGATTTTGTTTCCATAATTATGATGAATTATTTAAAGCATATGTTAGGGTTTTCTAACTATATAAGGGCGAAACATTTTGAACTTATTCGAAAGGAAAAGACACCTCTTTTTGGTCCTCATAACTTAGAATTCAATTTTCAACTCTTTGATTTGGTTGTGGGAATTTTCTCTTGAACTTAGAAGAGAATCAACTTCAGAATTCATCTTTTGTAAGTTTAATTACTTTGAATGATGATTACAATTGTTGTTATCTCTTTCTTTCTCATGTGGAACTAAAACCCACAACTAGGGTTGTGGGATCAATGATCATTCCCCTGTGGATTTAATAGTTGGTTAGGGTTTGAATGATTGTGGGGGCATCTTGAAAATTCCTTTATTATGATTGTTATTTATTGGTTGTAAACAATAAATCCCGTCATATGTTACTTTGCTTGAACCGAGAAATAAACTAAAGGTAGCGAATTATCAACAAGGATTTAGGAAGGTTAAGCTTCCATCTAATGATTAATGTTGTAACAAGATTGATCAACTTGAGATAAAATTAGTATGAATAGAATGATTTCCTAAGTTCGAGAGAATTAGGGAGTTCAACATCTAAGTAGGTTGACAAACACTTAGATGGACTGTCGAAACTGATAGTTTGGTGTTTCCCATAAGTCTTGAGAACCCAATACTACATTTATTATTTAATGGGGATTAATAATCATAGTGATCACAACCCTAGTTCCTCTCTATCATTGATTTGAACCATTGAAATTTTAGTTTTGAGCTCTGAAGCAAGGTAAAACTTTAACATTTGTTTGATCATCAAAAACCTCTATTTTATCTTTTCGTATCATTTGTTTAAATTCAACTTATAGCTATAGTTTCAAATTAATTTAATCACCACTCACATTGTTCCGCATGGATTCGATCCCGACTCCAAAGTTGGGTAAATATATTGACGACGAACGCCTTGCACTAAATTGACGTGTAAGTTAAGCGTTATCAGTGTTCAGTTAAGAACTCAATTCACTTTTTCTTGACCATAGCATATAGTTTATCAGTTATTTAGTTATCAAATTTCAGTATTTCAGTTACAGACTATATTAGAAACATATTATATGCTTGGTCATGCATTCTCTGATTTTTCAGCGTTCACGCATTTATATTCAGTATTCTCATGCTAACCAGACAGTCTCTGCTCCATGCATGCTTACTATGTTACTTCATATCATTCAGCTAGATATTATTTTATGTTTAGTTATCTCATGTTATTCATTCAGTTGGTTATTATTTATGCACATAAACCCATGCATCTTAGCCTTACCTTATTTAACATACCAGTACATTCAAAGTACTAACCGTATACTCATTTCTTGCGCTATGATGTTTCATATCATAGGATCGGACGCTCAGGTTCTCGACCACACCTATTTATCCCAGCGCACCAGTAGCAGCAGTAGTGGTGAGTCCTCATGTTCTGAGGACTAGTTATGTTTATTTCAGTTTCTTAGTTTTAGCAAACAGTTGGAGTTAGCTAGGGGCTTCTCCCATCAACTCCTCATTTATTCAGTTAGAGGCTTTCAGACTAGTACAGACAGTTAATCAGTTTTCAGTTGTTATTATTAGTGCTGTTTTTCAAAGATTATCTAAATTATGACGTAAAACCTTATGGCAATTTCAGTTAAATTCTGCAAAATAAATCTTTGGTTATCAATTTTATTCAGTGCCCACAGCAGTACCAGTCATGGGTTAGCTTGTGGTCCTTCGGGGCTGTAAGCACCGTGTGACGCCTAGGGTGTACTCTCGAGGCATTACAAGTGTCTTTTTCCCTTAATCCAAATCATCATGACCCGACTTATATCAGCAGTTTGGGTGTTATTTTCCTATCCTTCTCCAATTTTCTATCAAAGAAACCCAAATCCTCTCCGAAGAACATCAAATTCAATTTCTTTCTCTTCAAGAAAGCCAAGAAATCAAGTTCACAAATTCAATAACCTTCAAGGAAGCTTAAATATTGTGTTTCTCTTTCAAGTTTAAGGATTTAAGGTATGTGTGATGTTCATCCATTGCTTCCTTTTACTATGGAACCCATGAATTCGTTTTTAAATGCTAAATTATGAGTTTTCCATGTTTTAAATGAGTTATCTCCATGAATTACTTGTTATCTTGATTTCAAGTTAAGATTACAATTGTTTTCAAGTGGAATAGATTATAGTATGTTTTGGATGTTGAATATTCCGAGTCATGTTCATGCAATTCAGGATAAACCCTCAATTTATGGTTTTTGTCATGTAATCATGTTGTCTCATCATGTTTAAAAGAATCCCTATGTTAAAGTCTTAATCTCCATGTGTTTGATAAAACGCCAAAGAGAATGATTTTGTAGAATGATTCCCCATTATGGTTTTTCAAAGCTTTTACATGCCTTTATTGTTATTTTCATTCAGTGATGTAGGGTTATGAACACCTGATACTTAGTTGCTTACACCAGTTTAGGACTGACATTCTCTGAGATGTCACCCACCAATTTAGGACTGACATTCTCTGAGATGTCACCCGCCAATTTAGGACGGACATTCTCTGAGATGTCACCCGCCAGTTTAGGACTGACATTCTCTTAGGGGTCACCCGCTAGTTTAGGACTAACTCCTTAGTCCTTCGGGACATTAGTTGAGTGGATCCACACAACTATGTGTCAGTACCCGTGGCACGGTATTGACACTCTTCTAACTGGGGTTACAGTTTACACCCTAATTAGCTCAGATTGGGGCATGTCGGTTAGATGATACCTCACACAATCTCAGTACAGTATTCAGTATATAATCAGTTTAGGTTTGATTGACCATAGCATACAGTGCATCAGTTATTCAGGTATCAGATTGCAGTATTTCAGTTTATAGACTATTTTAGTATCATGTTATATGCTTGATCATGCATTCTAACATTTTACAGCTTTCATGCATTTATGCATCAGTTATCTAATGATACTCAGCCAGTCATTAGTTCATGCACATGAACCCATGTATTTCAGCCTAACCTTATCTCATATACCAGTATACTCAAAGTACTGACCACGTATTTTTCTTCACTCTATGATGTCTTATATCATAGGTTCAGATGCTTAGTTTCCCAACCGCGCATAGACAAGTTCAGCTTATCAACCGCAACAGTTGTGGTGAGCCCTTATATGTTGAGGACCTGTTATGTTATTTTTAGTATTTTTGTATTCCGTTTCAGTTAGTTCAGTTTGGAGTTAGTTGGGGCCTATCCCATCAACTCTTCAGTCAGTTTAGAGGCTTTCAAATGTTTTCAATCATTCAGATAGTTAGTTAGTTTATCAATTATTTGATCAATCTTTTCAGTATGTCATCATATGATTAGACTTATGATTTAAATCATATTTTCAGTATTTGAACCTTATGGCTTTATTCAGTTATTTTTGCACATGTTCATTATCAGTATATTATTCAGTGCCCACGGCAGGTACCAGCTCATGGGTTAGCATGTGGTTACTTTTGACCGTAAACACCGTTGTCGCGACTAGGGGTAACCTCAGGTCATGATAAACAGATTCTCTAAGTCACACAAATGATTTTGAAGAACTGGAAAATTTCTTGGGAAGTTGCGGAAATTATGAAAGATATAAGAATCATCATTCAGGATTTAAATATTACAGTCACTCATACTTTCAAGGAGGGGAACATAATTACTGATTTATTAGCAAATGAGATTTTTGAATCTCAAGGACTAAAGGAATATCATGATTTTCGGCAACTACCAATGCAATCAAGGAAATTGATAACCATGGATAAAGATCAAGTTCCACACCTTCGAATCAAGACACGCATGGTAGTTCAATAATGAGGAAAGTAATCAACAGATATATATATATATATAATACAACATCAACATCAGTCACAAGTCAACATGCAAGAGGTAAGGAGAATAAATAGCATAGAAGATAGGTTTTAAAGTATGCTCGGAAGAAGACATTGCATTTGTACTAAGCAAAGATAGAAGTACTACCTTAGCTATCAAAATTCTTCACCAGAAAAGTGGGGTAGAGATCCAGCATCTTTAACCACCAGATAAGAAGGATTCAAATCTTCATATCTGGGTGAACTGGAGAGAATTTGTTCATGCAATAAGTCCATGACTACCAAAACAAGAGAAACAAGGGTTACATTATGAGCTACAGATAAAGAGAAGGCAAAGATATATACGATTACCTGATATGAGTAAAGCATATAGGTATATCAACACCAAGATCAACCATGGAATCAATCAAAAAAACACCCACAAGAGAAAGAAGCCCAACTTAGTATCCCAACAGCAGCACTCCGGTAATATTTTTGCAGATGGCGATGAACTTCAAAGAAGAGTACTTGGTACTAATGTGTTAGCCTTTTTAATTAATAGCAAACTTAGGAAACATTTTAGCTTCCAATTTTTTAGGCCAGGTTTTTTAATGGATCCGACTTTACTGAGCTTGGATTATTTGTAAATATGACCATCGGGCTCCTATTGAATAAAAAGATATAAGGACCAACAAAAATTTGATTATAAAAGTATACATTGTCATGACCCAAAACTTCCATCATTATGGCACCCACCACACACCCCATAATAGTTAAGTCAATTCAACATAAGTAACAAAAATTAATTAAATGTATAGAAGAAGTAAAATAATTATAAGTCTCAAACTTAATCTCATAAAAAGCGAATACAAAATTATGAAAGACAACGAGCATCCTTAAAACCTGATAATCACAAGGTGCAATCTTTTTAGAGAAAAAACATATAATAGATAATTTGGAATATCTCCAAACTAACAAAAGAATGACATAATCAAACATAATAGAAGAGATCTGATAGGCACTGGACCAATCAATCGCTACCTATGAATTTTAATGGAGTAATCTCATGCACACTCTCAAAATCAATGTTTCGAATATAGATGGCTCAACACCTACATATAAAGTGCAGAAAATAAATAAGGTGATTACTAAATCACGTGTACTCAATAATATCGTCAATCGATCATAATCTGATATACCCTCCTAGAATCATTTTTCATCAAGCGCACAATCAATAATCAACCTGGAACCAGTTTTCATCGGGTCACAAATCAGTAATCCACCCGAAACACTTTTTCATTGGGCATACAAGTCAAAATAAGTAGAAATTCACTCAAAACACTATCCCGTCGGGCATGCAAGTTAATTTCATATCACTTTTCTCAAACTATCTCTTTAACAATGCTATAATATAAATATGAGTAAGTATACATAATTCACAATAAAAACAAGACCATAATTATCTAAATCCGGACACACAAGGACAAACTCAACTCAAAAAATATCAGTTACATACCGAAATACGATTGATCTCTCCCAATCTAATCCAATTACATTATACAAGGGAAGTATAGTCAATATCAATAAGTATCAAAACCAACATAAATTATAATTTTCCTTACATTATAATTTGCCTTTTCACATAACAAGGCATAGGCCTATAACAGAGAGAAATAGTCCAATCAAATCAATTATTCTTTTTAACCCTTTACTGAAACTCTACTACACACATAGATGTTTGTTATGTCACATATAAAATAATCACATCTCCCCATTACTCCTCAAACACACAATGATCACACAAACACTAAGAAAAAAAGTCTATAAAAGTTTCAACTTGCCTTAATGAAAGATCAAAATGTCAAACAGATGTGTTACCCTTCTAAAGAGCTTCCAAAAGAGCTAATTTGGTCAAATACAGATTCAATAATAAAATGATATTATAGACACCAATATTTCTATACTTACATTTGGTTTAAAAGTCAACATAAAAGTCAACCATCAATCCCACGAGGAAAAAACAAAAATTTTATTTGAAAATTACATTACCCAGAACGTAAGGAGTTAAAACCTAAAATTTCATAAGAATAAAGTTAAAATCATCCTTGAAATCATCAATTTATCATTCTTTAACTTCATTCAAAAATTCTCAAATTTTTAACTTGAAAAATATTAAGATTTAAAGATGAAATCATGAATAAAGTATTGAAAAATATTAAAAAAAAAATAGCATAAGACTCCTACCCAAAGAAGAATCATTGAAACAAACTTTTGAATCTCCCAAAATTGAGTCCCCAAGCTCCAAAACAGAGATATGATAAATAGAATGAAAAAGGAAAATAGTCAGTGTTTAAGTGATAGCGATAGCACACTTATGTAAAATTTACTGTAGGTATGACACTGCAGGAATGACATTCCTCCGCAACAGCGAAGGCCACTGAATAAGCAAACTCACATATGCGCAAGCCTGTCTCACAAGATTGAGTTCTCAGAAAAGAAGAAGTTTCGCCCACTGCGGCTCCGTCGATGCAAACAAGGTTCTATATAAATGGTCACAGCCTAGCTAACAAAGTCCCGTAGGAGCGATCCCTTGGCCGTAGGAGTAACTCCACCGATATGGGAAAAGGCTCGCAAGTGTGATTACACTGGATAAAACAACACCAACTATTTCTACAAACTTAGAATCGACCTTTGAAACTCACCCGAAACCCTACGACACAACCCAACTATGCTACTAAGTAAGAACCAACTTCGTACTTAAGGGAATAATCAAAACACTGAATACAGATCATCATCAACGGATGTTGATCGAGGTCAACTCAAAACTTCTAACTTTCCAACCAAATACTCAAAATCCATTTGAAGGACTTGGGAAATGAACCAAAAGTGCTACTAACCCAATAACGATATTTCAAAACTAACAAAACCAACAAAATTCTCATACAACCTCAAAATCTCCAAATATTGATCAAAGTCACCATATCAATTAAAAACCTTCCAAAATGAGAAACTCAAATAATTCTCAACAAACCATCTCGATAATTGAGTCACCCATACACTGATACCACAAATACCATAATACAATTATGAAAAGGGTTAAAATGGTCAAAATAACCCAGAAATCAAAATTCCCCGTGAGGATTGTTAACTTATACACCACAATTTCCATTTTTTACCCATGAACACTAGCAGCTATTAATATTCAAGCCATACAATCAATTACTGCTCATAAGTTGTCTAAAAAGCTCTTTTAAGAAAGGACATGATTGTAAAAGGAGTAATTCTTATCTACGATGAAAATCCTAACAGTTGAAGTGGAAATTGGGATGAAATATTAAGGGGTGTTTTGGTGAGAGGGATGAAGAAAAATAATTTCATCCCTAAGAGTTTAGTTACAAGATTTCAATTAAAGTTTTTTGTAGGCGAAGGAAGTAGAAGAAAGAAGGAGAGAGAAAAAAAAAATAAAGTAAAAATATAAAATAATATATAACTAAATAATGATTGGTCTGTGGTTTTTTCCTCCTTCAGGTTGAACAAGAAATGTTGTTGTTGGACAATAAAATTTTTTAGGTCAAAAAATTAATAATCTAGACAAGAAAAATACTGCAATAATCAATTTATTGATTTTAATGTGAATGTTAAAGTCTCTATGAATCCTCTGATTTTTCTTTTCAAATATAAATTCAAGTACTTAAAGATTGATCTTGAATTTGAACTTGCTTTGTTGATTTGATGAACTTGATCTTGACTTGTGCTTGAATTCAAACGCTTTTGAGCTTGTTCTTGAATATTGCAGTTTTGATCTTGAATCTTGATGAACTTGATTTGAATGCTTGAGGTTTGTAGAGAAATTGCGGCGTTTGATCCATGAGCTTTCTCTTACTTCTTGTTAGAGTTCTCGGTCCTTTTTTTGAATGATGAGACCTCTATTTATAGTTGTGGAAAGGAAAGATTCATGATGAAGATGGACTTTATTTGACCAATCAAATTCAAGTGACATGGAGCCTTTTATGGGCTTTGATTTCATTGGGCCTGCTGCATCATTTTGACATGTGGCATGATCCTATTGGCTCCTTCACTTGACTTGACATGCCACATCATTTGACACATAGCACTTATCTGGGCCTCTAGAATATGACAATATATTGGACTTAGCAAAGTGGGCTCCTCTTTCATAGCCCAAATCAATGGGCTAGCCCAATAAAAATTGTACTTTAATTAAATCCATATATGTTTGGACTTAAATAATTAATCCAATTATATTAATCCATAATATTTAATTGGGACTAATCTATTTTGAATTTAACATAATCCAAATTTCATACTACTTTCAATTTAATAAAATCTTGTTTCCCACAAAATGCCCCCTACTTTAAGACTTGTCGAGGTATTTAATCTTTTTGAGACTAGACTTGAATTATGATTTATTTAAAATATGCTTCCTTCGTGCTTCAATAGATTTCCATAAAGCTGAACCATGTAATTTACATATTGATATTGCCTCTAAAAAAAATCTTTTTTGCATTCTCTACATGTAATACCCATTAGTGAGGCATGACATCCAATTCAAAATAAATTTTGGAAAACTTTTTACCGCCTTACATAACCGAAAATAAAACTCTTCCAATTTGAATTAATATTGGAGAAGGAAACAACCCCCAATTTAAATTTGTATGAGAGAAGAAAATAACCTCCAATTTGAATTTGTATTGGAGATGAAAACTCTTCCAATTTGTAATGGAGAAGAAAACAACATTCAATTTGAATTAGTATGGGAGAAGGAAACAACCTTCAATTTGAATTTGTATGGAAGAAGAAAAACAATCTCCAATTTGAATTTGTATTGGAGATGGAAACTCTTCCAATTCAAATTTATATTGGAGAAGGAAACATACATCCTACAACTCTATAAAAGGAAGTAGGTTTCACACTTTTTTAATATTAATTTTGGGGTTTTCAAGACATGAACAATATTGAGGTAATTTTTCCCCTCCTACTTTTCTTTTATTTTCGTCACTATTTTTCAGCACAATATCTTAGTGGTAGAAAATTCATATCTTATTGAAGGAATATCAAAATCATGAACCGTTTGATATTTCAAAAACTAGACTTCGAGATCTATAACATATCAAAAATTCATCTTTAAATTCCATCAATATAATTTTTGATCATTTTTTTAATTTAACCCTGAATTTTATCATGCTGAAAATGTCAGATCTGCGCGTCTTTACTAAAACTTTCATATCTTGAAGCAGGAATGACGAAATTGCATGCCATTTGATTCTTGTAAAACTAGACACAAAGATATACAAAATACATGGAATTTATAATTAAATACTTTCAGAATTATTTTAGGTGTTATCCCGAAATCAGCATTGAGTTTTGATGTCACCAAAATCAGCATTCAGATTTATGCGACGTCAGAAAAAAAAAGTTATTTCTCAATGTCAGTGTATCAAAATTATGATCCGCTTGATTTTATAGATCCCAAAAATATGCATATATATAATATCCAAAATTTAAATTTTAACACTTCTTGGATTGTTCTAGATGATTTTTCGAAGTCGATCCTATATGTTATCCGGCAGAGGATTCCAGATTTGCACCACCTCACCAAATAATTTATATCTTGATACGGGGCCATCACCATCAAAGAGTGTTTTAATTGGTTCAAACTATATTTTGAGGGATTTGTTCTCATCAAGGAATCTTATCTCAATCCAAGTTAGTGATATACAACTTTCAAGATCGCAACGCTATGACAGGTAAAATCTTTTCTACTTGAGTTCTTACTTTCTTTCTTGTTTCATTTTTTTTGCAAGGTTGAAACAAATATGCAACAATCGGCTTAAGGTGTGAGAGTTTAACTTTGCCTCCGTACACCTTAAGACTGACCAATTTGGCTTCAAGATGGTGATTGTGCTACAATCGGCTTAGGGTGCGAGAGTTTAACTTCACCTTCATACACTCTAAGACCGACCAATTTATCTTCAAGATAGTGGCTTTGCAACAATCGACTTAGGGTGCGAGAGTTTAACTTCGCCTCCATACACTCTAAGACCGACCAATTTAACTTCAAGATGGTATCTTTGCAACAATTGGCTTAGGGTGCGAGATTTTAACTTCGCCTCCGTACACTCTAAGACCGACCAATTTGACTAAAATATGGTGGTTATCCAATAATCGTCTTAGGGTGCAAGATTTTAATTCCTCCTCCGTACACTCTTAAGACCGACCCATTTGACTTCAAGATGTTCCTATGCAACTATCAGCTTAGGGTGCAAGAGTTTAACTTCACCTTCGTACACTCTAATACCGATAATTCAATTTCAAAACGGTGGCAATACAATAATCAGTTTAGGGTGCGAGAGTTTAACTTTGCCTCCGTACACTCTAAGACTGACAAATTTAACATGAAGATAGTGGTTTTGCAACAATAGGCTTAGGGTGCGAGAGTTTAACATCGTATCCATGCACTGTAAGACCGATCAATTTAACTTTAAGATAGCGGCTTTGCAACAATAGTCTTAGGGTGCGAGATTGTAACTTCGCATCCGTACACTCAAAGACTGACCAATTTGACTTTAAGATAGTGGATATGCAATAATCAGCTTAAGGTACGAGAGTTTGACTTCACCTTCGTGCACTCTAAGACCAACCTATTTGACTTCAAGATGGTGCCTATGCAACAATCGACTTAGAGTGCAAGAGTTTAACTTCGCCTCCATACACTCTAAGACCGACCAATTCAACTTTAAGACGGTGGCAATGCAACAATCGGCTTAGGGTGCGAGAGTTTACTTCACCTCGGTACATTCTAAGATCGACCAATTTGACTTTAAGATGGTGGTAATGCAACTATCGACTTAAGGTGCGAGAGTTTAACTTCACCTTCGTACACTCTAAGACCGACCAATTTGACTTCAAGACGGTGGCTATGCAATATTAAACTTAGGGTACGAGATTTTAACTTTGCCTTCGTGCACTCTAAGACCGACCAATTCAACTTCAAGATAGTCCCTTAACATAACAAATCCATCTGAATGTCAACTTAAGGCGCAAAGGGACAAATCTTGTCCACCTTAAGCCATGAAAATTTTGATATCATTTTAAGGATAAACTCGTTAGAGACCAGCTTAAGGTGCAAAGAGACAAATCTTATCCACCTTAAGGCATGGAAAATTTTAGGGTTAGACATGTAAGAGGCCAGGTTAAGGTGCAAAGGGACAAATCTTGTCCTCCTTAAGGTATGAAAATTTTGATATCCTTTTAAGAATAAACCCGTTAGAGGCCATCTTAATGTGCAAAGGGACAAATCTTGTCCACCTTAAGATATGGAAATTTTGATATCCTTTTAAGGATAAACCTGTAAGAGGCCAGCTTAAGGTTCAAAGGAATAAATCTTATCTACCTTAAGGCGTGTAAATTTCGATATCCTTTTAAGGATAAACCCACGAGAGCCCAGCTTAAGGTGCAAAAGGACAGATCTTATCCACCTTAAGGCATGGAAATTTCGATATCTTTTTAAGGATAAACTCATAAGAGGCCAACTTAAGGTGCAAAGGGATAAATCTTGTCCGCCTTAAGGTGTGGAAATTTTGATATCCTTCTAAGGATAAACTCGTTAGACACCAGCTTAAGGTGCGAAGGGACAAATTTTGTCCACCTTAAGATATGGAAATTTTGATATCTTTTAAGGATAAACTCATTAAAGGCCAGGTTAAGTTGCAAAGGGACAAATCTTATCCACCTTAAGACATGAAAATTCTGAGATCCTTTTAGTTGTAGGCTCGGAGAACTTTAGCATTCCGAATCCCATTGAAGGAACTCTTTTACTTTTTGATGGGTTGCCCCCATTGAGTCACAAATATTTGGAGTAAGTTCAAAATTTAATTAGAATAGTTTCATACGTGGCGTTTGTATGGCAGATACTCTAGGAAAATATTTTTTTCACTCATGCAACTTAACTCAGAATGAGATTCCAAGCACCTACGTACCTCAGCAAAGAGGATAAAGTCACAACGTAGTTCTGGTGAGTATTTTTTTAGGTCCTAAGTTTTTCCTTGGCCGCATTTTTCCAGGTTTTCAACCTAGTGTACTTCGTTATTTAAGCTGTACACAGTTTATACTCTTGCGGGCCAAGAGTGGACATACATTTTGTACTTGTGCCATAAGGAGTGTTATCTCTCTTTAAGGATAGTACTTCTTCAAGAACTTGCCGTTGATAGGGCCAATCCTCATGCCATCTGCATCGACAAGCTTGTAAGCACGGTTTGAATATACTTCTTGTATGACATATGAACCATCCCACTTTGGAGTGAATTTGCCCCCAAACTTACGAAAAGTGATAATGGGTCTTCTTAATGAAAGAACTTGCCCTCCAACTTGGAATCACCTCAAGCAAACTCATTTGTTGAAAGAACGAGATAGCCAGTATTGATAACATTTAAGATTTTGTTGAGCCTCTAGCCTCTTTTCATCAAGAGCTTCTAATTCTGCGAGACACAATTTAGCATTTGCGTCATCAATGAGCCCTTTTTGAATAGTCAATCTTAACGAAGGTATTTGACATTCAAGGGGCAGGATGACTTCAACTCCAAAAGCACGCGAATATGGGGTTGTTTGCGATAGTGTGCAGTAAGTTATTCTATATGCCTATAAAGCTTCTTCTATTCGTTCATGCCAATATCGCTTGGACTTGGAGATGACTTTCTTCAATAGATTGCATAAAGTCTTAGTAAATGCTTCGGCTAGACCATTGGCGGCAACATGGTACATAGAAGACTTGCACTGCTTGAAGACAAAGAGATCACAAATCTCGCTCATCAACTTGTTATAAAATGGCTTACCGTTATTGGTTATTATGTACTGAGGAATTCCAAAAAGGTAAATGATATTTACTCAGATGAAGTTTGTAATATTTTCTTTCTTTACTTTATTGAGAGTAATAGCTTTGGCCCATTTTGAGATGTAGTCTGTTCCAGCCAAGATGTATAAGTATCCACCAGAAGATTATGGTAGTGGACCAACAACGTCCATTCTCGAAGCATTGAATGGCCATGATGCTATAGTTGGGTATAATACTTTAGGAGGTTGATGTATACAATTCGCAAGGAGTTGACAAGCTTTGCATCTTCTAGCATAGTCCAAGAAATCTTCCACCATCAATGGCAATAGTATACCATCCTTTTAATGTGAAAATAGAGCTTCGGTCCAGACTGATGTGATCCACAAACTCTTGAGTTCACTTCTTGTAAAGCTTGAATTGCTTTTTCCTCTCCCATACATCGCAAGATACTCCTTCAAATGATCTTCTATATAGCGTGACTTTATAGTGAAGGAAGTGAGGTGCATGACGACGGATGTCAGTCCTTCTCTTTGGATCTTCTAGAAGTATCATATAATACAAATAGCCAAGGATAGATTATCGCCAATCTTTCTTTATAGCTTCAAACACGGTAACGAGGTACACATCCTTATTTTCTACATCCTCATATATATTTGATGGCGGTACTACCCATTCTTGGTGGATAGTAACTCGTGTCTAATTTGGAAGAGTTAGAACTGAGGCCAAAGCAACTAGGGCATCATCTTGCTTCTTTTCTTTCCTTGGCACATGCTGGAGGGTTACTTCTCCAAGCCACCCCATCAACTTTTGTGCAAAATCATGATATGGTCGTAACTCAGGCATTCTGACTTCATAGCGTCACAAAAGTTGCTTGATCACTAATTGGGAGTCACCAAAGACTTGTAATTGCAGTTGTTTCATATTAACTATCATCTCGAGTCCAAGTATTAAAACTTGATATTTAGGAACATTATTAGACCAACGGTTTGTTATGATAAAAGAGTATGGGATGACCTCTCTTTGTGGAGTGATAAACATCACACCAGTACCAGCTCTATCTTGGTGTGCAGCACCACCATAGTATATCTTCCATGAGCGTTTGGCTTTAATAACTATTGCATCTTCATCAGGAAGTTCATCACTCAGGTAGTATGCTAAGAAGTTAGCCAATGTTTGTCCCTTTATAGCCTTTTGGGGAACGTACACAATCACAAATTGTTGAAATTGAAGGTACCATCTAGCAAGTCGGTCACTAAGGACTGGTTTCAATATTACAAACTTAATAGAATTTGCCCTAGACACAAGACGGACTTTATGAGCTTGAAAGTAGTGTTTCATCTTTTGAAATGAGAAGGACAATGCCAAACACACTTTTAGATTCGAGAATACCTCAGCTCATTTGGCGTCTCAATAAAGCTCAGACAGTAAAGAGAGTTTTCTTTGCCTTCACTATTTTCTTGAGCCAGCAGTGCTCTAACTGACCTTGCTGGTACCGCGATGTAGAGTATCAATGATTTCCCAAATATAGGTGCTGCAAGAACTGGTGGCTTCATTAAGTATGATTTGATACTCTCAAAGGCATTACTATAGGCTTGGTCCCACTTGAAGCGAGTGTTCTTTTTCATGCGACAACTAAATGGTTGGCATTTTTCAACCAGGTTTGAGATGAACCTCCTTAAATATGCTAGCCTTTCTTGAAGAGTTTTTAACTCATTAATATTTTGAGGCTCGGGTATCTTCAAAATTGCATCGACCTTGGCTTGATCAATTTAAATTCCTCGGTATCGCATAATAAAGCTAAGAAACTTTTTGGAAATAACTCCAAAGGCACACTTCAATGGATTCATTCTAAGTTGATATCTTTGAAGTAACTCGAATACCATTCTTAGGTATTTTAAGTGGTTTTATTTCTTTCTTCACTTCACCACTTGATCATCCACATAGCATTCAATATTTTTATGGAGCAGGTCGTCAAAGATGTTTTGCAAGGCCCTTTGATAAGTGACACCAGCCTTCTTCAAGCCAAAAGGCATCACTTTGTAGAAATAGATACCTTTGGGCGTATGAAATGCAGTGAGTTCTTCATCCTTTGGTGACATGCGGATTTGGTTGTAGCCTGATGAACCATCCATGAAGGACATTTCCTCATAACCTGTGGTAGCATCAATCTTTAACTCTGGTATGGGGATTGAAAAGTCATCCTTAGGGCACGCATTGCTGAGATCCCAAAAGTTGACACAAACTCGAATTTGGCCATTCTTCTTTCGTATTGGAACAATACTCAAAATCCACATGGGGTATTTAATTTCACGAATAAATCCAGCTTTAATGAGTTTGTTAACTTCATTTTCAATCAAAGGGACCAACTCGAGCCTAAAGTGCCTTTGGGATTACTTAATAGGACAAGCCTCGTTCTTAACTGCCAACGGATAGAATGCTACTTTTGGATCTAAGCCAGGCATTTTCTTATAACTCCAAGCAAAAATATCCATAAATTTTTTTAGTATGTCCTTATAAGAGATTTCCCCCTCCATTTCTAGAAAGGAACTTAGGTAAGTTGGTCGTGGATCTTCATCAGTTCAAAAATTAACTTCCTTTTAGGGATCTATTGTGGCCTTCACTCCTCCTTCAAGTTGTGATGGAGTATCTCCAGAATCTTCTTCTGGGGGTCAACGTCATTGACAGATATATGATAACACCAAAAAGCATCTTCTATCTCTTCATCAACCTTCATTTCAAATGAGATATCTTTCTCATTTTGGGTGTTAACATGATATGAGGAGCCAACACTCTCTTCGTCTTCCTCGTGTTGCTTGGTATAAACCACAGTATAAGCTTTTGCTTTTAGTACCTCGTTGTATGAAACTACAAGTTTCGTCTTCCACCTCATTCTAGAAGGAATCAAACTTTAGGAATCCTTATGGATCCTAGGCGAAGAGTGCATTGTTGTACTTTGACGACTTATCCGATGCTTGTTACTTTTTTTTTTATTTAGATGACCCAACTTTTCGAACACAAAAGTTCTTGCGGTTGATTCTACAAATCGATCAAATACAAAGGGTTTTTTACTAGCAACAGTGGATTGTTGTTCCATGGTGATGTAATTACTGACTGCCCTTCTTATAGAGATGTGAATTGAAGATGAAATCATAAATAAAGTATTGAAAAATGTAAAAAAAATAGCATAAGACTCCTACCCAAAGAAGAATCATTGAATACAACCTTTTGAATCTCCCAAAATTGAGTCCCTAAACTCTAAAATAGAGATATGAAAAACTGAATGAAAAAGGAAAATAGTCAGTGTTTAAGTGATAGTGATAGCGCACTTATGTAAAATTTATTACAGGTATGACACCGCAGGAATGATATTCCTCTGCAACAGCGAAGGCCACTGACTAAGCAAACTCACATATTTTCCAAGCCTGTCTCATAAAATTGATTCCTCAGACAAGGAGAAATTTTGCCCGTTGTGGCTCCGTCGATACAAATAAGGCTCCAAATAAGCGGTCACAACCTAGCTAACCAAGTCCCGTAGAGGCGATCCCTTGGCCGTAGGAGTGACACCACCGGTATGGGAAAAGGCTTGCAAGTATGATTACACTGGATAAAACAACACCAACTATTTCCACAAACTTAGAATCGACCTTCAGAACTCACCCGAAACCCTACGACACAACCTAACTATGCTACTAAGTAAGAATCGACTTTGTACTCAAGGGAATAATCAAAACACCGAATAGAGATCATCATCAACGGATGTTGACCGAGGTCAACTCAAAACTTCTAACTTTCCAACCAAATACTCAAAATCCATTCAAAGGCCTTAGAAAACAAACTAAAGGTGCTACTAACCCAATAACGATATTTCAAAGCTAACGAAACTGACAAAATTCTCATACGACCTCAAAATCTCAAAATAATGACCAAAGTCAACCATATCAATTAAAAACCTTCCAAAATAAGAAACTCAAATAATGCTCAACAAACCACCTCGAGAATTAAGTCACCCACACTCGGATACCACAAATACCATAATACAATTATGAAAAAGGTTAAAATGGCCAAAATATCCCTAAAATCAAAATTCTCCTTGAGGATTGTTAACTTATACACCACAGCTTCCTTTTTTTACCCATGAACACTAACAACTATTAATATTCAAGCCATACAACTAATTACTGTGCATAAGTTGTCTAAAAATCTCTATTAAGAAAGGACATGGTTGCAAAAGGAGTAATTCTTATCTACGGTGAAAATCCTAACAGTTGTAGTGGAAATTGGGATAAAATACTAAAGGTGATTTGGTGGGAGGGACGAAGAAAAATAATTTCATCCCTAAGAGTTGAGTTACAAGATTTAAGTTCAAGTTTTTTTACAGGCGGAGGAAGTAGAAGAAAGAAGAGAGAGAAACAAGAAAAAAAATAAAGTAAAAAAGATAAAATAATATAAAACTAAATAATGATTGGTGTGTGGTTTTTTCCTCCTTCGGGTTGAACAAAAATGTTGCTGTTGGACAGTAAAATTCTTGAGGTCAAAAAATAAATAATCGATACAAGAAAAATACTGCATCAATTAATTTATTGATTTTAATGTGAGTGTTAAATCTCTATGAATCCTCTTATTTGCCTTTTCAAATATAAATTCAAGGACTTAAAGATTGATCTTGAATTTGAACTAGATTTGTTGATTTGATGGACTTAATCTTGACTTGTGCTTGAATTCAAGGGCTTTTGAGCTTGTTCTTGAATATTGCGGTCTTGATCTTGAATCTTAATAAACTTGATTTGAATGCTTGAGCTTTATAGAGAAATTGTGGCGTTTGATCCATGAGCTTTCTCTTGCTTCTTGTTAGAGTTCTCGGTCCTTTTTTTGAATTATGAGACCCTTATTTATAGTTGTGGAAAGGGAAGATTCATGATGAAGATGGACTTCATTTAACCAATCAAATTCAAGTGACAAGGTGTCTTTTATGGGCTTTGATTTCATTGGGCCTACTATATCATTTTGACATGTGGCAAGATCCTATTGGCTCCTTCACTTGACTTGACATGCCACATCATTTGATACGTGGCACTTATTTGGGCCTCAAAATATGACAATATCTTGGACTTAGCAATGTGGGCTCCTTTTTTGTAGCCCAAATCAATGATCTAGCCCAATAAAAATTGAACTTTAATTAAATCCATATATGTTTGGACTTAAATAATTAATCCAATTATATTAATCCGCAATATTTATTTGGGACTAATCTAATTTGAATTGACATAATCCAAATTTCGTACTAATTTCAATTTAATAAAATTTCATTGCCCATAAAATGTCCCCTACTTCAAGATTTGTCAAGGTATTTAATCTTTTTGAGACTAGACTTGAAGTATGATATATTTAAACATGCTTCCTTCATGCTTCAATAGATTTTCATAAAGCTGAACCATGTAATTTACATATTCATATTGCCTCTCAAAAAACCTCTTTTTTTCATTCTCTACACGTAAGACCCATTGGTGAGGCATGACATCCAATTCCCAATAGATTTTGGAGAACTTTTTACCGCCTTACTTAACCGGAAATAAAACTCTTCCAATTTGAATTTATATTGGAGAAGGAAACAACCCCCAATTTGAATTTGTATGGGAGAAGAAAATAACCTCCAATTTGAATTTGTATTGGAGATGAAAACTCTTCCAATTTGTATTGGAGAAGAAAACAACCTTCAATTTGAATTAGTATGGGAGAAGATAAAAACCTCCAATTAGAATTTGTATGAGAGAAGAAAACAATCTCCAATTTGAATTTGTATTGGAGATGGAAACTCTTCACATTAAAATTTATATTGGAGAAGGAAACATACATCCAACAACTCTATAAAAGGATGTAGGTTTCACACTTTTTCAATATTAATTTTGGGGTTTTCAAGCCATGAACAATATTGAGGTAATTTTTTCCCCTCCTACTTTTCTTTTATTTTCGTCACTATTTTTCAGCACAACATCTTAGTAGTAGAAAATTCATACCTTATTAAAGAAACATTGAAATCATGAACCGTTTGATATTTCAAAAACTATACTTTGAGATCTATAACATATCAAAAATTCAGCTATAAATTTCATCAATATAATTTTTGATAATTTTTTTAATTTAACCCTGAATTTTATCATGCTAAAAATTTCAGATCTGCGCATCTTTACTAAAACTTTCATATCTTGAAGCAGGAATGACAAAATTGCAAGCCGTTTAATTCTTATGAAACTAGACACAAAGATCTACAGCATATCCGGAATTCATAATTTAATCCTTTAGGAATTATTTTAGGTGTTATCCCGAAATCAGCATTGCGTTTTGATACATTAGCTAGATTTACGCGATGTCACCAAAAACAAGTTATTTCTCAATGTCGGGATATCAAAATTATGATTCCCTCAATTTTTATAGATCCTGGAAATGTACATATATATCATATCCAAAATTTGAATTTTAACACTTCTTGGATTGTTCTAGAAGATTTTTTAAAGTCGATCTTATATGTTATCCGGCAGAGGATTCCAGATTCGCACCACCTCACCAAATAATTTATATATTGATGTGGTACCATCACCACCAAAGAGTGTTATAATTGGTTCAAACAAGATTTTAAGAGATTTATTCTCATCAAGGCATCTTGTGTCAATCCAAGTTGGTGATATACAACTTTCAAGATCGCAACGCTATGACAGATAATATCTTTTCTATTTGTATTTTTACTTTCTTTCTTGTTTCATTTTTTTTTGCAGGGTTGAAACAAATATGCAACAATCGGCTTAAGGTGCGAGAGTTTAACTTTGCCTCCGTACACCTTAAGACCAACCAATTTGGCTTCAAGATGGTGACTGTGCTATAATCGGCTTAGAGTGCGAGAGTTTAACTTCACCTCCGTACACTCTAAGACCGACCAATTTGACTTCAAAATAGTGCCTATGCAACAATCGTCTTAGGATGCGAGAGGTTAACTTCGCCTCTATACACTCTATGACCGATTAATTTATCTTCAAGATAGTGGCTTTGTAACAATTGGCTTAGGGTGCGAAAGTTTAACTTCACCTCCGTACACTCTAAGACCGACCAATTTAATTTCAAGATGGTAGCTTTGCAATAATTGGCTTAGGGTGCGAGAGTTTAACTTCGCCTCCGTACACTCTAAGACCGACCAATTTGACTTCACGATGGTGGTTATGCAACAATCGGTTTAGGGTGTGAGAGTTTAACTTTGCCTTCGTACACTCTTAAGACCGACCCATTTGATATCAAGATGGTGCCTATGCAATAATTAGCTTAGGGTGCGAGAGTTTAACTTCGCCTCCGTATACTCTAAGACTGACAATTCAACTTCAAGACGGTGGTAATGCAATAATCAGCTTAGGGTGCGAGAGATTAACTTCGCCTCCGTACACTCTAAGACCGATAAACTTAACATCAAGATAGTGTCTTTGCAACAATCGCATTAGGGTGCGAGAGTTTAAATTCATATCCATATACTCTAAGACCGACCAATTAAACTTCAAGATGGTGGCTTTGCAACAATCGCCTTAGGGTGCGAGAGTTAACTTCGCCTCCGTACACTCTAAGACCGACCAATTTGACTTCAAGATAGTGGATACGCAACAATCAGCTTAAGGTACGAGAGTTTTACTTCGCCTTCGTGCACTTAAGACCAACCCATTTGAATTCAAGATGGTTCCTGTGCAACAATTGACTTAGGGTGCAAGAGTTTAACTTTAGCTCTGTACAAGCTAAGAACGACCAATTCAACTTTAAGACGGTGGCAATGCAACAATTGGCTTAGGGTGCGAGAATTTAACTTCTCCTCTGTACACTCTAAGACCGACCAATTTGACTTTAAGATGGTGGTAATGCAATAATCGGCTTAGGGTACCAGAGTTTAACTTTACCTCCGTACACTCTAAGACCAACTAATTTGAATTCAAGATGTTGTGTATGCAACAATAAGCTTATGGTGCGAGATTTTAACTTCTCCTCCGTACAACTAAGATCGACCAATTCAACTTCAAGACGGTCCCTTAACATAACAAATCCATCTGAATGCCAGTTTAAGGTGCAAAGGGATAAATTTTGTCCACCTTAAGGCATGGAAATTTCGATATCCCTTTAAGGATAAACCCGTTAGAGGCCAGCTTATGGTGCAAAGGGACAAATCTTGTCCACCTTAAGGCATGGAAAACTTTTAAGGATAAACACGTAAGAGGCCAGGTTAAGGTGAAAGGGGACAAATCTTGTCCATCTTAAGGTATGAAAATTTTGATATCCTTTGAAGGATAAACCCGTTAGAGGCCAGCTTAATATGCAAAAGGACAAATCTTGTCCACCTTAAGATATGGAAATTTTGATATCCTTTTAAGGATAAACCCGTAAGAGGCCAGCTTAAGGTTCAAAGGAATAAATCTTATTCACCTTAAGGCGTGCAAATTTCGATATCCTTTTGAGGATAAACCGATGAGAATCCAGCTTAAGGTGCAAAAGGACAGATCTTGTCCACTTTAAGGCATAGAAATTTTGATATCTTTTTAAGGATAAACCCTTAAGAGGCCAACTTAAGGTGCAAAGGGGTAAATCTTATCCTCCTTAAGGCATGAAAATTTTGATATCCTTTTAAGGATAAACCCGTGAGAGGCCAGCTTAAGGTATAAAAGGATAAATCTTCTCTACCTTAAGACATGGAAATTTCGATATCCTTTAATGATAAACTCGTTAGAGGGTAGATTAAGGTGCAAAGGGACAAATATTATCCACCTTAAGGCATGAAAATTTTGAGATCCTTTTAGTTGTAGGCTCGGAGAACTTTAGCATTCCGAATGCCATTGAAGGAACTCTTTTTCTTTTTGATGGGTTGCCCCCATTGAGTCACAAATATTTGGAGTAAGTCTAAAATTTAATTAGAATAGTTTCATATTTGGCGTTTGTATGGCGGATACTCTAGGAACATATTTTTTTCACTCATGAAATTGAACTCAGAATGAGATTCCAAGCGCCTACGTACCTCAGTAAAGAGGATCAAGTCACAACGTAGTTCTGGTGAGTATTTTTTTAAGTCCTAACCTTTTCCTTGGTTGCCTCTTTCGAGGTTTTTAACCTAGTGAACTTCTTTATTTATTTATTTTGAGTTGTACATAGTTTATACTCTTGCGGGCTAAGAATGGACATACAGTTTGTACTCGTGCCTTAAGAAGTGTTATCTCTCTTTAAGGATAATACTTCTTCAGGAACTTGCCGTTGATAGGGACAATCCTCACGTCATCTGCATTGACAAGCTTGTAAGCACCATTTGAATATACTTCTTGTATGACATATGGACCATCCCACATCGGAGTGAATTTACCCCCAGACTTACGGAAAGTGATAATGGGCCTTCTTACTATAAGAACTTGCCCTCCAACTTGGAAGCACCTCAAGCGAACTCTTTTGTTGAAGGAACGGGATAGCCGATATTGATAACATTTAAGATTTTGTTGAGCCTCTTGCCTCTTTTCATCAAGAGCTTCTATTTCTGTGAGACACAATTTAGCATTTTCTTCATCAATGAGCCCTTTTTGAATAGTCAATCTGAACGATGGTATTTGACGCACAAGGGGTAGGACGACTTCAACTCCAAAAGCAAGCGAATATGGGGTTGCTTGCATTAGTGTGCAGTAAGTTGTTCTATATGCCCATAAAGTTTCTTCCATTTGTTTATGCCAATCTCACTTGGACTTGGAGATGACTTTCTTTAATAGATTGCATAAAGTCTTAGTAAATGCTTCGACTAGACCATTGGCGGCAATATGGTACATAGAAGACTTGCGCTGCTTGAAGACAAAGAGATCACAAATCTTGCTCATCAATTTGTTATCAAATGGCTGGCCATTGTTGGTTATTATGTACTGAGGAACTCCAAAGCAGTAGATGATATTTATTCGGATGAAGTTTGCAATATTTTCTTTCTTTACTTCCTTGAGAGTAATAGCTTCGGCCCATTTTGAGAAGTAGTCTGTTGCAGCCAAGTTGTACAAGTATCCACCAGAAGATTTTGGTAGTGGACCAACAACATCCATTTTCGAAGCATTGAATGGCCATGATGCTATAGTTGGGTGTAATACATCAGGAGGTTGATGTATGAAATTCGCATGGAGTTGACAAGCTTTGCATATTCTAACATTGTCCAAGGAATCTTCCACCATCGTTGGCCAATAGTATACTATCTTTTTAATGTTAAAATGGAGCATCAGTCCAGACTGATGCGATTCAAAAACTCCTGAGTGCACTTCTTGCAAAGCTTGAATTGTTTCTTCCTCTCCTGGACATCACAAGAGTACTACTTCAAATGATCTGCTGCATAGCGTGTCTTTATAGTGAAGGAAGCGAGGTGCACGACAACGGATGTCAGTCCTTCTCCTTGGATTTTCTGAAAGTATCCTATAACATAAATAGCCAAGGATAGATTGTTGCCAATCTTCCTTTATAACTTTAGACACGGTAATGAGGTACTCAACCTTATTTTCTACATCCCTATCCTTATTCAATGGCGGTACTACCCATTCTTGGCGGATAGTAACTCGTGACTGATTTGGAAGAGTTAGAACTGAGGCCAAAGCAACTAGGGCATCAACTTGCTTATTTTCTTTCCTTGGCACATACTGGAGAGTTACTTCTCCAAGCCACCCCATCAAATTTTGTGCAAAATCATGATATGATTGTAACTAACACTTTCTGACTTCATAGCTTCCCAAAAATTGCTTGATCACTAATTGGGAATCACCAAGGACTTGTAATTGCATTTGTTTCATATCAACTGTCATATCGAGTCCAAGTATTAAAGCTTGATGTTCAGCAACATTATTAGAGCAACGGTTTGTTATGGTAAAAGAGTATAAGATGACCTCTCCTTGTGGAGTGATGAACATCACACTAGCACCAGCTTCATCTTGATGTATGGCACCACCATAGTACATCTTCCATGGGGGTTTGGCTTCAATAAGCATTGCATCTTCATCAGGAAGTTCATCACTCAAGTAGTCTGCCAAGAAGTTAGCCAATGTTTGTCCCTTTATAGCCTTTTGAGGAACGTACACAATCTCAAACTGTTGAAATTGAAGGTACCATCCAGCAAGTTGGTCACTAAGGACTGGTTTCAACATTACAAACTTAATAGAATTTGCCCTAGACACAAGATAGATAACATGAGTTTGAAAGTAGCGTTTCATCTTTTGAAATGATAAGACCAAAGCCAAACACAACTTTTCAATTGGAGAATACCTTAGCTCATTCAGCGTCATCATTATGCTCAGATAGTAAAGAGAGTTTTCTTTTCCTTCACTATTTTCTTGAGCCAGTGGTGCTCCAACTAACCTCTCTTGTGCCGCAATATAGGGTATCATCGATTTCCCAAATATAGGTGCCGCAAGAACTGGTGGCTTCATTAACTATGATTTGATACTCTCAAAGGCATTACTACAAGCTTGGTCACACTTGAAGCGAGTGTTCTTTTTCATGAGATGACTAAATGGTTGGCATTTTCCAGCCAGGTTTGAGATGAACCTCCTTAAATATGCTAGCCTTCCTTGAAGAGTTTTTAACTCATTAATATTTCAAGGCTCGGGCATCTTCAAAATTGCATCGACCTTGGCTTAATCAATTTAAATTCCTCGGTGTCACACAATGAAGCCAATAAACTTTCTGGAAGTAAATCCAAAGGCACACTTCAATGGATTCATTCTAAGTTGATATCTTTGAAGTAACTCAAACACCATTCTTAGGTCTTTTAAGTGGTCGTCTCTCTTTCATCACTTCACCACTTGATCATCCATGTAGCATTCAATATTTTATGGAGCAAGCCGTGAAAGATTTTTGCATAGCCCTTTGATAAGTGGTGTCAGTATTCTTTAAGACAAAAGGCATCACTTTGTAGCAATAGATACCTTTGGGCGTACGAAATGCAGTGAGTTCTTCATCCTTTAGTGACATGCGGATTTGGTTATAGCCGGATGAACCATCTATGAAGTACATTACCTCATAACCTGTGGTAGCATCAATCATTAACTCTGGTATGGAGATTGGAAAGTCATCCTTAGGTCACGCATTGCTAAGATCCCAAAAGTCGACACAAACTCAAATTTGGACATTTTTCTTCCATACTGGAACAATACTCGAAATCCACGTGGGGTATTTAATTTCGCGAATAAATCCAGCTTTAATGAGTTTGTTAACTTCATTTTCAATCAATGGGACCAACTCTGTCCTAAAGCGCCTTTGGGCTTACTTAATAGGACGAGCCCCGTTCTTAACCGCCAACTGATGGACTGCTACTTTTGGATCTAAGCCAGGAATTTTCTTATAACTCTAAAGAAAAATATCCATATATTCTTTTAGTATGTCCATATAAGAGATTTCCTTCTCCATTTCTAGAAAGGCACTCAGGTAAGTTGGTCGTGGATCTTCATCAGTTCAAAAATTAACTTCCTTCAAGGGATCTATTGTGGCCTTCACTCCTTCTTCAAGTTGTGATGGAGTATCTCCAGAATCTTCTTCTGGGGGTCAACGTCATTGACAGATATATGATAACACCAAAAAGCATCTTTTATCTCTTCATCAACCTTCATTTCAAATGAGATATCTTTCTCATTTTGGGTGTTAACATGATATAAGGAGCCAACACTCTCTTCGTCTTCCTCGTGTTGCTTGGTATAAACCACAGTATAAGTTTTTGCTTTTAGTACCTCATTGCATGAAACTACAAGTTTCGTTTTCCTCCTCATTCTATAAGGAATCAAACTTTAGGAATCCTTATGGATCTTAGGCAAAGAGTGCATTGTTGTACTTTGACGACTTCTCCGATGCTTGTTATTCTTTTTATTTAGATGACCCAACTTTTCGAACACAAAAATACTTGCGGTTGATTCTACAAGTCGATCAAATACAGAGGGTTTTTTATTAGCAACAGTGGATTCTTCTTCTACGGTGATGTAATTACTGACTGCCCTTCTTATAAAGATGTGAATTGAAGGTGGCTATGTGTATCCTAGGCCTTCACGTGCCTGCCTAGTTGTACCCTCCGATGGAAGTTTGCCCAACCTTGATGGCTCATTAGGATTGTATCCAATCTTTACATATCGCTTGTATGCATTTGGATCGAAGCCTTCTTTTATGCATTTTGTGGGGAGTGTCATATCTTGTAGTAGATTTTTAGCCATGAACTCTCCAAGTAGCCTTAAGAATGGATTTATTGCGTCAATCCTCCTAATAGGTAAAGTTAGCCCCTTTAGCTCATTATCTTGGGCATCAAATGGGTGATCTTTCTCTTTCTTTACCTTTGGTATGTAGCAAAGAACATGAGTTGCCTTCTTTTTCATAGGTGCGATGCTTTGTTTATTAGAAGTGAAGAGGGGCTTCTTGGTAGCAAATTTTTCGACAGTCACCGTGACCTTCTTAGATACAATATCATCACACTTGGTCTTGGTGACATCTTCAATCCTTTTCTCATTCACAACATAATTCTTTAAGTAGAATTTTGCATCAGCAAAGTGTGACTCAGCTTCAGTGAATGGCTTATCATCGGCAACTATCTTTCTTTCCACTTCGCCTTCGAGGTACTTCAAGTATTGATAGTAAGAGAACGAGATAATTTTGTTCATATGTACCCAAGGCCTACCAAGTTATATATTGTATGAAGTTTTGGGATCCATCACATGCATCAATGCATTTGATTGAAAATCATCCAAACAAATTCCCAACTTGACAGCTCTCATGGCCCTCTGGCCCTTTGGTTGAAGCCTTAGATTATTATACGACTTTCAGCCAGTTCGTCGGTAGCAATGCCAAGTTTCTTCATTGTACGAATAGGCAAGATGTTAACTTTGGATCCCTCATCAATCAAGATTTTATTTATCTTCTTTTCTAGAACTTAACCTACCATATACAAGGGATAATTGTGTAGGGTTCCTCCAAGCGGAAGATCATTATTTGTAAATGTGATTTTTGTATTACATACATGTGCCTCCTGACTAAGAGTTTCAGCAAGCTTTTCAGAAGATGAAGGAACTTCCATGGGTAGATTTTCACCCTTTTCCCCCTCTTTGGCAGTATTAAAACAAGATGCCTCAAGGTTGACTTGAGCAGTCTTTGCAAGAAACCAACTTGGTTAGAATTTTTCAAACGTTACTGGACATCATAGTTTTTGGTGGTGAAGCTCTATTACCCTCGTCTTCTTTGGAAGTTCAACCAACTTTTGTTTCTTTGGTTTCATTACCATTCTCCTTCTAGTTGGCTGCTTGGATGACTCCTTTCGTAGACTCATCTTCCTGCGTCTGTGCCTGGTCACCAGAGTCCAACCTTCGTCATTGCCTTCATCGACTGAAGACTTGTCAGGCTCTAATAGATTCTCATTATATTCTTCAGCACTTATTTGGACTGGCTTGAGCGAGCCAAAAGTGATAGAGATTTGATGAGAACTGGTCGTCTCATCGTCAAAGAAGATTTTCTTATTTGCCAGTTGCATGACTTTGTCTTTAAAGACAAAACACTTTTCCAGAGGGTGACTCACAAGCCTATGATATTTCCAAGAACTAGGGTTATGGTCCTTCCATCTTCGTTGGGCCACTTCATCTCTGGGAGTTCAATAATTTTATGCTCAAGGAATTCATCAAAAATCTCAGCAACATCATAATCAAGGATGGGATATCCCTTTTTTTGCATCTTCTTTAAAGTTTTCTAATTTGAACGTGCTCCAGAAGTCATCATCATACTTTGCTTCTTGCCCACCTTTGTGGTGACGTTCAAAGGAGACACGTCAATATTCATAGATTCCTTGTTGTCATTTTTGGGGATAAACTTGCCCCATCTTTTGGGTTTCTGCTTATCCTTTCCCCTTTGAGGGTCATATATAGGCGTTGCTCCTTTTCCAGTAGAAGACATGCCTAACTCCATATCGTGATCACGGGTAGCTAACTCTTCAAAGGATTTAGTCTTAATGCCTGGCAAGATGTAGAGAAACTCCCAGTGCATTCTTTGGACACACATCTCTATTGCAGAAGTTTTGTTGAGCCTGTCTTTGCAGTTTAGGCTAGCATTTCTCCATCGATTGATGAACTCAATGACTGATTCATCCTTTCTTTGCCGAGTATTTGTAACCTATACCATGCTCATTGTACGCCTTGTGCTATAAAAGCGATTTAGGAACTCGTGCTCCAATTGCTCGAAACTATCGATGAAATTAGGCTTAAGGTCCATATACCAATCAAAGGCGTTTCCTTTTAGGGAACGAATAAACTGTTTGACAAGATAGTCACCAAAAGTTCCAGCATTATTACATGTTTCAACAAAGCGTGCGACATGCTGTTTTGGGTTCTCTTTGTCCTCAAATTGTTGAAGGTTGATAGCTGGCAGGCATTTGATATTATCTATCCTCACAGTGTAGGATTTGGCATACGTAAGGGAAGATTTAGTAACAAAATCATATTTGTCTTTGAGGGTCCCTTCAATGAATTCCTTCAATTGCTCAATCGGGATGATTCCCTTAGAAGAAACTTCCACCTCTTTAGTCGGTGGTGTTTGTTTCACAGGATATTCTGTTTCATGAACCTCTGGGGATTTTCCAGATGCATGGCTAGACTCTCCGTCTATCAGACCTTCCACCTTATCCACTATCTTATGAATTCGAGCCTCTTGATTTTGAACATATTTGGGCAGGCCCTCAATTGTCTTTGTCAGATTCGTAAGTTACTCCTCCATAGGCAAGACATCAGTCATCATTACTTGCATGATCACTGGAGGTGTTGGAGAGTAACACGGATTGTCGCATAAGTTGATCGTCAAAGTGCTCAGTTTATGCGGTATAAGTAGAGATGACTCAGTTGTTGAACGACCATCGTTTTTTGCGCCTGAGTATTTAGAACCAGAGTGCTCAAATAAAGCTAGAGTCCTCTTAAGCGATTCCGCCTCATTATTTCCTCCTTTCGAAGTACTTGCATTGGACTTCGTTTCTTCTGGGGTTGAAGATCCAAAAACTGGAGTTGGCGCGGACTACACTGGATGTGTTTGTTGTTCTAGCAAGCCTGCCTTGCTCCTTGTGACAACCCCTAAGCTTCCGAAAGTAACACCAAGTATGCTTTCTACTTCAGCAGAGAATTTTGAATCAGCAGCCTTGGAAGCAGTTGATTGAGAGTTGATCTTCTTGGAAGTCATTTCGTTGTTCTTAAACTTTGAAGTGTAAAAAGTTAAGATGAGAGATAAAGATTGTCCCACTGGGCATGCCAGAATTTATTGGACAATAAAATTCTCGAGGCCAAAAAATAAATAATCGAGACAAGAAAAATACTACAACAATCAATTTATTGATTTCAATGTAAGTGTTACAATCTCTATGAATCCTCTGATTTGCCTTTTCAAATATAAATCTAAGGGCTTAAAACTTAATCTTGAATTCAAGGATTTTTGAGCTTGTTTTTTAATATTGCGGTCTTGATCTTGAATCTTGATGAACTTGATTTAAATGCTTGAGCTTTGTAGAGAAATTACTACGTTTGATCCACGAGCTTTCTCTTGCTTCTTGTTAGAGTTCTGGGTCTTTTTTTTGAATTATGAGACCCCTATTTAAAGTTGTGAAAATAGAAGAGTCATGATGAAGATGGATTTTCTTTGACCAATCAAACTCAAGTGACGTGGCACCTTTTATGGGTTTTGATTTCATTAGGCCTACTGCATCATTTTGACATGTGGCATGATCCTATTGGCTCCTTCACTTGACTTGACATGCCACGTCATTTGATACGAGGCGTTTATTTGGGCCTCTAAAATATGACAATATCTTGGGTTTAGCAAAATAGGCTCCTCATTTGTAGCTCAAATCAATGAGATAGCCCAATAAAAATTGGACTTTAATTAAATTCATATATGTTTGAACTTAAGTAATTAATCTAATTATATTAATCCACAATATTTATTTGGGACTAATCTATTTTGAATTTAACATAATCTAAATTTCGTATGAATTTTAATTTAATAAAATTTTACTACCCACAGTTGTATTTTATACTATTTCAAAATTATTCGATGGATAAAAAGATTCCCACAAACTTTTAAGTGTCTTTTTGCAAATGTTATATTTTATAGTATTTTAAAATTGTTCAACGGGTAGTAAGTCTCCCGCAAATTTTTAAGTGTCTTTTAGCAAACTGAAACAACTTCAATGGTTACATTATGTATTTTCTCTTATTATTTACTATGACACAATAATTGCTATATTGTATTTAACCGTATAAAAGTAACTTTCTTAATAGTAGCATAAACAATCTCCACATCTGTGTAATTTATGTGAACTAAAAAACTTCTAAAAAACTTCTTAACTTCAATTGCATAACTTTGTACTTTGGGTGCCTAAATTGAAGGGCTTTTGAGAGGTGGCTGAAGTTTATGAAGAAAGATTCCTTCCAGATTCTTATTACAAATGTGGAGGAGCAGATGACTACTATCTCGAGAGGTTTCAATAGCAATGTCTCTGTCACTCTTTCTTGTACTATCAAGAAATAGTGAGGTGCAAGTTGAACAGACAGAGGACCACCTTTTTGGCATATATATGGGAATTAGGTGGTGGCCTTTGTAAGTAATACAACTGGACTTTCAAAAATGGGGAAGACTGAAGCCATTAGCCTGTGCTAATCACTTCCAAGTCTGATCACTGAAAGAGCATAACTGATTCAATTCAATAATCAAAAATTAAGAACAATAAAAGTCTAACAATGCCAAACAATTGCCTCTCTTCGCCCAATCCTCCTCCAACATTTATGGGTTGTCTCTATGCTGATCCACCTCTTTAATGCATTACATCATCTTGTCTTTTACTACCAGATATCAAGCAATGTGTCTATAGATCCTCCTCCCTCAACAATCAGCATCTCCTCCCCTCCAAGTAGAAGATAAAAATGGATGTTAACTAAGTTCTAACCTCCTAAAAAGATGCATGATAAGTAGTAAGTTCCTTCTCCTTGCAGACGCTGTATTTCCTAGTGCATTTCTGCCAAGAAACTTTTACACTCATCTCTATCTATCTTGCCTTCTCATATACCTTGAACATCCTCTTCAAGCACCTACAAACCTGTCTCTGACTATATAGAGACAACTAGATAATCTTTTTTTTTTTGAAAAACTAGCAACAGGCTTATAAAAATCATGATGCTGTACTGGTTGGCAATAAAGGATAAACCTCAAGTTCAACTAAACCCCAATAGCTAGCTCATGAAATGGAGATGGCAAGGCTATACAAGGAAACAACCACCCAAATACTCAACCAGTATGGAACAAAATAACACCCCACACGCCCAAGTCCAGACAATCCGAGTATACAATAACATCATATAAAGAACATTAGAGAACACAATAACATAAATAGATTGGCTCTACTACCATGTGTAACAAAATAACACAATGAAATGGATCTCGAGCCTAATTCAACTTCAATAGCAAAGTAATAGCTCCAACAGTATAGGAATCCCTCAACCATACTGTGATGTTAAATAACAGTAAAGCTACTTTAAGCCACCAATTATGTGTCTCAAATGCATTAGTAATAATGCATTAAATCCGCACAGTTGAGAACAAGTAAAGTCACCTGAAACAGAAGGAAATTTTTACTGCAAGGAACAACCATTAATGAGAATCCAACATAGAGAAAATGGTGACGGTTCATAATATTAATTAGGCTCGTTAAATTTCTCCACTTCCACAGAATTCATTTCACCTTCCACTCTAATCCTGACGCAAAACCATTTGCTTCAAAAGCAAGAATTCACAGATCAGTTATGATTTGTGAACCATATGAAGCAGATCTACAAGCACAATACATCAAACCTTTCCCGGATGTTAGATTAAATGGGAAAATCTGATAAAGGGAAACTTGTAAATAAATTATGGTAGCATCAACGACTCAAGAAGTACCCAAACATAAAGACAAAGGTGAAAAAGAGGTAGAAAAGGTACAAATAGTAGCAGAAACTCAAAACAACTATAAGGGTATCCGAGATCTTAAATCAGCTAGTAATAAGATACAAGAATTAAATCTGCAGTGTAAACAAAGAAATGTAGATATATCCTAAACAACCTTAGGTATGAAATGAAACTGATCTATACCAAGAACAGTAACAGATCATCCACAGACATACTCAAGATCCATTCCAAAAAGCATAAGTCAACTTGAAGAAAAACCCCAAATCTAATGCTTGAGTCCATAAGATTTATTGGATACCCTTTTTAGTCTACAGTTAGACTGGTGAATCACCCTTCTTTCCATCAGCTGATCCATTAGATTCTCTCTCAGTCAACAATCTCCCTGTTTCCTCATCTGCTTGCTGAACTTTCTTCTGTGCTTCCTTTGCTTTCAATGCCTGTAACTTCTGATGATTATAGTATGCAACACCCAAGAAAGCCAATCCATACCCAATGAGATTCACTGGAGTCACAGTGTCTTTAATCACTGACCAGGAAAATGCAATAAGCAGCCAATCTTTGACAACCCCAGCAACATTCATAGTCAAAGCTGAAGTCTTTCCCACCAACAGGAACACAGCCAAGTTCAACGCGAACGCACACAAAGAATTAGTTCCAAAAATAGCAAAATCAAACTGAAAACTGGAGTTCTCTCTCAAAATTGGAAGCTCCACAAAAATCCATGGAATTGACAAGAAAACCAAGCAGCTAGGAGCAACATAGTAGAGAGAAGTAATTGGATTTAAACTAATACCCTTTGAAGTCAGCAAAATCTGGATCATAACAAGCCTAGTAGCCTCAAATAAAACAGCAAGCAATTGAAGTAGAACACCCCAAGAATCATATTTTGCTTCACCATAAGCAGCAATAGCAACACCAACTGAAATTGCCATCATGTTACCCATGGTGGAATTCTTGAAAGTGTCCTTTTTGAACAAGATCCCGATGGTATAAACAGCAACAGGCATAAGGGCTTTGAGCATTTGTATGAAGGAAACAGAGAGATAAATGTAAGCAGAGTTGGAGAGCCAAAGAGAAATGGAGTAAAGGGCACCAATGGGAAGTATGCAAGTGAGGTAAATATTCCGAGATAAGGAAGCAGGCTCAACAACTTTGAAGACACGAACAAGGAGGAAGGCTAAGGATGAGCAAAAGGCCATGTGGATCATTGTTAGAGAGATGGGAAAGGGCCAGCCATAGAGCTTGCGGTCAAGAATGTATTTGTTGTAAACAATGACAGTGAAGGAGAGGAAGATCCAGATTGCTACATATGTATAGGAAAGAATAATCTTTTTCACTAATCCATTCGACAACGCAGCGTCTTTCCCCATTTTTGGGCTGATGAGGGTGATGGTTATGAGGGATTTGGGAGAGTTTTGGAGACTTGCAGAGTTTGACAAGAGGAGAAAATGAAGAATGGGAAGAGCAGGTCTTACTTTTTATGTGAATGTGAAAGCCTCATTTTTTGGAATTTTTTATTTTTGATGAGTTGGGGTAGGGTGTGGCAGGCGAGAAGGACGAAAGTGAGTTTTTTTAAACTTTGAAAGATTAATTTCTTCTCTCGTCTTTAGAGAAGAAAAATGATAAAAACGTACTTATATTACTGATTATAGCTATAAAATAGTTCTTTTAAGGTATCTTTAAAAAATAACAGTATTTTTTTATAAAATTTACTTTTTATAATCGTATTTTATATAATTATTATTTATTGTTGTTGTATTTGATTTATATCTGTTGTATTTAATTTTACAAATAGTATGTATTCATATAAAATATGAATACAATACTTATTTAGTCGCGTCAAAAATGAAATTCAATATTTAAGAAAAAAACCTAGTGAATCTATTTCATATCCGCACCCCCTTACAATTGGTATCAAAGCTCAGTAATTCAAAAAAATACGGACGTGAGATATATGTTAGAGTTATTAGAATATATATATTAGAGTTATTAGAATTTACCTATAAATTCGTAAATTAATTATGCGAAGACCATTTAAAAATAAAGAAACTTTTAGAAAAATTAAAGAATCTTTAATTAGTAATTATTCAGGATATATAAGTCTAAATAAAACAAAAGAAACAAAGATTAGCCTACTTAATTACATTAATATCTGGTATTGAATCAAAATTAATAATCCATTTAAAATCTAAGAGAATGAAACACATACTACCTAATTATGATAAAATTAGATTTAGATATCCGCCAAGATATTATAAATATAATTTAAAATGAATAAAGTACAACAATACAAAGAATTAAAACAAATTATTTCTGAAAAACGTAAAGAATTAAAAATAAAAATAAAAAGACTACATTATAATATATTTGTCGGAGTCAGTAAAAACTCAATAGATACACAAAAAGATGAAATATCAAAATTAGAATCACAAATAGATAGTTTAGAATATATATATATCAACATGAACTATTCACAATAAAATGAACAAAGAAGAATTTATAATAGATGAAAAAATATATGAAAACCACGAAGGATCAAAAATAAAAATAGTATTTTCTAATCTAGGAAGAAGATATAAGAAAATAGGTGAACATTTATATCTAATGTTAGAAAAAGAAGAATTAAAATTAGAAGATAAATTGACAACAATGGTAAGAATAGAAAAAGAAAATGAAGAAATAGATAGTAAAAAGGAAATAGAAAAAATAAAACAACAAACTACAGAAGAAATACGAAAAATAGAAGAAACTAAAAATAGTAGGATTGCTAAATTAGAAAAAGAACTACAAATGTTAAAAGAGTTGTATGAACAAAGACAAAAAGAAAAAGAAGAAAAAGATAGAGAACAAAAATTACTGAACGAGATAAATCAATTTAAGAAAAAATTGAAAATAAAAAACAAAGAATTAGAAATAAATAATATAGATGTTGAAGAGACAGAGACAGATAATTATGATTCCGAAGATAGTGAAACATATACAGAAATATTAGCAAATACAAAAGATTTAGAAATCAATGAAAAACAAAAAGAAATTAATGAAGAAAACTTAGAAAGTACCCACACAGAAATAAATACTCTTGATAAAAAAGAAGATGAAAATATAATACCTAAAACAACAGAAATAAGAAAACCTATATATTATAAAAGCAAGTTTAAAAAATATAATGAATATGACAAATAGACATCAAAACAAATAATTAATAAAAATTATAACTTTTTAGACCTAAACTGTGTAATAGATACAGAAAAAATAATACAATTATGGATAGGATATATGACAAAACAATTATTAGATAATAATATAAATATAACAGATGCACCAGAATATATAGAAAGAACACTAATAGGATCAGTAAAACTATGATTTTCGAATTTAACTGAAAATAGCAAAAAAGTATTAAGAACTAATAAACCTATAGAAGGAACATCATCAACAACAACTAAACTAACACCTATAGAACTATTAAAAAAATATGAAACAGCTGTAAAAGATGAATTTGGTAGTATGACAACAATAGAAGAAGAACAAGATGAAGAAAAAGATACAAATAGGAATTTAATGTTAAAATTAGCAATATGTAATATGTGTTATATAGATGAATATACTTGCACATTTAAAGAATATTATTATAAAGGAGCATATAGTATAGAAGAAAGTAAAGAGATAAGAAAATTATATTTTAATAAATTACCCGAGCCATTTAGTTCAAAAATAATAAAAAGTTGGGAAGAAGCAAAAATAGTAGATACGTTAGGAGCAAGAATAAAAATTTTACAACAATGGTATAGAAACTTATGTGAAAAATATAGAGAAGAATTAAAAATGGAAAAAACATTAATAAGAAATTTAGCATGTTGCAAAAATAAAATAGCACCCCAATTTGGATATGAAGAAAGATATTATAAGAAAAAAAAAAGACATAAGAAATATAAAAAATCAAAATATAAATATAAGAAACCAAGAAAAAGATATTATGTAAAAAATTATAAATATAAAAGACCATATAGAAAGAAGAAATCTATAAAAGAATGTACTTGTTATAATTGTGAAAAGATAAGTCATTTAGCTAGAGATTGCAAATTACCTAAAAATCCGAAAAATAAACAAATATCAGAAATAAAAATAGATAATACAGAATATATGCAGATAGATTATATAGATTATGAATTAGAAAGTGAGGATAGTATATATGAAATTTCAGAAAACGAAACAGATAATGAAATAGATAGTGAAATAGATGAATCAAATGACTGAAGAAGATATAAAAATAATAACAAAGGAAGAATATTTAAATGATGAAGGAACGGAACAAAAAATAATATTTGACAGTAACATATTTGATGAAATAAAAGGAAAAGAATTAGATTTAAGTGTAGAAAAAATATTCAAAATACCAACAATAAAAAATATTTTTACTAGGAAAAAGGATGAATATTATGTAGTATGCCAAAAAGAACATGTAATAGACTGCAGATATGCAAAAGGCAAAGCTAGTATACCACTAGTAACAAAAATAATAATTAATAAAGAGATAAATGATATAAAAAGTAAAGGAGATCCAATAAAATATGTACACCTAGGAGGTACAGAGATACTAATAAAAGCATGTTTTGGAGAAGGAATAGATACACCAATAGAATTATATTTAGCAAATGATAGAATTATAAAACCTATAGAAAAAAATATAATAACTGTCGTAAAAGGAAATCTAATATACCAAAAATTTAAATTTATAATAAGTGCAAATTATTCAGTAGCGGTAACAGATAAAAATATAGATAGATCACTCGTATTATATTGGAAAATATCAGGAATAGAATTAACCCTAGGAAGTAAAATATTTACAGCAAGATGCAAAAATCTATATGTATTAACAACAAAACATAAAATAACAGGAAAAAATAAGATTAACAAAATACGAATAGAAAGTCCATTCGAACAAATTGTAAAAACAATAGATTATAATGATTATAGCTATAGAGACATAGATACAGAAGAAAATTTAGAAATAGTAAATGATAGAATAAGTACAACGAAAAGAATAGCTGATGAAAAACCAGTATCATCAAGCTCATCAAAAAGAACAAGTTATGAAACAAATTCAATAAGTAATTTAATCCAATATTACATAACAGAAAAAATAAATGAAAAAGAATATCTAATATTTTTGAATACAGAACAAGAAGAGAACTACATAGCAAAATATCTAGTAAAAAATGAAGAAATAAAGACTGATAATGATATGTGCCCAGATCTACCAAGAAGTTTAATAAATAGTAAAAATATAGCAGAAAAAGAAATAATAATAGGAGTTAAAAAAATAAAAATAGAATTTGAAGTAAAGGAAGAAATGCAAAAAACAGATATAATATTAGGAATAAAATGGTTAGAACAAGTAAAACCATATAATATAGAACATACACAATTAACCTTAACATATAACAAAGAAAAGTTATTCTTAAGAAGAGCCTTAACATGAAATGAAGATATATGTATTAATGAAGATAGTAGTAGAAGGATATTACAGTAGATATTATACGGCTATGATAGATACAGGAGCAGAAGCTAATTTATGTAGATATAATTGCTTACCAAAAAGTAAATGGGATAAATTAAAAACACCAATAATAGTTAAAGGATTTAATAATGAAGGAAGCTTAATTACTTATAAAGCTAGGAATGTAAAAATACAAGTATGAGATAAGATATTTACAATAGAAGAAATTTATAATTATGAACTAACATCAAAAGATATACTTTTAGGAATGCCGTTCTTAGATAAATTATACCCACATATAATAACCAAAACAGACTGGTGGTTTACAATACCATGTAAACAAAAAGTAAGAGCAAAAAGAGTTAATAATAAAATAAGAAAGAAAACTGATTGGATAAAAGGAAGTGAAAAAATTACTCAAAAGTTAGAAAATATAAAAAATACTGAAGATACAATAGAACTAGTAGTATTTTCGATAAATAAAACAGAAATAACTATATTTTCAATAAATAAAATAGAAATAATTAAGAAAAAATTAGAACAATTATATAGTGAAAATCCATTAAAAGGATGGGAAAAACATAAAACTACTATAAAAATTGAATTAATAGATAAAAATAGCATAATAACCCAAAAACCATTAACATATAATTTTGACGATTTAAAAGAATTTAAAATGCATATAGATGAATTATTAGAAAAACAATATATACAAAAAAGTAATAGTAAACATAATAGTCCAGCATTTATAGTAAATAAACATAGTGAACAAAAAAGAGGAAAAAGTAGGATGGTTATTGACTATAGAAATTTAAATGCAAAAACTATAACATATAATTATCCAATACCAAATAAGATATTAAAAATAAGGCAAATACAAGGATATAATTATTTTAGCAAATTCGATTGTAAATCAGGATTTTACCACCTAAAGCTAGAAGAAGAATCTAAAGAATTAACCGCATTTACGGTACCACAAGGATTTTATGAATGGAACGTATTACCATTTGGATATAAAAATGCGCCAGGTAGATATCAACATTTTATGAATAATTATTTTAAACAATTATCTAATTGTATAGTATACGTAGATGATATATTATTATATACAAAAACTAAAGAAGAACATTTAAAATTATTAGAACAGTTTATAGATATAATAGAAAAATCGGGAATAAGTCTAAGCGAAAAGAAAGCTGAAATTATGAAAAATCAGATAGAATTTTTAGGAATACAAATAGATAAAAGTGGAGTAAAAATACAACAACATATAGTATAAAAAATAGTAAATTCGAAAGAAGAATTAGATACAAAGAAGAAATTACAATCATTTTTAGGATTAGTAAACCAAGTAAGAGAATATATTCCAAAATTAGCAGAAACTTTAAAACCACTACAGAAAAAATTAAAAAAGGATGTAGAATATAACTATAATGAAGAAGATAAAAAACAAGTTCAAAAAATAAAATTACTTTGTAAAGAATTACCAAAATTACAATTTCCAGATGAAAATAGAAAATTTATATATATAGTAGAAGCAGATGCTAGTGAATATAGTTATGGAGGAGTACTTAAATATCGATATGAAGCAGAAAAAATAGAACACCATTGTAGATACTACTTAGGTACGTTCAATGAGACAGAAGTAAAATGGGAAATAAATAGGAAACAATTATGTTCATTATATAAATGTTTGTTAGCATTTGAGCCATATATTGTATATAACAAATTTATTGTACGAACAGATAATACACAGGTACGCTGGTGGTTAACAAAGAAAATACAAAATTCAGTTACAATAAAAGAGATTCGGAGACTAGTCTTGAATATATTAAATTTCACATTTACAATTGAAGTGATCAGTACTAACAAAAATGTTATGGCAGATTACATATCAAGACAAAGCTACACAGACTGAAATAATAGAAGAAGATACTCTAGAAAAAATACTTAACACCTTAACTATGCTTTCAATGAAAGTGGACAGTATGGGTAATGAGATAGAAAAGCTAAAGACTAATGAAGATAAACTGAAGTCTATAGCTACAAATCAGCTAACTCAGCAGTGTGCAGAGCTATGTCGATCGGAAGACATTAAAAATCCAGAGCTAGAAGGAGACGTTGGGACACTCCATAAAACCCATAACATTTATCAATCTACTTCTGCAGGTACAAGCAAAGGAGTTAATCGACCAAGATACCAGAATATGAATATGAATAAAATATTTGAAAAACCATTTACACCAAAAACACAAAAAGACCACTTGTTTATACCCCCACAAGTTACTACATACCGAGATAGCCTAAACCAAGATAAAAAAGTTTACAACTATACCGCCCAGAAATACATAGAAAATATCTATAGAGTACAAACTTTTCTAAACCATAACCCCAGAGCTACAAACATCAAAGAACCAAACACCAACTATATAACCCAAAAATTACAAGGATATAACAAACTAATTGCACTACCCAAAACTAACCCAAGCCTAGTAAAAACTTGTTTTGACTATGGATTGTTAAACACCATATACACCCAAGACGGAGAAGAATTAACAGCTATGGAAGAATTATACAAGATATTCACCACCTACAAAAGGATAACGAAAGGAAATCTATTTTACATAAAGTGTTATACTGCACCAGCAGAGATACTATATGACGAAATAAAACCAGTTATACAAGTTGTAAAGATAGGACTAACTAGAGATATGACCATACCAGAAGATATTACACAGCAATCGGAGATACCCAGAATTGAGGTACCCGACTTCTACGCAAATAAATGACTTATCGGACTAGCTACGATTATCCAAGAACTAGCAAATAATTATACTAATGGAAACCCAATATGGAGCTATTATTCGAGAGATCATCAAATGATTTACTCTAATTCAAAAGAGCTACAACAAGCAGATATGGAAGATGTTAGACAATGGATAATGACATTGCTTAACCCAGAAAAATAATCTACCGCAAGAGCAATTAAAAAATGATTTATTTCAGACGGACTACTGACAAGGTATTGTAAAATAATTGGACACAAATATCCAGATCACCAATGTTCAAGATGTAATGGAGAAGATAACATTATTCCAGAAGTACATCTAGAATAAAAGAAGATAAAATGCCAACTGAAAAGATAAGATAAGAAGCAATAATGGAGATATAGCAGATACGACAACATCAACGGAGATAAGATATTGAATTATTTATGATCATTGTGTAGATTTTGTCTTTACGTAAAAGAATTGTAATTATTGTAAGTTCCTATATGTAGACTTATAGACTTTACTAGACTTGTAGAATTTTCTAAAGGCTATAGGTCTAGGTAGTAGCCTTTTTGACTTTTTATTAGTAGTTTTTTTAGCATTTTAAAAAAACGTGTGAAGATTGTAAAGATTTCATTCTATAAATAAAGAAAGTCGAAGGCATTGCAAAGCAAGCCTTCATGCGTTGAAGCAAATACTCTCTCCATTTCACAATAAATATTTTACTCAATTAATTAAATAGACATATTTCAATGGAAAAAGCTATGGAGGAACAAACTTCAGAAATATCAAAACTACCCGAACAGGTATATTTATTTATAATTATGAATAGCTAAATTCATAATTCCCAACAATCATGATATGATAAAATAAATTCATATTAGTTACTTTATAGTAGAATTATTCGAAGAATAATATGTTAAGAAGTTTATTAACAAAGCGAAAACGGAGAAAGATCCCTAAGAACTATGCCATCCTAAAGGTGAAACCACTGAGGCAAGAAGTCGTGGCGGGGAGTAACCAAAGTAGAGGCGCTGTTTAAGGGAAAAAGTATCCGGATTACCGTGTTAATAGTGACCGAAGAACATGTTATTTAAGAATAATCTAGTATATAGTAATCTAAGATGACCATATTTTGTTATGTACATGATTGAAGGGAATACTTTGAAAAAAGCAATTTTATGAAAATGAATAATTATTTATCTGATGTGATGGTAGATAAATTCAAAATACTTATTTTGTATGCACTTAAAGATATAAAAGTAGCAGATATAAGAAAAATAATATTAGAAAAAGCATTTGGTGAATATTACATGACTAGAGTAAATTATATAACATACCTACCTAATTACTCTTACAAATACTTATCATGATAAATTACATAGGATTTTTAGAAAAAGATATGAGAAATATACAGTTACTAGAAAAACAAATGAAAATAAATATAGACAAATACATGAAAAATAAAGATATAAAATACATAGAATTTCTTAATAAAAATATGCAAGAACTACTAAGGCTAAAACAAACAACTACAAAATATTATAATAAAACCAATTTTAAAAGATAGATCATCTAGATTATCTTAAAGTTTTAATCTTCTATATACTTAAAGATACATAAATAATAGATATTAAGAAAATAATATTAGAAAAAGTAATAGACTATGAAATTGAAACCATAAATTGGCTAGAACAGTTATACGAAGAAATTTATTCAGAAAGATATTATTCAGACTAAGAGATGTTAGAATATATTAGACAAACTAGAGAAAATCAAGATAATCTAAATAATGAAATAAATTATAGAAACCGGATTAGAAAAATAATGGAAAATCTAAAAGAAAAATTAATATGGATAGAAGAAACCTTAGAAAATTTAGAAAAAGGTACATGTGATAGTTTATATAATTTAAAAAACTCACTACGAGAAGAACAACACAAGATAATAAATAACATTGAAAATCTAGAATTAGATATACATTACAGTACAGTTAGGATAAATTATTATACAGAAATTTGTAACTCTGCAATTACTACAGGATAAAATAATAAACAAATTAATGAATATATCTTACGAAAAAAGTAAATCTGTGATAGTTTATATAATTTAAAAAACTCACTACGAGAAGAACAACACAAGATAATAAATAACATTGAAAATCTAGAATTAGATATACATTACAGTACAGTTAGGATAAATTATTATACAGAAATTTGTAACTCTGCAATTACTACAGGATAAAATAATAAACAAATTAATGAATATATCTTACGAAAAAAGTAAATCATTAAAAGATATTGAAACAAAATTTAAAAAATATCCACGCACAAAAAATAGATTCCCTTATCTTTTTTTATATTTTTTTATTTTTTGTGAGTTTTCCATTTTTTCTTCTTCTTTTTCTATTTTTTCCTACTTTTATTTTTTTTGTTTCTTTCTTTTTGTTTTTTTCTTTTTTTTCTCTCTTTTATCTTTAACTTCTATTTCTCTTTCTTCTTTTCTTTTCTTCTTTTATTTTGTTTTATTTTCTTTCTTGTACTTATTTTCTTTATTATTTTTTTTGTTCTATATTATATTTTTTGTATTTTTGAATAATATGAGTAATCGAGCACAAATCAGGGATGATAACGTAAATACCACAATTATTTATCGTATTTTTAGTCATACCATCATTTATATTTTTGTATTTATTGATACAATTATATTTGTATTTGTATTTTAAAATTTGCATTTGTATTTATATTTTATAGTTCGCATTTATATTTGTATTTAATAGTTCGCACTTGTATTTGTATTTGTTAGTTTACGCCATCATTTATATTTTATATAATTCACACTTGTGTTTTAAAGAACTATTTTGTATTTGTATTTTATAATTGATTGTATATTATATTGGATTATATTTATATTATGATTTTATTGTGTTTGTATATTTAAATTATATTTGGATTATACTTGTATTTGTATTCTATTTTCTTCATTACCTTTTTATTTTTAAGAAATTATTTTGTATTTGTATTTGTAAGTTGATTGCATATTGTATTTAGTCTGACTATGTATAATTTATCATTTGTATTTTTGTATACAAACAAGTAAGTGCATTGATTGTATTTTCTTGATTCTAAAATATAAATATGTGATGTACTATTATTTGACACAAATGTACTGTTTTGTATTTGTATATCAAAATTATCATTCATATTTGTAAATAAACAAATATCACTTGATACAAATACAATGACAAACAAATGAAACAAATGACTTTACAAATACCAATACATATTTGTATTTGTATATATTGTATTTGTATAAAAACTTGAGTTGTATTTATTTGTATCAATAAATACAACTCGTATCAATAAATACAAACAAGTATTCATTGAAAGAAAATCAATCGTTCCTTTTTAATAATTAATAAATACAAATGATAGTTCACACTTGTATTTATATGTTATTGATCACATTTGTATTTGTATTTTATAGTTCACACTTGTATTTATATGTTATAGTTCGCATTTGTATTTGTATTTTATAGTTCACACTTGTATTTGTATGTTATAGTTCGCATTTGTATTTTATAGTTCACACTTGTATTTGTTTTTGTTAGTTCGCACAAATGAAAAGGAGAAAAATAAAAATAAAAAAAGAAAAAAAAAGAAGGAGAAAAAAAATATATATAAAAAAGGTGAGTAATAGAAAATAAGAAAAAAATACAAAAAAAAGAAGAAGAAGAAAAAAAAGATGAGAAAAATGAAAAGGAAAAAAAGAAAAAGAAAAAAATGAATAAAAAGGAAAAAGAAAAAAGAACAAAGTGAAAAAATAAAAAATAAAGAGAAAGCAACAAAAATGGAAAAGAAAAAATGAGAAAAAAAACTGAAAAAGTAAAAAAAAAGAAGAGAATAATAGAAAATAGAAAAAGAGAGAAAATACATGAGAAAGACTATGAATTATAATTAGGAATAATTAATTAGCAAGAGAGGGCTATGAATTGTAATTAATTAAAAATTAGGCTTTAAGTGATAATAAAAGCCCAATAATAATTAATCCGGGTAATTTTACGTTCTTTTAATATGCAGAAAGGACATAAATAGTCGTTCGAATCAAACTATTAACATAAAAATAGTTATTGAATTTTAATTCTATTTTTTAATTATTTATTAAAATTTTTATATAATACTGATATAAATTTGATAAATATCTTATACAAATATATTTTCTATATAATAAAAATAAAATTTTTATATGCATTATATATATACAATAATGATACAAATTTAATGTACATCTTATTAAAAAACACATATTCTTTATAATAATGATACAATTTCAATCCATAACTCACTGGTCTATTTTTTTTTACGAATTGTATCAGTATGGTATATAGATTATATCAATATGAATTATAAATTGTATTTAAACTATCAGGACCAAAATGACCAAATTATAAAATTGTCAGAATTTGTTTAGGTTGACTGACCAATATTGTCCAATGGCCCAAACATGGATCAATCATTTTTAAAAAAGGAAAGGGCATGGGCTGATCCTTTTCAAAATAATTGGCCCATGTTTGGGCTATTGGACAAAACAAATTGGCCCATGTTTGGGCCATTGGACATTCATTGTCAGTCAGTCCAAACAACTTTCATATTAAAAAAAATTACACATCATAGATAAATAATTTCTTAATTAATGGTATTGTTAAGGCTTAAAAAAATTCCTTTACATAGTTATTTATTAGTTATAAAATTATTTTTTTGTGGGCCTCTATATACAAATATAATATGCAATTTATATAGTAAATAATACTCTCTCTCATATAATTAATTTTTCATAATCTCTCTCTTAGCTAATTGGCTAGTTTTGCAGTATTAACTTATGCACGCTTCTTGATTATATCTCAAAGGAAAAAAAAAATCTCAAATTAGTCAATTTTTGTCTTCGCCTAAACATCCATTGTGGGTTACATTGAAGATTTTTTAGAGTAATTTCTTATCACTAAATATCCATGGGGATATGCATTGAAGATTTTTTAGTAATCTTAATTTTTTTCGGGTATATAGATTTATTTATTTTTAGATTTTTTTAGGTATTTTCTAAATGAGTCGCTAAGTTTCTTCAAATTTTCATATATTTTCATAGAATAGAATGTATAATTTGAAAATTGAATTATATATTAGTGTCAATTTCACAGAATAAATCTTGATGAATTCTTTTATAATTGGGTATTTGATCCAATTCTAGTGAATTTGATAATTGTATATAGATGATTTAATTGTATTTAATTGCATAGATTTTTGTATGTGGGTATGCATTGTATGTTTTTTCCGTTTGTATATTTTTATATACATATGAATATATTGAATGTATATTTTTCATGTATATATGTAGATTTTTGTATAACTATATATGTATACAAGTTTGTTCTATTTTGATACACATATACATATGCATATGCATATGTTTGTGTTGGTTCATATATACATTATGCATATGTGTACACATATGTTCTATATTTGTGTATATATACATACATACATACATACATACATACATATATATATATATATATATATGAACATACACATGCATATAAGTATAATTACTTCTAGGTACATACGCGATTTTTATACATTGTGTATCACATATTCGAATGAGTATTGGCGCATTAGGATTCTAATATATAAATGTTCAATCAGTTAATTGTATATGTATAATATTATATGTTTATACAATACAACGTTGATATAAATATGTATATGTTTATTTAATATGTAGTTGATATGCAGATGTATATGTTATATATGTGTGTTTGTCTCATATGTATATGTTTATTCATTTATTTGTATATATATATATTTATATAATGTTATACGTTTATATAATATATTGTTGCTATGCACATGTATATATTATACATTATACATAACTATAAAATTCTAATGTGTATGTATTTTTATTGTGTGTGTATATATAGATAGTTAAAATTCCATTGTATAAAGTATAATTAGTTTGAATACGTTTGTACTAAAAAAAGGCAATTATGAAAAGAGAATCACCATCATTTTTTGTTATATAGAAGGTGAATTTTTGGGAAAGTTGGAGATAATAATGAGAATAAATTACTCTTCATTTCCTTTTATATTAATATTAATTATATTGTATAAATGAGTCCTAAATATATTTGGTCATTAACTAATGTCTATAGAATGTAATTAGTAAAACTTAGACCATGAAGTTAGTTAGGAGGAGTCTAAGGTGTCTATATGTGAAGTTTTGCCTTCATATTATAGTCATCTCAGAATTTGGGTCATTTTGACTCAAGTAGTTTAAATACAATTCATATATAATATTGATACAATTCATATACCATATTGATACAGTTTTTTTTAAAAAATAAAACAACAAATTTATGGGTAAAAGTTATATCATTGTTATATAGAATATGCATTTTCTAATATATATGTGTGTGTGTGTTTATGTATGTACGTATAAGATGCATATAGAAATAATATTTTCTATTGTATAGAATACAGATTTGTGTAAGATATGTATCGAATTTGTTTCGGTATTATATAAAGCTGTCAGTAAATGTCTAGAAAATAAAATTAAAATTCAATGATCATTTTCATGTTAATAATTTCATCTGAAGTGCTATTTATGTCCTAATTTAGTGATCACTTTCATGTCAATAATTTCATCTAAAGTGTTATTTATGTCCTTTCCCCTTTAATACATTTCTAAATAATTTTAATTTTTATATAACATAACTAAGCACGATTGAGTATTAGTAAAGGTTTAGTATATTTTAATTAGTAAGTTGAGCAATAATTACGAAGAAAAATAAATTACACTTGGGATGTATAACTTTTGAAGTTTCTATTACTTTATTTTTGATTTATTTCTCATATTATATAATTCTTACTACAGAAAAGGATTAGGAAAATACTTCAAGTATTGAAATTGGTTCAAAAATATCTTCTGTTTACCTATTGGGCCAACAATATCCCCCCATCCACTTTTATGACTCAAATATATCGTTATAGCTAACAATAATTTTTTAAAACATAATTAAAATTTTTATTTATTACATGTCAGTTTTCTATTGATTGCAAATTAAATTAATATAAATCTTAATATCTTGTAACCAAATCCGGACCTAATTAAAACTACCCGACCCAATTTATTAAATCCGCCCCAACCTACTATATTTGTTTTGATTCTTCCAAACCCTCGACTTCATCACCGCTTGTTGTAGAGCACGGATGTCAATGGTGTACTTGTTTTGATCAATTGTGTCAGCTAAGTATCGGATGATTGAGGCTATTACCAATATTGCATCTTGAAGTGTATTTGAACAACGAGTCCATTTTGCAGCTTGCTCCTACAGGTTGAGCTTCAAGCTCATCTTCATTATCAGCAAGCATTTCAACTTATACTGGTCCTTTTGAAATGGGCAACCCCTTTTTATTTAATAGGTTGGGGCGGGTTTAATAGATAAGGTCGGGTAGTTTTAGTCGGGTTCGAGTTTGGTTATAAAATAATAAGATTTAAATTAATTTAATTTGCAACCAATAGAATGTTGACACGTAATAAATAATATTTTCAATATGATTTTAAAAAAACCCATTAGTTGTAAGGTATATTTGATCCAAAAAGCTAGATGGAAGGTATTTTGGCCCAATAAGTAAACAGAGGGTCTTTTTAAACCAATTTCAATACTTGAAAGGTACTTCTGGGCCATTCTTCTTAGTATAGTAGGTTTAAGAATTACTACCTTACAATCTCCGTAAATTATTCTCATTTGTTAGTTTAATATTTTTCTATGTGATGTTGTTATACACAACCGTAGGGATTAGTTGTTAAGTCCCACTATAAAAATTTGAATGTGAAAGGTGGAGATGACTCAAATGAGGGTGAGGAGGGGTCTGTCCTTTCGAGAGCCAATTTGGATTCATGCCTATATACTACAGAATTCATCCATCTAGTGAGGAAACTGATGGATAATACTGGTAAAAGAAACGGGACTTACATATGATGTTCATTGACATTGAGAATGCCTACGACAATGTTTTGAGGGAGGTCCTTTGGAGATGACGGAGGCTAAAGGTAAACGGTGGATTACATTAAATCGATAATGTAATGCCCCGAGAGTACACCCTAGACTCCACACGGTGATTACAGCCCAAGAGACCACAAGCTAACTCATGAGCTGGTATCTATTGTGAGCACTGAATAAAACTGATAAACATGTGTGGAATTTCAACTGAAATGCCATAAGGTTTTAACAACTGAAATCAATACTGAATCATGGTTTAAAACGTTTGGAAACATACTAGCCTTACTGATAAAACAACTGATAATCACAACTGAAAACTGACCAACTATCTGTACTAGACTGAAAGCCTCTAAACTGTCTGACTGTGGAGTTGATGGGACAAACCCCCAACTAACTCTGACTGACTAAATAACTGAACTATTGACATAACTAAGTATAAGATAACTCGTCCTTGAAGGATGAGGACTCACCAAGGCTGCTGCAGCTGATGCAATGGAAAGTCTAAGTACAATCAGGAATCCGAGAGTCCAAACTTATGATTTAAGATATCATAGCGCAAGAAACGAGTATGTGATCAGTACTTTGAATGTACTGGTATGCTAAATGAGGTCAGGCTGAGATACATGGGTTCATGTGTATGAGTAACAACTGACTGAATGTATAGCATAAGGTAATGAGTAAGAATGCATGAAAACTGTAAAGACTGAGAATCCATGACCAAGCATAAAACAGGTTCTGAAATAGTTTGTAAACCGAAATACTGAAATCTGGTAACTAAATATTGTTAAGCTGTATGCTATGGTCAAGCAAAACTAAATTGAATTCTGTACTGAATACTAAAACTGAAACTGTAGTAGGTTTCATCTAGCCGACATGTCCCAGTCTGAGCGGATCGGGGTCCAACCTGTAACCGAGTGGAAACGGTGCTAGTACCATGCCACGAGTACTAACAATGGTTGTGAAGTCAGTCCTAATCTAGCAGGTGACCCCTGAGATCAGTCCTAAACTGGCAGGTGATCCCTGAGAGTGTTAATCCTAAACTGACTAGTGACATCTCATAACCTACGCTGGCTACGTAGTTCTAGAACTTAGGGATTACTTTTAATGACCCAGTCATAACTGACGGGTGAATCCCGATCCCTAGGTTCGCTCGATGCTGAATACTACTTCTAACTGAATTGACACTGATTACGGGACTGAACTAAGTTTAACTGAAGAAGGAACTGACTCGGATTACTGAACTGATCTTAGTTTGACTGTCATAATAAGTGACTAAACTAATAATGCTCATACATGTCTAAAACCATTCTAAAAATACTGAGACTAAGTAAACAACTAAATTTCGGGTATTCATAACCCCTAGTACTCGATAGCAATAACATAGGAACACATGAACGCTTTAAAACCATGATAGGAACTATTGTGCAAAAACACATCTCTTAGACATTTCATTAAACACACGAGGGTCATGGATTAAAGCACGAGAATAGTTAAATCATGAGATGCTTACATAATTGAAATACTACAAATCATGAATTTAGGGAGTTAACATGCGAACAACACCATTCACATGTGTAAGGTTTAATTTCAACAACAATTACTTGGAAACATAATGTAAAATCGAAATTCATGGGAGTTCATGGATAAGTTTCATAATAACATGTAAAGATCATTCTTTTAAACTTAAAATTGGATTCTTGGACTCCTTGGGTGGAAAGGGCCCATGGATGAACATCTAACATACCTCAAAAGCTTAAATCTTGAAGGAGAATAACTTTTCTTGAAGGTTCTTGAATGGTGACACTTGGATTTTTGTTCTTGGGAATGGAAGAGGGTTTTTACGTTAGTTGATTTGAGGAAGATGGGTAAATAATGCCCTTTTGAATGTTATAATTCATGCTTTGGACGTTTGGGGTTGAGTGGAAAGGACCAAAGTAACCCTTGACCCTTAAGAATCTAAAATTATGGGGGAATAGTCCCCACGGCGTGACCCCTAGTTGGGTTAAGTAGCCCTTGCAACGCGACCCCTAGTCGGGTTAACCAGCTATCGCGGCATGGGGCTATCTCAACCCCTTACTGCCTCTCACGGAAAATGCCATAACTTTTCACTAGGGTATTGGATCAAGGGAAAATTGGTATAGTTGGAAAGCTGACTCAATTATCTATAATTTGGTGGATCTTAAAATGACAAATTCAACATATTCATAAATTTATACTCATTCAAAGATGAACCTTGTGAAATCAAACACCAAATATTGGCCAAATCAAAGGCTCTTAGCTCACTTTGCTCTAAGTGACACTTATGAACATCTCTCCCACCTCATATTTATTCACACTAGGTTAATGATCATGAAACATAGATTCAAGTATGAATCACGGGACTAGAGTTTACACTCGTAGGAATGAAGGTCCCATTTCTAGCTTAAAAGCGTGGGGGTATTACAATATCTTCCCCTTGGGAACATTCGTCCTCGAATGAGGCTGACTTGACTAAGAGTTATGAACTAAGGCAAATGAGATCACATACTGAACATGCATGACTTGGAACATGACTGCATAACTGAGTTAAGCATGATAGGTGAATTGAATATCATAAACTAAACTGATTTCTTGAATACATGCAATGACATGAGAAGAGTTATAAGGCTGAGATAGAAATGAGAGAGTCAACTTATGAATACCCATTACTTCAAGCTGGATCTTGTTACATGAAGACAAGATGGAAGGTTTAGGACATAAAAGCTTGGGGGATTACAGTATATCTCCCTCTTGGGATATTATGTCCCCTGAAAGATACTGACTTGGCTGAAACACTAAGGAAATACTAAGATGATGTATGAGACACTTACGAACTAAATCATGACTGAATATCTAGAATATGAAACTAATGCCCGATGCATGAACTGAATTGAATTTACAACTTTTTTGGTCGTAAAGAAATTTCTTTATGAATAGGAGAGATGAAAACCATAGGAACTTGTCTATGTGACTGCTAAATTAAATTGTTGGCTATATAGACTGAATCATACTGAAGCTTATACTTAACTTAAGTATTTCTTCAACACTCTTTCTATGAAGTTCTAATGACTTTAGGGATCAAAGAATCTTGGGCATGGTCTGAATGAGACATCTGAATAAGAAATCATAACAAGGCTAAAATTCTGTAACCTGGAACATGGGCCTATGAAACATAAGCTAGGATAGAGCTACTAAGTCTTATACACTACAACTACTAACTTTCAAGCTTACCCACACTTCTCCAATACTCCCTCAACTATACTTTCTACCTCAATATCGAACTTCACTTGAGGCTACTGAAAATGTTCGTATGAGCACTAATAACTCTACCTACTGAAGTTTGAACTGAACTGAATTTCCTTACTATGATAAAACATACTCAAATCTACAAAGTGCATATATAACACTGTAATACTTGTCTGAGTCATGAGTTCGACACACCCTATTTTTTCCCAACTCCTTACTTCATGAAAAATTCTTATTACTTTTTCAACAACTATATTCAACCTCTTACTAGCCATTCACTAACGTACAATGCTTTTACCCACTCACACACCAACATGACATTCAAGCTTATCTTCGTAACTACATATGAACTTCTAAACAACACCCATAAAAGCATTCTTCTCATATTCTCTAGTACCTTTATCAATAACAACTTCTAGGCGTTGTCCCCAAAAACACACACAAAATTTCAACTAGCTATGACATGTATTAAAACTTAGCCTCAATCTTACTTCGCACTTACAGCCTTAGCTAAAACAATCATACCACAATCTTTCGTCAATAAGAAATATTTACTCTCTTCCAGCTAAGCAATTGCTTATCACTACCGTCATTTCATAAGGTGAGGGCACTAAAAGATTAAAGCATGAGGACCTAAAGTATGAGTAAACACTATACATAACTTGATACTTAACTGAGGCCTGAGGAATAGAATATCAACATTATAGATTTATTAAGAGATCTAAACTGAGGATCTACATGACATAATCTGAATTTTATTGATCATTAGGAGTGTAGTATGAGTCATGGGAACTGAGCATACTCTAGAACACGAAGACATGAGTTATGAGCTGCATGACCTAAATTGAGAGTTCATACATTCATGGAATATGATTTGGACTATTAGGTGAAATAGAACTATTTATACTAGGAGATGGAAGCGTACATGACTCTATGGAAAGTACGTGAAGATGAGCTATGATCATGGAACTGACATGTAAAAAATGAGTAGATATTGTGATAATTGAAGTACAAATACTGGAATAAGAATGGCTTGGGCATGATCCTCCCTTACTGCTATTCTACAATATACTGACATCCCTACTAGAATCTGAGAGCCTGACTTGGTTACTTGTAATATCATCTCCCCCTAGATTAAAGCCATCATTCTAGGTCTGGGAACTACTCAATCAATATCTTAACACTGAACTGGCACCACTTTACTCTAGAATCTAGGGTATAATAAAATGCATAAATGATAAGCTCACCCTGAAAGACTACACCTGATAATGTAAGACTATAACGCCCCAAAAATGGGTCCCGAGACTTCACATGGTGCTTAAGACTACCAGTAGCCTTAAGCTAACCCTGTACGCCTTTTACTAAATCTGAAGCTCATAATAAAGAAATATAAATATATAATCAAAGCTAAAATACAAAATTTTGTCTGAGTTAAGCTAAAATTATCTGAACATGGTATCTGAAAATATTAGACTTAAAAGTATGAACAATTAACACTAGAAATCTGAATCATAACTAGCAGTCTGACAAGTCTCTACTACTAACAACTAGAGAGCCACTGGTCCAGCTAACTTAAACTAACTAAAAATACTGAATCAACTACTATAATAAGCTAGAAAATCTGAATGACTGGGTCCTCAAACTATAAGTACTCACCAACTGTTGGGATATAGATAGAGATGCTCGAAATCACTCATGCTGCTGAAACTGAGCACCCGATCCTACATTATGGGATAATGTAGCACATAGACATATATATAGATTAATACTTCTGGAATGTACTGAGTAAATGGGGGTGAATGCATAAGTAAAATAGAGAGGGAATACATATATCTTTCTCATAATTAATGCATGCTAAGTAATAATGGTTCACTTTGGCTTGAGTAATTGAAAGCTGTAATCATAAATCACGAATGATAAAACATACTAGGTGAATGCTGTGAGCCACAACACTTAGTTCTAAACCTGTACATGAAATCTATTTTCAATCATACATGCTAAGTGTAAAAGGACTAACCTCTGTAGCTGTAAACTAAAAGTTGAAATCTAGTAGCTAGTGACTTATGTAAAACAATATCTGAATAAAATCATGATCCTTTCCACTTAGTTTCTAAAAGTTTTTGTGTTATTCCTTACTCTTTTCTGTAGGGAGGCTCTTCTAACCAATATACACTATGTGAGCTATCATAGTGTCCAACGTCTTATTCCCTTATGGGAAAACCTCATATTGGGGAGATGTGTTATACTCTTGTCAAGGAGTATAACCTAAGCTAAGTGATCATATCTGTAACTGTCTTCCATATAGAAATAGGAATAATCTGATAATATGAAGTAGTTCTGGGGTATGTGAACATACCCAATTTGGTGCTAATACTGCTCCCTTTAATTTGTATGCTCATTCTATAGGAAATTCACTTTTAAAACTATTATAAGGCTTTATAATACAACCCACTTGTATATCTGTTCACTGTAAACTGTAATTAAAACTGTAAAGTGGATTCCATATCTAAGCTAAGATCAAAAGATCAAATCTTGATTCAAAAATTTGAAAATAACTAATCATAGGGTGCTTAAAGCATTGTCATTCTTGAAATATCAATATTCAACTAGGCTTACTAACCCATGCATCAAATTCATGTCAAATCATAATGAAGTTCATGCTAAATAATGAAAATCTTGATAATTCATTTCTAAATCTGGAAATTATGTCATACACATAAAAATATAAAAGTAGACATGAAATTCAACATCTAAATCAATTGTAATATCATAATCTTCAAAATAACAATATTTGGGTATGAGCCCTAATTTGAAACTTATGTAAATACATGTGAAATTGACTTCAAAAACTAATTTTGGACACAAGGATGAAAGAATTATCTTTTTTGAAAACCCCACATACCTTAATTGATGAATAAATGAAGAATCTTGAACTTTGAGTTCCTATTTGTGCTCTTAAAGATTGATTCTTGAAGAACTTGAATTGAGAATCTTGAATTTTGGGTTATCTTGAAAAAAAAATGCTGGAATTTAGATTTCTTGAGGATTAAGATTTAATGTTTTAGGGTTTCTTGGAGAATAATTTGATGCAAAGTGAGCGTATAATTCTTAGAATAGGTTTAATTCCTTGTTTTTCACGATTTGGGGGCTTGGGAAATGCCTAGATTGCCCTTTGAAATTTTAAGTTCGGAACTAGAATCCTAATTTTGGACCTCAGTGCGATGTGCCACAATTGATGTCGCTCACTAGAAAAGGACGAGTGTCATTTTGCACTTCACCGCGACGCGATGTCTATTCCATCAAGAATTTTGGGTCGATAATGGCAAATCGTGGTGAGCTACTGAAAAAGGACGAATGGCATTTTGGGCTTCAATGTGATGCAGTGTAATTGTGCTGCTTCACTAAAAAATGGAAAATTGCAAATCTGCACTTCACCGCAACGCGGTGCTATCATGGTGCTATACTGCTTTTTATTAAAAATTCCATAACTTCGCAACTGAGTATCGGATTAAGGTGAAATTGGTATTTTTAGAAATATAGTTCAATTATCTACAATTTCGTGGGTGTAGAGATGGAAAATTCTACACGTATCAAAAGTTATATATTTTTAAAGTTGACCCTTGACACACTGGGGGATGTATAGGACCAAGAAATAAACGGGGTATTACATAAACCCACCGCTAGTACTTTCTTCTGAGATACAACTCTTGGCTTTTTATAGCCCTCACAATCATCATATAACTGCTTAACCACTGACTAACTTAGAATTCTTAACTCTCCCTTCTATTAGCTCAATCCTCAAAGATTCAAACTTAGATTCTAACACTTAACATGGATATCCACAAATCTTTAATGAACCATACTACTTTCATCATAGCCTATAATTATCACTTCTCTAAACTAATATTTTCCCTACACCTTGGGAATTACCATTACACCAACAACATATACTTTTAAATCAACAAACTTAAATTCTTTTCTTGCATATACTATTCCAAGCCTACTGATTCACCTTTCATACAACTAGCCCCATGAATGCAAAATCTACTGAATTCAGATAACTACTGCTAAACTTCTGGGTTCATACTTCTAACTCTAGGTCATATGCTATCATAAGATTTTGAGAAGGGATCTAAAAGCACATCTAACTTTGGATGAATGCATGATTTTCATGAATCATGTATAAAATTTTTCATACTTTGTAACATAAAGGCACTGATGGGATACTTTCAAGCCAACATACAATCCTATAACTGTCCATGAGAACTGTCTGAGAAAAATCTCTATCTGTAAGGATTTAAGCTTAATTGTTCCTATTATCTTAAAAATAAGGCAGGGCTGGCATGAATAGAGCAAGATGAGAATCTGTATAAATTTCTTAGAGGACCTTTCTACAGCACGATCTGAGATATGAAAGAAGGGAAACTTTTCCTATAATGTCTTGTAGCCTCTTGTCCATAAGTTTGGTTCGCCTCACACATAAGCACAAAACTCTACTCAATATGTCTTTCAGACTCCCTAGGACACTATAAAATATTAGGCTTTGATAGCAAGTTTGTAATGCCCCAGGAGTACACCTTGGATGCCACACAGTGCTTACGATCCTGAGAGATCACAAGTTAACCTATAAGTTGGTACTTGCCATGAACACTGAATAAAACTGATAAAAAACATGTGCAGAATTTTAACTGAAATGCCATAGGGTTTTAACAACTAAAATCAACACTGAATCATGGTTTAAAATATCTAGAAACATACTAGCCATACTTATAAAATAACTGATAATCATAATTGAAAATTGACTAACTGTCTGTACTAGTCTGAAAGCCTCTTAACTATCTGACTATAGAGTTGATAGGACAAGTCCCCAACTAACTCTGACTGACTAAATAACTGAAATACTGGCATAACTGAATATAAGATAACTCATCCTCGAAGGATGAGGACTCACCACGGCTATTATAGCTGATGCACTGGAAAGTCTTAAGTACAATTGAGAATCCGAGAGTCCGAACTTATGATATAAGACATCATAGTACAAGAAATGATTATGCAATCAGTACTTTGAATGTAATGTTATGCTAAATGAGGTTAGGCTGATATACATGAGTTTATGTGCATGAGTAACAACTGACTGAATGTATAGTATGAGGTACTGAGTAAGAATGCATGAAAACTGTAAAGACTGAGAATGCATGACCAAGCATAAAACAAGTTCGGAAATAGTATGTAAACTAAAATACTAAAATTTGGTAACTGAATACTGGCAAACTGTATGCTATGGTTAAGATAAATTGAACTGAATTCTGTACTGAATACTGAAACTGAAACTGTGCAATCGATATGCCCCAGTCTGAGCTGATCGGAGTTCAACATGTAACCCTAGTTAGAAGGGTGATAGTACCGTGCCACGGTTACTGACAATAGCTGTGGAGTCAGTCCTAATCTAGCGGGTGACCCCTGAGATCAGTCTTAAACTAGCGGGTGATCCCTGAGAATATCAGTCCTAAATTGGCAGGTGACATCTCATAACTTATGCTGGCTACATAGTTCTAGAGTTAGGGATTTCTTCTAAGGAACCATTTCTAAATAATGGGTGAGACCCTATCCCTAGGTTCACTCGGTGCTAAATCATACTTCCCACTGAACTGGTACTAATTTTGGTACTGAACTAAGTTTAACTAAAAAAGAAATTGGCTTAGATTACTGAATTGATCTAAGTTTGACAGACATGATAACTGACTGAACTGATAATGCTAATACATGTTTGAAACCATTCTAAAAATACTGAGACTAAGTAAACAACTAAATTTTGGGTATTTATAACCCCAAGGACTCGATAGCAATAACACTAGGAACACATGAACACTTTAAAACCATGATAGGAACCGCTGTGCAAAAACTCATCTCTTAGAAATTTCATTAAACATATGAGGGCCATGGATTAAAGCATGGGAATAGTTAAATCATGAGATGCTAACATAATTGAAATACTACAAATCATGGATTTAGGGAGTTAACATGCAAATAACACCATTTAAACGTGTAAGGTTTAATTTCAACAACAATTACTTATAAACATCATGTAAAATAAAAATTCATGGGAGTTCATGGATAAAGTTCATAATAACATGTAGATATCATTCTTTTCACATTCACAAAAAATGCTATAATTTTTCACTCGGGTATCGCATTAAGGCGAAATTGGTATCGTTGGAAAGCTGACTCAATTATATATAATTTGGTGGGTCTTAAACTGATAAATTACACATATTCATAAATTTATACTCATTCAAACATGACCCTTGTGAAATTGAACACCAAAAATTAGCCGAATCAAAGGCTCTTAGCTCACTTTGCTATAAGTGACACTTATGATCATCTTTCCCACCTTATATACTTTATTCACACTAAGTTAATGATCATGAAACATGGATTCAAGTATAAATCATGGGACTAGAGTTTCACTCATAGGAATAAAGGTCCAATTTCTAGCTTAGAAACGTGTGGGGTATTAAAAATAAAGGATATGTATCATGATGCTAAAATGCAAGTTAGAATGTTAGAAGAAGATTTAGAGATTTTTCTAGGATTGTAATAGGGAGCAAGTCTTAATCCTTTCCTCTTTGTCGTGTTGATGAATGTATTGATATGGTGCATCCAAGATGAAGTGTCTTAGTGTATGTTATTTACAAATAACATATTATCGATTAATGAGACATATAACAAAGTGAATGCTAGGTTGGGGGTGTGGAGACAAACTCTGAAATCTAAAGAGTTTAAATTAAGCAGGACTAAAATGGAGTATCTGGAATGTAAATTTAGTGAGGGATTGCATGAGAAAGGCATGGAAGTATGGCTAGACATACATGCTCTCCCCAAGAGTGGCAGTTTAAAAATCATGTTTCTATTATCGACAGTGATGTCGCTCATCAATAATTGCGACATGGATAAAGTGGAGGCTTATTTCTGAAGTCTTGTATGATAAAAGAATACCGCCAAACTTAAAGGTAAATTTTATAGTGTAGTAGTTACACTGGCATTGTTGTATGGGGTGAGTGTTGGCCAGTCAATAACTCTTATGTTTAGAAGTGTGTCACAGAGATGAGGATGTGAAGATTGATATATGGCCAGGCTATGTGTGATAGAATCAGGAATAATGTTATTTGAGATAAGGTGGGAACTACATCCACAGTAGACAAAATGAAAGAGGCGAGATTGATATAGTTTGGACATGTGATTAGGTAAGATTCAAACACCTCAGTTAGGAGGTGCGAGAGAGAAGATGTAGTATGTATGGAGAAGGATAGAGGTAGGCCAAAGAAGTATTTGTAGGAAGTAATTAGATAGTTAATGGCGCATATTTAGGTTACCAAGGATATGAGCTTAGATAATGGGATATGGGGGATGCGTATTAGAGTAGACGGTTAGTCAGGTAGGAGTGTTGTCATGATTTAATCATAGTATGGTAGCTTTGGATTTAGTCGTAGATATCTATCATTGTTGGTGCTTATTATATTTCAATTATCACACTATATTTATGGTTAATTATTGTTATTATGGTAGATTTTTCACTATTCCGTTGTTAGTTTTCATATTTTATTCACTATTTTCCTTTTCTTTGTAATTAGATTTGCTACACTTGAGCCAAGAGCCTTTTGAAAACAACCTCTCTACCACTTAAAATATTTTATTGCGTATGTTGTTGTTGATGACGATGACGATGATGATATTGCTACACTTCTAGAATATAATATTACCTATCTAAACTTTCCTACATTGCCAGTTGGCATGATAAGTAGTCTCACTATCTGTGTAATGTTTAAGTGGGTGTTTGGATTGACTTGTTGACTTTTAAAGCAAAATACAATTTTAACTTATGACTTTTGGCTTATTTTAGCCTTTTTAGAATAAAGTAAGTTCTTTTAAACGCTTTTTCATTTCACCTAAACACTTTAAAAGTGCTTAAACCTTTTTTTAAAATTAAAGTTGGCCACGCGGGACATTTTAATACAAGAACCAAAGAGTACAAAGCGTGAATAGAATTTCAAGTTCCAAAGCTTCTAAAACAAAAGGCAAACAAAAATAAAATAAAAGATAATAAAAATCTCAAAAACATTGAAGAGTCTAGAAGAGCTCAAATGAGATTTAGCTCTTCAACATTAATATTTTCACTGTAGCTGCCATCAAACTTCATAGTCGTTCTAAATTGATTAGATAAGTTTGGTGAAGATTAAATCTACACTAACTAATTTATATTCTCAACCCCAAATCTGCATTTCATCGAGCTTGAGCTATTTTCACCTAGGACATTTAAAGTCTCTTATGAATGCCATAAAAATCGACTTAGTTAAGATTTCTCCAACTCTATGTGAACAAATTTGGTCAATAAAATCATAGTTATTGATATTTCTTGAAATCACTTATAAAACCTTTGCAATATACGAATACACCATTGTATCTCCTCTTTTCTACAAATTGAGATTTGGCCATGCTATACTACAAAATAGAGGATCTTCTATGGTATGTCAAATAACCTCTTTAAAGACCAATTTTCTATTGTTAATTGTTTAGACTACTTGGTTGTTTAATTTTTCCTCTTCCTTGTTTCTTAGCAAATTAACCTTGAAAGCTAATACCACTGTACAAGATTCAAGAAAAAAATGTGAATGATCCTACCAATCATCTATAAATCTCACTTTTTTTTGTTATATCTATAGTTGTAGCTCCTGTAAATATATTTGTTTCCCTTTATTTTGCTGCTTGTGTGATTGTTTCTTCTCTTATCCGTATGCTTTTTCTTGGTTTGTATTGTTATCCATCGATATTGAAATCTCTATTTTGGATTTTTTTGATTATGAGATTTGGCACCTGATTCTATCTATGCTAATAATAAGTTTTGCCTTCGTTGGTATGTCCTGCATTGATGTAGATATTGTTCTTTGTGTACCTACAACAGAGAAAACACGGTTAGAAAAAAAATCATCTAGCTTGCTGCATTCTGTGAGAAATTGCTCCACCACCACCTCTATATTAGCCATTAGAAATTTAATTTTCCTTAAATCCATAGAAATGCACCAAGGAACTTTCCATACCCCATATATTATTTTCTTCACTATAAGAGATGGATGTTAGAGGAAGAAAATTTTGATTAATGCAATAAGATATAATATTAGTGCTACAACCTGAACAAATTAGTACAATCATCAACTCTTATTGCTTCTACATATATCAAATTTCCCTCTCATTCCTAATGCAGGAAAACACTAGAACTAGGGTTTGGGTTCCCTTTGACTGCTCCATTTGAATTGCATTTGTATGCTTCAAAAGTTTGTGGTCTCCAAAATACCACTTTTCACCCTATCCTTCGAGTATATTCCTCAGAGAAGTTCACCATTAGTGGCCAATTTGTAGGAAAATTGCTCAACCATGTACAATTGTTTCGAGCCAAATGATATAAGTTTTTGTTAATTTTCATTTCCACTCCAAAATATGTCATCTTCCTCAATAATTAATAGTATAGTATTTCTTATCTTCCATATTTGCCACAAAATAAACATAGGAAATGCTTTACCCATAACTTTTCTGTATAACAACATCAACAATCTTATGATAAACATAGGGATACAACATCCTAGGATGGTGAGCGCTAGAAAGTAATTCAGGAAAGGGGATAAAGTAATGCCATGAAATAATAGTTCAAAATCATTCCAAGCCAATGCGCACAACCATATCCATATACAAATATATATTTATAACATGATGGAATAGGGAACAAGGATTAGAATGAACTTTAAAATATTAGCCTGGACTGTGTACCTTAATCATTATAAAATGGCACCCATGGGCTATATGGGCTCAGCCCCCCCACTGAAAGGGCCCCAATGCGTGTTAGCTGCATGAACCAGAGAATATCATATGTGCATATGCACTAAGGGTGACTCGAATACCTAGTCATATATCAATGGTGAAACGGACACCTGATCAATTAATAAGGGTGATCCAAATACCCAGTCATAAAGCAAGGGTGACTCTAGCACTCATTCATGTAGACCCCTGCGTTGGTAAACACTGTTTCTAGTATTGGTCTTCGAGACCTCCACTTTCACGCCTAGATACACAACCCCTTTTAAGACCATTTAAAACCAGTTTCATACATTATCATTCATTGAACCAATGATACATGTCAGGAATACACTATTGTTATCATCATACCAACTACACTTGCAAACTTATAATAATGCCATTTCAATTCCATTAACATGGGGGAATGCCTCAACCCCATTTGTTCATTAAATTAGCATGGGAGAATATCACGACCCTCTTTGTTTGTTAAATAAAATTTGGTTCTTTAGCCTTTTATTCTATGCAATAGTTCCAAAGGTAGTTCAATGTACATATACTTGTATTCAAAGCCAATTTCACGAGTTTAGGTTGAGGTTATCACCAATTCAATTATTAAAATCTAAATTATTGGGATAATCCACGACCCCCTAGTTTATTTACCATGAACATGCACCCTACACATTCAAAACCATCATTAAAGCATGAAAATTTATATGTAAACCATGGGAACATCATTTAAGATAATAATCATTAAAAACCTTAACCCACATTCCAAAGACAACATTCAAAACCACTTGAATAACAATTGAAAGCACATGCTTTAATAAAATAAGATTTGGGGAAGAGTAATATGCCTGAGATATCAAGAATTACGGAGAGAAATCACCCTTGGAAGCTCTAATTGCCAATCTCTTTGAAATCCTAGGAGTTCTTGACTTAGGGATTCGAGAGTGTTTAAGAGTTGTATTTGATTGATAAAGGATAGAAATAGGTTAACCAAGGTGCTTTATGGTCGTGGGTCCTAAGTGGGGAAAGAGGGAAATTTCCAAAGTGCCCTTAATAAAAATCTAAAGAATAGTCGCTTGTGACCACAGGTCACCTTATGACTCGTGATAACATATTAAAATTCATCACCATGAGTCATATCCTAGGTAGAATCATGGGGCCTTCCCACTACTTACCTTATGACACATACCATACGGATTGTATACGACTTATTAGGTCTTAGTCATTGTCAAGATAGAATCAAGGGCCCCACATACTATTGAGGCTACAATTTTCACTATACAGTTTATATGGAGTCTTCATGACTTTTAAGGTACAAGTTATGGTCAGGGCAGTAACCTAGACAAACCTTACTAGTCGAGCTATGATTTGGGTCATACAACCTATATGGACACCTTACGACTCGTAAGGTAAGTCGTGGTCTGAGCAGTAAGCTCAAAACTCAGGGATTTTTCAGAGGTAAAAATATGGGGTGTTATAAGAACTCTTAAATTCCTATTGTCAAATAGTGAATTCAATGCTCTAGCCAATACTTTAATAGAAAAAATAAATTATGCAAGAGAAAAAGGATCCCTTAGCCAGTACTTCATCAAACAAAATAAATAGTGCAAAAGAAAGAGGATCCCCTTGCTTTGCTCTCCTAAAAGTATGGAAAAACTATTAATTTGTCTATTTATAAGAATATAATATAAATTATTATCCACTAATCTCCATTTTACAACCCAAATTTATCATGAGTGGCACCTATACTAACCCTCTGGTGGGAGAACCATTAAACCAAATAATCACTAACAACACTTGGCAATATTTTAAATGCGAAGAAAACCAATACTTTATTATTAACCAATGTCTAAATAGTTCTAAAAATAATGAAAAAATATATTGAAAAGCCTAAAATGACTCTCAAAACTGAAGATCATAATGCCAAAACATTCACTAATATAATATCCATAGTTACAACCCATAAACTAACAATGAACTAACCTGTCTATGATTGAAACAAATGGAAAAGAACATAATGTAGGAAGGATCCATGGTTATTAGAAAAATTATGCTCACCCTTGGATTAGGAATCATATTGTGGTCTTCAAATGAGGTCTCGTAGAAACTGTTGAAATATGCTCTATACTCAACAAAAAAGAAGAGCACAGGGTAGCATCAACAAAAACACTATATAATGGTTGGACCATAGGCCAAGCTTAAAAATATGAAAAACAATCGTAAACAAGAAGCAACCAAGTCACCTAACAAGCAAATATTCAACCAAGTTTTTTTACCATAATATCCAAGTTCTCTTATCAAGTCAATCAAATAACATAACCCGTTTTAACAATTGATACCTAATTTGATCCAACTGTAATAATTTCCAAACACATAAGTTTTTACCTTTTCAAAACACATTATTATTATACAACAAGTATTTGCCCGATTCAAGTAAACTATCAACAATCCAGGCCACACAAGGATTCCAATATATCACCAAGTAAATTGGACCATACAAGGATCCCAAATAAATCACCAAGTAAATCAGATAGAACATAATTCCCAAATATATCATCAAGTAAAATAGATCACACAAGGATCCAAATGTAATAACAATAATGTAACCCGATCCACTCAAGGAAACATCAAACTCTTAATACCTTATACATACTTCCTCATTATCAAATAGCAAATTTAACGCTCTAGACAATACTACAATATACAAAATAAACAATGCAAGAGAAAGAGGATACCCTGGCCAATACTTTAGCAGACAAAATAAATAGTACAAGAGAAAGAGGATCCCATTGCTTTACTCTCCTAGAATTATGGAAAAACCATTAAGTTGTCCATTTATAATAATAGCATATAAAATATTTTGCACTAATCTCCATTTCACAACCCAAATCCATTGGGAGTGTCCATACTAATTCTCTAGTGGGAGAACTATTTAACGCGAATAATTGTTATAAATACGTAGCCATATTTTAAATTCAAACAAAATTAATTCTTTATTAAATAAACAATGTCTAAATAGTTTTAATAAATAATGGATAAATATAAAATCCTAAAATTCCCCCAATTACTAAAGGCCATCGTGCCAGAACATCTATTAAAATAATATCCATACTAACAACCTAGAAAACTAACAATGGTCTAAATTGTCTATGTTTGAAAGAATGGACAAGAACATAATGAAAGAAAGATCCATGTTACACAAAATATTAACCTCACCCTTGGATTAGGAATCATGTTGCAGCCTATAAATGAGGTTTCATGGAAGTCACTGAAATATGCTCTGCACTCAATAAAAAAGAGAGCACAGGGTAGCATCAGTACAAAACCACTATATATTGGTAGGGTCATAGGCCATCTTAACTAAACAATGTGAATAACAATTTGTAAACAAGAAACAACCAAGTCATCTAATAAGCAAATATTCAACTAATTTCTTTTACCACAATTTACAAGTTCTCTTATCAAGTCAATGAAAAAACATAACACGTATTAACAATTGATACTCAACTTGATCCAACTATAATAGTTTCCTAATACATAAGTTGTTACTTTTTCATAACACCTTGTATTATTCAACAACAAGTATTTTCTCGATTCAATTACAGTACCAACAATCTGAACCGCATAAGTATTTCAATATATCACCAAGTAAATTAGACCAAAAAGGATCCTGAATATGTCACCAAGTAAACTAGACCATACATGAATCCCAAATGTATCATTAATTAAACTAGATCACATAGGGATCTAAATAAAATAATGATAATGCAACCTAGTTCACTCAAGGAAATATCAATTTCTTAATTACTATATACACATATTCTAATAGTCTTATTTATGTCCACGAGCCATGACCCGTAGAGGATAAGCTCAGTCTATACAGAATGACCCTTCAAGGTCATTTTCTTTATTTTCATGCATTTTTGGTTTTTGATCCTCTCCATAGTTGCTACAGGTCATTTATTACTTATTGGAATTGTCGGTTTGGTTTTCGGTTATTTTTTTAGGTTGTAGGCTCATTTCCCTATTTTGGAGCTTTCGTTGTTAAGAAATTAGTCTCAGACCAAAAATCCTAGAAAATCAAATCAGAAGGAGATTTTGATAGTGTTATCAACTCTGGAATATCTATTTTAGGTAAAGAGACCCTTGGTCTAGGTCTTGAGGCTTCCGAACTCATTTGGGATATTCTTTGAAAGTTGGTTGAATTGGCACATTGGGTTTGGAGCCTATATTTTGCTGAAACAACCTTCATTGGGAATTCTATCAATTTTGTTGAGTCTATAATGCCGTTTTTGATGGGGTAGCATTATTCATTTGCATCCATGGGACTCTGGATGGTCTCGGATCACCCAAATAAAAAATATGGAGAATGTTGATTTTGGTGTATTGCCAATGCCCCCCGTGTTGCCTGGGCAACCAAGGGGCTATATTCTAATTTTTAAGTCTCCTTAGTGACCAAAAAGGCTGCCTAGGCAAGGTCACCTTAGCAACAAAATAGTTGCCTAAGCTATAGTTCTGACCCATTTTAGGCTTGAACCCTGCTCGATCTCAATTATTTTCTCCATTTCATAACATTTTTTGACACCATTTTAGCTCAAAAATTAGTTGTTAAACATCAATTTAAGGTTGGGGTTATTGCGGTTACGTCAAGGTAGCCTCTATCTCATTTAAATCTTATAAGTTTTGAGATTTCTCTCTCCTAATTTCTCTATTTTTGGTTCTTGATGCTTATTTACATTGGGATGATTTGAGTAAGCTATTCAGCTTAGATTGTACTTAAATTTTGGGCAAAATATCCTTGACTCAATAGGGACTTATTGCCAGTTCTAATTTCAGGATTTCATGAGTAGTCCCATGAGCCTATTTTAGATTTGATTTTTGACCTAAAGTATTATATAGAAATATGGGTGTCACAACCCAAACCAGGTCCTGGCCGTTACGGGTATCTCAAGTCCTTACCAAGGATCGGACACCACCCCTTTTGCCTAGCCAAACAGGATTCAACACTGGCAATGACTGAATTCCAAACATATAATAAAATACTATACTTAACAAGTTAAAAAATATTTAAGGTTTGTCAACAATCGACAACATATAACCGGTAACCAATAACTAATAACCAATACCCAAATCCAAAATTATATACACAAAACCTCTACTAAACCGAAAATAATCTAAGTCGGGACATGCCCCCAACCTTGACAATGATAATAATAATGATAATGTTAATGCAAACTCTTTAATTCTAGCTTATGAAAAGGTAATCAATGGATTGATTAAGTCTTCCAGAGAATGGAATCTCTCCACTTTACCACAAGGACTGACGAACTAATCCAATCCACCTAACACTGGACAGGAAAAGTAGGATTGCCTTTGGACCCTGTGTTGCGTGGGGTTATAGCATCCGAAGATGGTTAGTGGGTTGAGCACTAGCATGTAACTCAAGGAGAAGGATAAGGTAATGACAGTTTAATAATCCAGCTCAACTCAATGTACATGTTCACATACATGCTTGCATACTTATAAACTTGTATAAGATTGGGATATAAAACATAGTTTATCATGCACTTTAAAATTTTAGCCTTGATTGTGTAGCCTAACAATCATTTAATAGTTCCCACAGGCCATATGGACCCTAGTTCTCATCCCCTAGTCGGGCCTTTGTGCGTGTAGCCGCACGAATCGGAGAATAATTTCATATATATGCACGGGGAACTCAAACCTTCAAATCATATACTAAGGTGACTTAAGAACCCGATCCTAAAATGTATTATGGGGTATTTGAACCTCCCAAATCATGTAGTAAGGTGGACTACCACCCGACCATAAGCAAGGGGACTCAAACCCTAAGCCATTAAGAACCCTGCGTAGTCAAACGTGGTTTCCAGTTTTGGTCCCTCGGGGACTGCCACTTTCACAACCCAACTACACAACCCCCTTTAAGCCCCATTAAAACATTTAACACACATTCTCACTCATTGAACCATAATATACATTCAGGCATACACTATTGGTATCATCATTTTAACTACACTTGCAAGGTATCATCAACATGTAAAATCAATTCCATTTAGTCGGGAAACAACACCTTTTGTCCATTAATACAATGTGAGGGAACACCGAATCCCTTTGTTTGTTAAATCAAACCATCATGTTTCAATAACCTCTTTATATTATGAAATTGTTCAGAAAATAGTTCAATGTAATATTTTTATTGGTACTTAAAACTCCTTTCACAATGTTGGGTTGGTGTTGTTGCCAATTCAATTGTCAATATTCACAAAATTTGGAGAAATTAGAATCCTCTAGTTTATTCACCATACCCATGCATCAAATTTATTTCAAAACCACTATTTAAACATAAACAATGCATATATAAACATGAAACATCACATAAACAATCATTCATAACCCTCAACCCATGTTCTAAAACCATCATTAAAACCACATGGATAACTATTTAAAACATATGATTTTACAAAGTAATAGTTGAGGAAGAGTAACATACCTAAAATATCAAGATTTATGGAGAGAATTTGCTCTTAGGAGCTCTAATTAATAAACTTCTTAGAAACCCTAAGTATCTTGCTTGACAGAATTTAGAGAGTTTGAGAGAGTGTTTTTTATTGTGAATATTACGTTAATAAAGTCCCAAAGAGGGTTTTAAGTCATGGGAGCTAAGTGGGGTAGGAGGGAAACTATCAAGATACCCTAAATTAAAAGACTAAAAATTGATGCCCAGTCGCTATGAGTGGCCTCACAACTAGTAGGGTCACCCTGCGACTTGTTTAGTCTAGTCGTAGTTTGGACAGTGTCCAGGGCCACCCCACACTTTTTTGTTTATGTGTCACACCATACGACTCGTATTTAGTCCTTATGACTCATAACATGCTAGTCGTAGTCACAACAAGAACTTAGGATAGTACACTGGTTCCCCTACGATTGGAACACTACAACTTGTTATGAGTCTTGACAAATCGCAACCCCTAGTCATAGTCACAACAAAAACTCTAGGCTAACATACTGGCTAGGCTACGAGTGGGTTCCTAAGACCCGTAATGATCCATGAAGACTCATAGGGATGGTCATTGTCTTGACAATAAGTCCAAAAACTAAAAAATTTTAAGGACCAAAATCTGGGGTGTTACATTCTCCCCTCTTAGGATCAGTCGTCCCCGAATGATGAGACAAGGCATCCCTTTGCATGATTGGACATGAAATACAACTGCACTTACCTTTAACAAAGATAAAAAATAAAGATATCAGGGAAATTACAATTCCCTTTATCAGAGATAGAAAACAAAGATGGTAAGATTAACAAATACCTTAAGTACGAGTATCCGAAATGGGGAGCAAGAATGGGTATTTGTACTTCATGTCCTCTTCGGCTTTCCAAGTAGCATTTTCAAACTTTTGGTTCCTTCATAGAACCTTAATCGAAGCCATGCCCTTCATTCGCAATCGAAAATCTTACCGATGCAAGATCTCAGCCGAGACCTCTTCGTACGATAGAGAGTCCAAAATACCAACACCTTTCAAGGAACCACCAGGGAAGGATTGCCCACGCACTTCCTTATCATCGACACATGAAAAAATGGGTGAATTAAACCCAAACAGGGAGGAAAATCCAACTCGTAAGATACATTACCCACTCTCTTCAAAATTAAATAAGGGGTTACATAATAGGCATTGAGCTTCCCCTTCTTTCCAAACCACATCACTCCCTTCATGGGAGACCCTTTAAGAACACCCAATCGCCAACTTTAAATTTCAACTCCCTCTACCTCATATTCGCCTAGAACTTTTGGCAACTATGGGAGATATTAAGCCTCTCCCGAATCACCTTTACCTTTTCTATAGCCTGATAAACCAGATCGGGACCAAAAAACCCAACCTCGCCAACCTTGAATCACCCAATAGAAAAATGATATCTCTTACCATAAAAAGACTCAAATGGAGCTATCCCAATACTAGTGAGATAGCTATTATTATATGCAAACTTTATGAGCCAAAATGATCAACCCAACTACCACCAAAGTCAAGCGCACAAGACCTTATTATGTCTTCCAAAGTTTGAATAGTCTGAGTAAATGTAGTCAATAGGGAAGAAATAGCAAGTAGCTTTCCATAAACCTCCTATAATAACCGTCTAAATATAAAAAGCTCCGAATATTGGTTGGAGTCATGGATCTAGGCCACTTCTTAACCGCCTCAACTTTTTGTGGGTCCACCATGATCCTCTCACTAGGTACCATGACATGACTCGACCCCGGGCCTTGTCTTAACGGGTATACCAAGTCCAACTAGGACCAGGGACCGCCCCTTGTTACCAAAACAAACCACCTATATCCAGCCTTAGATGGGCTGAATTTTAAACATATAGCAAGATATCATTATTGTTCTCATTAAAAATCTGGGATAGGGTCACAACCGTGATCGACCAACCGTACCTCACCAACCAATCAACCGTACTAAACCAAACCCATAGACCATACACCAAAGGGGATGCCAAAACATAATATGAAAATCAATCCCAAAATGTAATAGGATAGAACAAACAACAATATCGTCCAAGGGTGTAAGCTCACCAACTTATTCCAATGCCAAGTCCGACACCACTATTGATCCAGCCCATACCAACCCTCGGAAGTACCACAAAGCCTCTATTCAAAAGAGCAAACAAATCCAATTAGGACATGCCTCCAACTATGGCCAAATCTAATATCCAAAATAAAGTCAAAACGTCGAACAATATCGATAACATTAAATGATGCCTTCCGAAAGGATAGAAGCTCACCACTTTAGTCCAAATGATGATACCAAATCCGCATCCTAAACAGAAGGAGTAGAATGCCTAGTTCTTATATAGCGTGGGTATACAGTAGACGGTGTTAGTGAATGACCGCTAGCATAAAACTCAGGATAAGGATAAAATAATGCCAGTCATAGAACCAAATAAAACAATCCATAATGCATACGACCATACATATATAAAAGTGTTAGGAAAAAGGAACCAGGTTTAGCATGCACTTAAAACCTTTACCTAGGGTGTGTAGCTTTGTCATCCTAACCACCCATGGGACATATGGGTTCAGCTCCCCCCTGCTAAAAGGGTCCCAGTGCGTGTAGCCATACGACCGGGTATATCCTATGGGATGACTAGTACATCCCTCAAATATAAAATTTGACACTCGAACGTGGTCATCGAAGACCCCTCATATCGGCCAGTATGAGATTCAGATTTTGGTCCCCCCGGGAATGCCACCTTCTATGACTTAGCTTCACTTTCCACCGTTAATGCCCAATTAAAACCTTGTCCAAACAATCCATTTACCATTTATTAACAAGGCTAATATTAATGGTATTGTCATACCACCCCTTACTTGTAAGTGATATCTAATGCCAAACAATTTACGTTAAGGGGACCTTAGGTGCCCTTCCAATAACCATATTAAATCCACTTGGGAGACTTCCATGTTCTCTACAAGCATAACCATTTAGACTTTAGCCTTTTCAAATGATTTAAACCATGCATAAATCCTTTGTCCAGTTTAAAACATGCAAGAGTTCCTTTTTAAAAGAAGTCAATGCAATAAACATACTTTTATAAGCATTTTATCAAACACCTTGGGGAATAATATAACCAAAAGCAATTCCAAAGACTATTAAACCATTACCATGCAATCCAATTGTCCAAAACCACCATTACTACATATAAAATCATAATTAAAACCATAGGAAACCATAACCAAGCATTTACTATTAAAACCCCCAAAATAATAGTTAAAAAACCATAATCATGAAATAGTAAAACCATGAAATCAATCAAATAAACCATATCCTTAGTTGAAATTACAATGAGGGAAGAGAATCATACCTTGTACCAAAGAATTGATGGAAAGAAATCACCAAAGCAAGCTTGAAACCCTAGCTTCCTTGCCCTAAAAACTCTTAAGAGAATTATGAGATTTTTTAGAATAGTTTCTAAGTGTTAATGAATAGAATAATAGGATAAATAACCTCCTAAGTGTATTAGAAGTCGTGGGTCCTAATTAGGGTAAGTAGGAAAATATCCACAATACCCTCGCTTAAATTCCTTAAAAACCTATCATAGGGATATGATAGACCCATATGAGTCGTACCCTGCTATACGATCAATATTCACCACTCGTATCTAAGCCTCAATAATTGGATGAAACACTGTTTAGTATACGAATAATCCAACCAAGTCGTAACCACAGTATACGATCCGTACCCATTACCCGTATCCCTGGCAGAATGAAATACAAGGAGGATTAAACACTGCCCATCCTACGAGTCCCTTATACGATTCAAACCAATCCCTTATGACTCATACCTCTAAGTCGTATCCATTCCAGTGACCAAAACCATCATACCAACTAACACTGGTCAGCACAGACAGTACCTTATCACTCGTACGCTAGCATACGACTCGTACCTAAGAGTCGTATTGGGTTTGGAGAATAGATTTCCAGAAATTTTTTGAAGAGTTAAAACACAGGATGTTTCAACCACATGGCCTAGATAGGTTACAATATTCAACTAGAACTCACACTTAGAGAATTTATCATGCAATCGCTGATCCTTAAGGGTTTGCAAAACTACACGGAGGTGGTCAACATGATTCACCTCACTCTTAGAATAAACCAGGATATCATCAACAAACACTATGCCAGATAAGACTAGAAACTAATGAAAAACCCTTTTTATAAGATCCATAAATGTCGTCGTGGAATTAGTCAAATTGCAGAACATCACTAAGAACTCAAAATGACCATACCAGGTTCGAAAATCATTCTTATGAATAACCACATTTCTAATCTTCAACTGATAGTAACCTGATCGAATGTCAGTCTTAGATAAGTACTTAGCACCCTGAAGCTGATCAAATAGGTCATCAATTCTTGGAAGAGGATACTTGTTCATCATTGTCACCTTATTCAACTAGCGGTAATCTATATACATTCGAAGGGAGCCATCCTTCTTATGTACGAACAACGCAGGAGAAACTCACGGGGAAACACTAGGATGAATAAAACCTTTCCAATAGGTGTTTCAACTACTCCTTAAGTTCTCTCAACTCAGGAGGAGCCATTCAATAGAGAGGGATAGAGATAGGACGAGTGTCCAAAAGAAGATCAATCCCAAAATGATCTCCCTATCAGGAGGACCACCAGAAAGATTATTAGGGAACACTTTGGGAAATTCACAGACCACCGGGAAAAATTACAATGAAGGACTCTAGGAACTAGAATCTTTAATATGAACTAAATGGTATAGACACCCCTTGGAGATCAACCTCTGGGCTCTAAGATATGAAATGAATCTTCCCTTTGGAACTAGGGACCTTCCCACTTAATCACCAGTTCATTGGGGAATCAAAAACTAACCCTTCGAGATCTACAATCAAGAGATACGTAGCTTGAGTGCAACCAATCCGTCCCTAAAATCACATCAAAGTATAACACATTCAACTCTATCCAATCCACTAACGTCTTCTTACTATGAATAGATACCACACAACCCCTATAGACTCTTCTAGCCACAATAGAGTCACCCACCAGAGTACACATAAAAAAGGGACCCGGAATACCCTCGGGACTAACAAAAAAATAGTCACATAAGAGGTCACATAAGAAAGTGTAGACCCTGGATCAATCAGACTATACACATCTCGAGAAAAGAGTTGTAACGTACTAGTGACAATATCTAGGGATGCCTCAGATTCCCAGCGGGTGTATATGATCCTACCCATTACCCGTATCCCTGGTATGATAAATAACAGGAGGATTAAACACTGCCTAAACTACGAGTCCCTAATACAACTCATATCAATCCCTTACAACTCACACCTCTAAGTCATACCCATTTTAATGACCAAATCTATCCTACCAACTAACACTGGTCAGCATACGACAGGACTATACCACTCATACCCCAGCATACAGCTCATATCCATGAGTCATATTGGATTTGGAGAATGGATTTCTAGGAAATTTTCTAAGGGTCAAAACCTAGAATATTTTATTTTTCCCATTAGGAACATTCATCCCCGATTGACGGACAAGGTAGGGGTAACCACACACAGAGTCATTCGCATTATCAAACATCCCTTTAACAAAGTATGAAAATAAAGAGGTAAAGATGTTAATATTTCCTTAAGCAAACTCAGAAAATAAAGATGTGCTCAAGAACACATAGCTTTCGCATGAATCCTAAGAGCAGAAAACAAATGTGGATACTTGGATTTCATGTCCTCTTCTACTTCCTAAGTAGTTTTTCCACCTTATGGTTTTGCCATAGAACCTTAATCGAAGCCACATCCTTGGTCCGCAACCGACGAACTTTCCTATCTAATATCTCTACCAGGACTTCTTTATAAGATAGAGAATCCAAAACACCCAATCCTTCCAAAGAAATCATCGAAGAAGGATCACCAAGACACTTTCTTAGAATAAAAACATGAAAGACTGGATGAACTAAACTTAAGATAGATGGCAAATCCAAATCATAAGCAATATTATGATATCTCTGCAAAATCACATAAGGATAAATGAATCGAGGACTGAGTTTTCCGTTTTTGCCAAATCTCACCACTTCCTTCATGGAAGACACCTTGAGGAACACCCTATCCTCTACCTCAAACTTTAAGTCTCTACACCTAACATCTGCATAGGACTTTCGGCAAATTTGGGAAGATTTAAGCCTAGCCCGAGTAACCTTCACCTTCTCCATAGCTTAATAATCCAAATCAGGACCAAATATATCTGCCTCACCAAGCTCAAACTACCCAATAAGAGATCTACACCTCCTACGATACAATACCTCAAAAGAAGCCATACCAATACTCAAATAATAGCTATTGTTATAAGCAAACTCCACCAAAGGTAGATGCTCAACCCAATTACCACCATAGTCAATCACACAAGCCCAAAGCATATCCTAACATGTCTAAATAGTTCTTTCCACTTGTCCATCTGACTGTGGATGAAAAGTAGTACTCAGACTAACCTTAGTTCCCAACCCTTTCTGGAAAGACTGCCAGAAATGAGACGTAAAGTTTATACCACGATAAGAAATAATTGAAACAGGTACCCAATGCATCTTCACAATTACTTGAAGATATAACTGCGCATAATCCTCTGCCAAAAAGGTTTTCCGCACTGGCAAGAAATATGCAGACTTAGTCATCCTATCCACGATGGCCCAAATTGAATCATACTAATTCTGAGACCTAGGAATCTAGTAATAAAGTATATATTGATCACTTCCCATTCTCATTTAAGCAAATCAATTTCTTGATATAATCTTCCTAGCTTCATGTGCTCAACCTTAACCTGTTAACACACCATGCACTTATCCATGAAATCAGCCACATCCCTCTTCATGCCGTTCCACCAAAAATTTCCTAGAGAGCATGATACGTCTAAGTTGAGCTGGGATGAATAATATAGCTTAAATCATGTGCCTCAGCCAAAACCCTTTGTCGTAGCCTGTCAACATCAGGAATACATAACCTCCATTGGTACCGTAAAATACTATCACCGTTGATCTCAAACACCACTACCCTTTGCTTACCAACATCACCCTTGATTTACATCAAGATAGGATATAACACTTGCTTCTCTTTAATACCAAGAGATAATCAAACCACTTTTTGCACCATTACACCACTATCCTTAGAGTCCAAGTGATGAACTCCAAGATTAGCCAACCGGTGAATATCCTTCACTAATTCCTGCTTGCCTTCCTCCACGTGAGCTAAACTCCCCATGCATAACCTGCTAAGAGCATCATCCACCATATTAGCCTTACCTAGGTGGTAGTGAAGACTCATATCATATTCCTTGAGAAGATCAAGCCACCTCTTCTGCCAGAGAGTAAGCTTTTTCTGAGTGAACACATATTGGAGACTCTTGTAATAAAAAAAGATATCCGCGTGAACACCATTCAAATAATACCACCATATTTTCAAAGCAAACACAACCACCAATAACTCTAAATCATGAATAAATTAATTCCTCTTATGTACCTTCAACTGCCTGGAAGCATAAGCAATCACCTTTATATGCTGTATCAAAACACAACCAAGCCCTACCTGATATGAATCACAATAAACCACAAACCCATCATTGCCTTTCGGCAAGGTTAGGATTAGAGCCGAAGTCAACTTATACTTCAACTTCTCAAAACTCACTTCACAAGCATCCGACCAAGAAATCTTAACCTTCTTCTGAGTCAACTTATTCAAAGGGACAGCTATCAAAGAAAAACTTTCCATAAACTATCTATAATACCCTACCAAACCCAAAACCTACCTTTTCACCCCAATAACCTTCTGTGGATCCACCATGATCCCTTTACTAGAAATAACATGGTCCAAGAAAGTCACAGCGTTAAACTAGAACTCACAATTAAAAAACTTGGCAAATAACTGTTGTTCCTTTAAGGTCTGTAATACCACACAGAGGTGAAGCATGATCCACCTCACTCTTTGAATAAACCAAAATGTCATCAATAAGCACACCGATAAAGAGATTTAAATACTACCTAAACGCTCTATTCATCAAGTCCATAAATACTGTCGGAGTATTAGTCAACCCAAATAACATCAACAAGAACTCAAAATGTCTATACCGAGTATGAAAAGCCATCTTAGGGATATCCACCTCCCTAATCTTAAGCTGATGTACCCAGAACAAAGATCTATCTTAGATAAGAACTTGGAACCCTATAACTGGTCAAACAAATCATCTATCTGAAGAAAAGGATACTTGTTCTTGACCGTTACCTTTTTCAACAGCCTATAGTCAATGCACATCCAAAGAAAACCATCCTTCTTGTGCACAAACAACACCGGTACACCCCATGGAGAAACACTAGGATGAATAAACCCCTTATCCATAAGATCCTTAAGTTGCTCTTTAAGTTCCCTCAACTCAGCTGAAGCTATTCTATAAGGAGGAATAGAAATATGATGAGTGTCCGAAAGCAAATCAATACTAAACTATATTTCCCTATCCAGAGGAATGCTAGGAAGATCATCTGGAAAGACCTCTAGAGACTCATTAACCATAGGGACGAAGACAAAGAAGGACCTTCCGAGTTAGAATATTTAACCTGAACTAAGTGATAAAGAAAACCCTTAGATATTAATCTCTGAGCTATAACATAAGAAATAAACCTCTCCCTAGGAGCTAAGGAACTACCTTCCCATTCTATAACTAGTTCACCAAGGAACTTAAATATAACTCTATGGGTCCAAAAATTCAAAGACATATAACAAGAATGCAACCAATCCATATCTAAGATTATATCAAAATCTACCATATCATACTCAAATAGATCCACCAAGGTCTGCTTCCCACCAATAGCTACCACACCCCCTCCTCTATAGTCTTTCTTAGCAATAACTGAGTCACCTACCGGGGTAGAATCAAAAAATAGATTCGAGATAAATTCTAAATCGAAACCAAAAGACACAACCACATATGGAGTCACATAAGAAAGAATGGACCCCGGATCAAGCAAATGATATATGTCATGATAGAAAAGTTGTAACATAGCAGTAACAACATAGGTGATGCCTCAAATTCCTTTCGAGACGCTAAAGCTTTCAACCTGTTCTAGCCAACACTAGAACCAGGAGCAGTAACAAAAGCAGATGCCATACCACTAGGTGCAAGAGTAGAAGATGAAGCCATAAGAATATTATTTTCCCCCATAGCAACCTTATTGACCAGACAATCCTTAAGCCGATGGCTTACCTAGCCACACTTGAAGTACTTATCTCTTTTTTTCTCATAATGCCCCCAATAAGGACGACCATATAATAAACAAGGAGGACATGAAGAAACTGACTGACCTCCGCTCCCCTGAGATTGGGTAACCCATTCTTGAGAATTCTTACCACCTTGATGATCCTTGGCTCCAGACTGATAAGGAGCACTGGCAGAAAAAAGCCTGAACTCCCCCACTTCTTTTTCTACCACTTGCCATTATCTCTACCACCCTGAGACTGAGCACCTCCCTGATAAAAAACCTTCTCTACTTTCCCTGCCTATCCCCAAATTCCACATGTTTTCTCTTATCATCCTCAATGTGCTACATATGAATAGTCAACCTCGAGATATCTATATCTTTAATCAGCAAGTTAGTCTTGCTCTCCATAATCAAATCTCTATTCAACATTGAAGTTAACTTCTTTAATAACAACCTTATATCAACCACCAAATTAGGAACATACCTTAAAAGCTGATGAAACTTGAAAGTATATTTCTTTACAGACATTCTCCCTTACCTAAGGTTCACAAACTTCTCTTTCTTTGCTTTCCTCAACTCTTAAGGAAAGAAATAATCCATAAGGGAATTAGAAAAAGCCTCCCATATCCCTTCCTCATCCATATTACCTCTATCACTATCCCACTCCTCATACCACTCATAAGTAACATCCTTGAGCTTATAAGCTGAAAAGTTAACCCCCTCTATATTAGTAGCCTGCATCACTCGAATGATCTTTTCAATATCATCCAAGAAACCCTGTGGATCCTCTTTCACCTTTACCCTAATAAAAGTTGGAGGACTCATATTCATAAATTTGCTAACCCTTGTGGCCTCAGCAGACAAAGCACCAATCACACCCCACTCAGCATGAGCAATAACCAATTGGGTAATAACATAAATAGTCTGCTAAAATTTTGCATTCATTATATTGCCCCGATGGACCTGAGGAGAACTAGGTGGAATATGCGAAACTCCAGTACCATCAGGAATAGGACCATGAAATCAACGATGTGCTCCAGACATAGGACGTACCCCTTCAGCATTATCCCTAGATAGGACAAAAAATTTCCTTGTGTTTTCATCTAGGAGGCATGATCTGAAAGACGAACAAACAAGGATTATAGTAAATTCCAGGATTAAGAACTCAAGCTTGAAGATAGAATACCAAGAAAGTGAAACATTCCTAAATGTCTTGTAGCCTCTTTCTTATGAGTGTGGCATACTTTACACCCTTAAAAGAGACTCTACTCAATAGGACTTTATGGACTTCCCAGTTGACCATGAACCAAGAGCTTTGATACTAACTTGGCATGATCCAACCTCGGGCCTTATCGTAATGGGTATCCAAGTCTAACTAGGACGGATGACCGCCCCCTGTTACCCAACCCAACCACCTATATCCAGCCTTAGATCAGATAAATTTTGAACATATAACAAGATAGATTATTGTTCTTATTAAAACTTTGGGATAAGGTAACAAGCATGACTGACCCAAACTAGTCCAACCGTGGCTCACTAACCGATCAACTTTGGAATAGGGTCACAAGCATGACTGACCTAACTGAGTCCAACCATAGCTCACTAACCGATCAATCATACTTAACTAAACCCATAGACCATAAACCAAATGGGACGCCAAAACATAATAGGAAAATTAATCCCAAAATATAATAGGATGGAACAACCAATAATATCATCCTAGGGTGTAAGCCCATCGACTTATTCCAATACCAAGGTCGACACCAATATCTATCCCTCCCATACTAACCCCCAAAAGTACCATAAAGCCTCTATCCAAAAGAGTAAACAAATTTAATTGGATCATACCCTTAACCATGGCCAATACCAATACCCAAAATAAAGTCAAAACCTTTAAAAATATCCATAACATAAAATGATGCCTTCTGAAAGGATGAAAGCTCACCACTTCAGTATAAATGCTGATACCAAATCTTTATGCTAAATAGAAAGAGTAGATTGGCTAATTCCTGCATAGCGTGGGTATATAGCTTCCAGTAGACGGGGTTAGAGAATGACCGCTAGCATAAAACTCAAGATAATAATAAAATAATACTAGTAAAAAAATAAAGTAAAACCATCCATAATGCCTTCAACCATACGTATATATAAGTGCCGATAAAAGGGAACCGGGTTTAGTATGAACTTAAAACCTTTACCTGGGCTGTATAGCTTTGCTGTCCTAACCACCCATAGGCCATATGGGTTTAACTCCTCCTATTGAAAGGGTCCTAGTGCATATAGCCACACGATCGAGCAATATCCTATAGGATGACTAGTACATCCCTCCAATATACAATGCGACACACATACATAGTCATCGAAGACCCCTCATATGGACAAATATAAATTTTAGATTTTGGTATGCTTCTGCGACTTAGATGCACTTCCCTCCATTAATGCCCACTTAAAACCATGTCCAAACAATACATTTACTATTTATTAACCAAGGCCAATATTGGTGGTATCATCATACCACCCCTTACTTGCAAGTAATACCATAGCCAAACCATTTAGGTTAAAGTGGACCTTAGGTGCCCTTCGAATTACCATATTAAATCTACTTAGGAGACTTCCATGTTCTCTGCAAGCATAACCATTTAGCCTTTAGCCTTTTCAAACCATTTTACCCATGCATAAATCCTTTGTCCAGTTTAAAACATATAAGAGTTCCTTTTTAAAAGAAGTCAATGCAATGAACTTATCTTTATAAGCATTTTATCAAACACCTTGGGGGCATAATATTACAAAAACCAATTCCAAAGACCATTAAACAATTACCATGAAATCCAATTGTCTAAAACCACCATTAATAAATATTAAAGCATAATTAAAACCATAGGAAACCATAACCAAGCATTCAATATCAAAACTCCCAAATAATAGTTGAAAAACCATAGTCATGAAATAGTAAAACCATGAAATCAATCATATAAACCATGGATTTAGTTGGAATTACAACAAGGGAAGAGAATCATTACTTATACTAAAGAATTGATGGAAAGAAATGACCAATGCAAAACCCAAAGCAATCCCTTAGTTGAAACCCTAACTTCCTTGCCCTATAAGCTCTTGAGAGGATTATGAGATGTTTTGGAATAGTTTCTAAGTGTTAATGAATATAATAATAGAGTAAATAAACCCTTTAGTGTATTAGAAGTCGTGGGTCCTAATTAGGGTATGTTGGGAAATATCCAAAATACCCTTATTTAAATCCCTTAAAAACCCATCATAAGGATGCGACTAACCCATATGAGTCGAACCCTGCAATACGACCAATATCCACCACTCGTATCCAAGCCTTAACATCAGATCAAACACTGCCCAATATATGACTCATCCAACCAAGTCATAACTACAATATATGATCCATACCCATTACCCGCATCCCTGGCAGAATGAAATACTAAGAGAATTAAACACTGCCCACCCTATGAGTCCTTGATATGACTCATAATAATACCTTACGACTCATACCTCTAAGTCGTACCCATTTAAGTAACCAAAACTATCGTACCAACTAACACTGGTCAATATACAACAAGACCATTCCACTTATACCTCAGCATACGGCTCATAGCCATGAGTCATATTGGGTTCGGAGAATGGATTTTTAAGAAATTTTCTAAGGGTCAAAATCCAGGATGTTTCACACCACATGGCCAAGATATGTCATAACATTCAACTAGAACTCACATTTAGAGAATTTAGTATATAATCACTGATCCTTAAAGCTCTGCAAAATGACACAGAGGTGATCGACATGATCTACGTCACTCTTAGAATAAACCAGGATATGATCAATAAACACGATGATGAATAAGTCCAAAAACTGATGGAATACCCTATTTATAAGATCCATAAATACTGCTACGGAATTGCTCAAATTGTAAAACATCACTAATAACTCAAAATGACCATACCTTGTTCGGAATACATTTTTAGGGATATCTTCATCTTAATCTTCAACTGATGGTAACCCGATCTAAGGTCAATCTTAGAGAAGTACTTAGCATCCTAATGCTGATCAAATAGTTTATTAATTTTTGGAAGAGGATACTTATTCATAATCGTCACCTTATTTAACTAGTGATAATCTATAAACATCCAAAGGGACCCATTCTTCTTACGTACGAAGAGCACAGGAGAACCCCATAGGAAACACTAGGATGAATAAAACCCTTAACCAGTAGGTCTTTCAATTACTTCTTAAGTGCTCTCTACTCAGCTAGAGCCATTAAATAGGGATGGATAGAGATAGGATGAGTGTCTGAAAGAAGATCAATCCCAAAGTCATGTCCCTATCAGGAGGAACACCAAAAAGATCATTAGGGAACACTTCGGGAAACTCATTGACCATTGGGACAAATTACAATGAAGGACCCTAGGAGCTACAATCATTAAGATGAACTAAATGGTATAGACACCTCTTGGAGATCAACCTCCGGGCTCTAAGATATGAAATAAATCTTCTTTGGCACTAGGGAACTACCTTCCCACTTAATCACTAGTTCATTTGGGAATCAGAAACCAACCCTTTAGGTTCTACAATCAAGAGAAACGTAGCACAAATGCAACCAATCCATCCCTAAAATCATATCAAAGTATAATATGTTAAATTCTATCAGATCCACTACATCTTCTTACTATGGATTGATATCACACAACCCCTATATACTTTTTTAGGTATAAATAGAGTCACCCACCATAGTAGACATAGAAAAGGTATCCGGACTACCTTCAAGTCCAGTAAAAAAATAACCACATAAGGGGACACATAAGAAAAGGTAGACCCCAGATCAAGTTGACAATATACATCCTAGGAAAAGAGTTGTAATGCACTAGTGACAATATCTGGAGATGCCTCATATTTCTAGCGAGTGGCACAAGCATAAAGGCAATTTCGACCAGTACTAGAGCAAAAAAAAACACTCTTTGGTGCAAGAGATAAAGATGTGGCAATCGAAACCTTATTAGCCCTAGTATCAACTCTAACATATGGATAATACTATTGTACGTGGCCCAGCTAACCACAAATAAAGCACTTATTTCTTTTCTCCTTATAAAATCCATGATGCACCTGCCCACAGAAATAGCAAGGGGGATAAAATGGGCTAGACTGAGCTCCACTAACATAAGATTGGGCACCTAATTCTTTAAATCCACTATTTCTCTAAAAATGATGATCACTAAATGACTTAGGATATAGAGCACTAGCCGTAGAATAAGAACCAAAATTTTCCCACTTCTTCTTAGACCATTTTCTAATATCTCTGCCACTCTATTGTTGACCTCCACCTTGATTCAAATACTAAAACTTTTTACTTTGTGACTCTCTAATTCTTGCCTGCCTCTTATTTTCTACCTTGACCTATTGAATAAACAACATAAGTCAAGAGATATCTATATCCTTGTTCAACAAGGCGACCTTGTCTCCAAAATTAAATCACAGGGCAACTCAGAAGAAAATTTCCTTATTCTAGATCTCATAGAAGACACTAGCTTAGGAGCATAATGGGATAACTAGTGAAACTTTAGGGAATACTCTTTCACAGTCATCCTTCCTTATCTCAAATTCACAAAATTCTCTACCTTCATTTCCCTCAGCTCCTGAGGAAAGAAATAATTATGGAAAGCACTTGTAACGACCTAATTTCTTAGAACCAAAATGTCACACGGTGCTCATAATCTCAAAGGACCACGAGATAACCCTCTACTGATATCTGTACCTGAACACTACATAATATAGATAATAAATGCAAAAACTAGCCATAAGGTTCAAAATATAAAAAAATACTCAAAATTTAAAATTGAACACTGATCCAACTGTCTAAAAAGTCTCTAAACTGTCTGAACTATGGAGGTGATGGGACATGTCCCCAACTAACTCTGTTTATTAAAAATAAACTATGTCTGATTCCCCAACTAACTCTGTTTATTAAAAAGAAACTATGTCTGATATGATAATAAAAAGAATAAGGATCATCCTTGACTGAAGAAGACTCACTGCTATGTCTACTACTACTAACTGGGACTGAGCTACTAAGGGTACTTTAGATCTCGTACCTCTGAACCTATGGTGTCAAATAAATCACCATAGGGCAAATACATTAGTACGGGAATGTATTAAGTATGAAAATGAGGTAAGGCTAAATACAAGGGCTTATGCATGAATAATAACATAACTAAATAATCATGAGAGTACTAAATGAGAACACATGCATGAATGCACAAACCATCTGAAACTCGGATACTTCTTTACTGTCATCTGAACTCACTACTAATGCCTCAGATACTGAATAACTGAATCTACTCATATTAATGACAGAAAGCTAAGTTTTCTACTCTTGACTGACTGCATCAAAGATCAAACCTCTTGAATGAATGATTCTAGAATCTACTATCAATGATAAGAAAAAATTATATCTGAGATCAAACCTATCTAGTGGGTGATCTCTAGATCTAATAATGAGATTACTCAACTAAATCTGAGACTGAGATTAAGCCTATCTAGCAGGTGATCTCTGAATCTGATAATAAGAATACTCAACTGAATTTGAGATTGAGATAAAGTCTATCTAGCGGGTGATCTCTGGATCTGATAATAAGAATACTTAATTGAATTTGAGATTGAGATCAAGCCTATCTAGCAGGTGATCTCTGGATTTGATAATAAAATACTCAATTGAATCTGAGACTGAGATCAAGCCTATCTGGAGTGTGATCTCTGGATCTGATAATGAGATTACTCAATTGAATCTGAGACTGAGATCAAGCCTATCTAACGGGTGATCTCTAGATCTGATAATGATATTACTTAACTGAATCTGAGGCTGAGATCAAGCCTATTTAGCGGGTGATCTCTAAATCTGATAATGAGATTACTCAACTAAATCTGAGACTGAGATCAAGCCTATCTAGTGGGTGATCTCTAGATCTGATAATGAGATTACTCAACTGAATCTGAGATAGATTAAGCCTATCTAGTGGGTGATCTTGGGATCTGATAATGAGATTACTCAATAACTTTATATGGGACCATGCCTATCTACCGGGTGGCCCATGAATCAATGGAACTATCTAAGTTCCTCACTGAGATAGCTGATTGTATCTGACCGTCCTAATTTCTAAGTTCTACTCTAAAGATTGATACTAAAACTACAACTGTGGGAGTGCTCACTTAATCGACCTGCCCTAAATTTGAAATGGTGGGGTCCAACCTGTAACCCCAGTTGGAAGGAGGTGTCAATACCGTGTCACGGGTAAAGACCTTTCTAGTCAAGCCTCTCTAATAGATGACCCATGCAGGAAGTCAAGCCTAAGGCAGTATAATAGTCAAGCCTATCTAGCAAGTGACAAGCCTTTTCTAATGGGTGACTCCTACATCCTATGCTAGCTACACAGTTCTGAAGTTCAGGGATTGCTCCTAATGACTTTGCCTCTCTAACGGAGAGCCGCCATCCCTGCACTCGCTTGATGCTAGATCCTACTCGAACTAAAAGACTTTAAACTAATTCTTAACTTAAACTGAACTAAATCTGATACTGATCATATGTCTCAAATAATTTGATTGAGTTAATCTGAATTCGCTTGGTACCATATCTGATGGTATACTATAGAATCTCATTATCTGACTGATGATATTGAGTTCTGGACTAAATATTCGAATACTACTAGATCTGAGCTACGTACAGAATTGAGGCTAGAATACTAGCGATACTAAGACTACCAAGATTTTTGAGATTTCTTAAGTTTTGTAACTATCTAAGATTACAGGGTTTTATAAATCACTGGGTTTTGAGAATAATGGCCAGACTGAGATTATCGAGAAAAATGACACTGGCTCTAGGCTGTAGCTAAATTGTCGGGTATAAATAGCCCCAGGACTCGATATCATAAAAGTAAAGCATAATCATTCTTGAATTATCAAGACCATGGATATTCATTCACCATTACAATCACTAAAGCATCTCTTCAAGCATTTAGAAATCATAAACACGTGATAGTATGGGGAGATATGCTATTGGCTCATACTACATTTAACAAGGTCTTGCATCAAACACTTAGCAAGTATTAAAGTCTTAGCATGTATCGAAGAGCACATAATTGAGGAATTTAATGCTATCATGTCACAATTCATTCACTAAGGATTTTCAACAAACACTTGGCATGCATGGGCTCGTACACAATTGGGGATTTCTAGTCAACATGCTATAATGGCTCTAATTCCTTCACATAAGCATTTTATCAAATATATGGGGAACATGTTTTGCTTATTCAACAATTTCTATACTTAATTGACATGAACACATCACTTAGCAAGCAACTTGAAGAGGGTTTATCATGAACATCATATGTATATCACATACTAGGGTCAAAGCTTGATAACCTTGTAAACAAACATGAATCAAAACTCAATAATAGCATGAACATCAATTTCAACTCATATAAATCGTGAAAACTCATAAACATAAGATCTTTGAATTTTTGAAAAGGGTTCTTGAGATTCTTGGATTAAAGGGACCTAAGAATCAAAATCTACATACCTGAGGGAAACTCTTTCTTGAAGGCTCTTGGAGAGATTCTTGATTTTCTTGATTTCTCTTGATTTTTCTTGAAGAAGAAAAAAGGGTTTTGATTTTATAGAAACCCTAGTTTTTGATGTTGAAGATGAAGAATGAAATTATGAGCCTTGATCGGATATAAATAGGGGCTGAAAAGAGTGGGAACAAGATCAAAAAGCCCTTTTTAAAAATCAAGTTAAAATTATCGATCAGGGACTGCGACGGTCGAAGTGAAGGTCCATCACTCAGTCTGACGGTCCATCGGATCGTCCATTAGCCCAGAAAAGAATACACTATGACAAGGTGATGGTCAAAGTGATGGACCATCACAAACCCGATGATCTGTCGGACCGTCCATCGCACGTTGGCCAAGATAAGGTCACACTGCCTCAGTGCGACGGTCCCAGTGACAGTCCATCATAACCTCGATGGTCCATCATTCTGGCCATCGGACTTAGACTAGGAAATGGAGTCACCACCTTGGTTATGACGGGCTGGGCAACGGTCCATTGCAAGCTTGATGGTCTATCAACCCGGCCGTCGCACTTGGGCGGTTCCGACCGTTTTCAGTAAAACAACTTTAACTTCCTTGTTTGATGCTGGATTTTGACAAAATTGGTATCGATGGAAGCTTATTCAATGATATACATAACAAAGAGTCGACATTAGGGAAATTCCACATGGTTCAAAATATTTCTCACTTAGGAAGGCACTTCTTTATCTTTTAGGATCCGATTTACACTTCACTTGACACGCTCTAAGGCTCAGACTATGAGAAAATTTTGTGGGGTCTTACAACACTCGAGAACTCATACCATAGTGAAAATTCCATATCATCACCCTTAGATTGATCCACTCCTCATACCACTATTATGCCTTATCCTTTAATTAGTATGTGGTGAACTCCACACCTTCAGAGTTTGAAGCTTACATAACTCAGAAGATCTTTTCCATTTTGTCTATGAATTCTTGAGGACTTCCTCAACCATGGAGACAACTGGCCGACTCAAGTAAGCTCAGAAGAACTCACAACAGTAGCAACAGGACCTAACTGACATGACTGAGATGTGACAAACTAAGTTAATAGATGAATAGATATGTTAAACTTAGCATGAGATATATCTCCTTAGGGTGGTGGGTCATGATCATCATTATCCCAAGGGTCCCAAAGAGGACTAATAAGGATCGATAGAACTCCATGAGGGTAATCAGGGGATGAACCCCTAGAAGAGTTCTGAACTTCATAAGTAGAATGAGCTCTATTGATATTGTACTCAAATGGAATAGAAGAGTTTCCACATGCACCAGATCTTCTTGGAGGCATGATCTGAAATAAGAACAAATGGGGATTAGAGAAGATTCAAGACGTTAGACTCTATAGCCTGCAATAGAACAACAAGAAAGGAAAATATTTCTAAATGTCTCATAGCCTCTCCCTTATAAAAGAGACTACTTAACATGGCTTTGTGGACTCCTAATGACATTAAACCTAGGCTTCCATACCATCTTTTTTTGACCCAAACCAGGGCCTGGCCATGACAGGTATCTTATATCCCCACTAAGGATAGAAAACCATCCTCTTTGCCTAGCTAAATAGGATACAACACTAGCAATAACTGAATTCCAAACATATAACAAGATAACATGCTTACCAACTTAAAAGATATTTAAGGTTTGTCAACAATTAATATTCATTAACCGGTAACTAATAACTAATAACCAATGTCCAAGTCTATAGTAATATCCATAAATCCTCTACTAAATTAAAAATAATCTAAGTTAGAAGATGCACCCAACGCTGAGAGTGATAACGACAATGATAATGTTAATATGAACTTTTCAATTCTAGTTTATTAAAACAAAACCGATGGAATGATCAAGTCTTCTAGAGAATTAAATCTCATAACTTTACTGCAATGATCGATGAACCAAGTCAATTTACCTAACACTACACAGGAAAAGTTGAATTGCCTTCAGACCCTATATCATGTAGGGATACAACATTCGAAGACGATTAGTGATTTGGGTAGTAGCATATAACATAGGGATAAGGATATAGTAATGACAGTTTAATAATCCAATTCAACTCAATGTATATATTTATATACATGTGTTAATGCATATATACTGAAATTAGATACTGGGATAGGGAACAAGGTTTATCATGTACTTTCAAATATTAGCCTAGTTTGTTTAGCTTAACTATTAGTTAGTAGTACCTACAGGATATATGGGCCCCAACTCTCACCCCTTGGTCGATCCTCAATGCGTGTAGCCACATGAACCAGAGAATAATCTCATATATATATGCATGGGGGATTCAAACCTCCTAATAATATACTAAGGTGACTTAAGAACCCAATCATGAAATATAATATGGGAGACTCAAACCTCCTAAATCATATTGTAAGGTGGAATCATACCACCCTGTCATAAGCAAGGGGACACAAACCCCAAGCTATTTAGACCCTACGCCGGCAAACTCAATTTCTAGTTTTGGTCCCTTGGGACTAGCACTTTCATTGCCTAGCTATGCAATCCTATTTTAAGCCTCATTAAAAAATTTATCACACATTCTCATTCATTGAATCATAATACATATTCAAGCATACATTATTTGTATCGTCATACCAGCTACACTTATAAGGTATCATCAACATGCCAAATTAATTCTAATAACTCAGGATAACAACTCCTATAATTAATTAATACTTGATGGGGAACACCGACTCTCTTTCTTTATTTAATCAAACCATCATGTTTCAATAACCTCTTTATATCATGAAATTATTCAATGCAATTTTTTTACTCATACTCAAAACCATTTTCACAAAGTTGGGTTGGGGTTATTACCAATTTAATTGTCAATATTCACAAAATTTGGGAAAATCACAATCACCCAGTTTATTCTCTATACCCATACATCAAATTGATTTCACAAACACCATTTAAACATAAACAATACATATGTAAACATGAAATATCACATAAATAATAATCATTCAAAACCCTCAACCTATGTTCCAAAACAACCATTAAAACCTCATGGATAACTATTTAAAAGAAATGCTTTTACAAAGTAATAGTAGGGGAAGAGTAATATGCCTGAAATATTAAGAGTTATGGAGAGTACATGCCCTTGAGGCTCTAATTGATCAACTTCTTGTAAACCTTAAGTATCTTACTTGGGAGAATTTAGAGAATTTAAGAGAGTGTTTTGATTATGAATAGTATATTTATGAAGTCCCAAAGAAGGTTTTAAGTCATGAGGGCTTAGTCAGGTAGGATGGAAATTACCAGGATGCCCCTAATTAAAAGCCTAAAACTACGCCCAATACTACGGGTGAGCTCATGACTCGTAGGGTCACCCTACAACTCATTTAGTCTAATCATAGTCTGAAAAGTGTCTGGGGCCACCCCACACTAGTCTGGTTATCGGTAACATAATATGATTTGTATCCAATCCTTATGACTCATAACATATTAGTTGCAATCACAACAGGAACTTATGATAGTACACTGGTTCCCCTATGATTGGAACACTACGACTCGTCATGAGACTTGATGACTCATAACCCCTAGTCATAGTCATAATAAAAACTCAAGGACAACACACTGGTCAGGCTATAATTGGGTTCTTATGACATGTAATAACCCGTGATGACTCATAAGGAGGGTCGTCATTTGGGTAGTAAGTCTAGAAGCTTAGAAATTTTCAAGGACCAAAATCCGGGGTGTTACAATTGGTATCATTTTACATATATTAATATATAGATTATGATTTTGATAGTATAATGTCATTTTTAAGAACATGAGACAAGATGAGCGATTCGGGGAAGATTTGAGATTACAACTCAACTTCAAGGTAGGTTTCAATCTACTTTTCTCTATAAGATAGTGTATTGTATAGATTTCAATCTAGGTAGAGATTATAGGACAAGTTTATACCTAGTAATATCATAACTTGGCCTATTTAGAGAATTTAGAATAGAAAAATAACCCAAACCTTAGCCTAGAGTGCTCGTTACAATTGTAGGATCCTATTACATCAAATTATGGAATTAGTTGACCATAGATTCACATTAATGACCTATTTAGTATAATAATTACCATTTTAATTAGTGAATTGGATGGTTTTTAACCAATTAGATCCCTTCAGCGACTTTATGCCCTTATTTACCGTAGTTTTCTCGAATTATAGTGTTGTCATACTAACCATTTTATTTGTGGGTTTTATTGTATGATTAATTCCATGCTCATTAGCAATTAGTTTCTGAGGTTGTTGGTATGTTTCTAATTCTTTACTCCTTTTATGGTAAAATTTAGTATTTCTAGGTTACTTTATGATTATTAACTTGGTTAGAGTCCCTAATTATAATAGATTTAGCCCCAACTTGACACCATAATCCTTATGAGATTTAAGTGGTTAGGCCAACTCATCTAGGTTAGCACATTATGTTAGCTATCTATATGATATATGACTGGTTCCTTTCAAAATAATTGTTGCTATATTATATATATACACTATATATCTCTTGCATATCTCTTTCTTCATACTTCTGTTGTATATTGTATATTTCTTCCATCACTACACTATTGAATATTGACTAGCTACTTAGGGAACAATATCTCACCCTTATTTATTGGTAGTACCAGATAGTTTACCATTATATTTCCATCAACATGATTGTATTTCATTGCTTGAGTAGTTGTCCACAGTTTATATTTGTACTTTATATGTTATTTATACTTGCATTATTTCAGGAACTTTTTTAGTTAATGACTTCTGAGTATGACATACCTGGTACTCATGCTATACTTTTGTAACCTACAAATTATAATATATGTTCTCACTTGTGATGTGTGCTTCCTGTGGAGAAACCATGGATTAGAGATTTATGGTAAGTTCTTAATGTTAGGAGTGTCATGATCTCTCTCTTATTACTAAAATGATCTCTATTTTTATGTTTTAAAGATGGTTGTGTATATATTTATTTTATATTTTATCTTGCACTCTTATTGTATTTGAAGATCTTGTACTGAACTGAAATACTTAGGGTTTTGATCCTTAGAAATTTCCTGAGTTTTTAGTTTTTAGACATTATATGACTAGGGGGTACTAGTTGTACAATAGGGTATGATTTAATGTCCTTAGTCATATGTTAACCAGTATTGTTTGGTTTGGTTTAGTTTTTGTCCAAGGTAGTAATTGATCTTACTAGTCGTATCTTACGGTACTAGTGGTAAGCTGTATATCGTATATTGCCCTATGTTTAACCTAGGTGATCCTATTCTGCCTAGTGTATATTTCATGGTACTTATTATATGGTTGGGTACGATTTGTCTTGGGTGGTCATATGTTGGATTGTGTTGGGGGTTAAAGAGAAGGCCTAGGGTATGAGATAAGGGTACAACTCATACCCTAGGGTGTGGTTTGGGGAGAGGGTAGTCGTACCCTCCTGCGAGAATTTTGTACAGTTTAAGTTGATGGTAATCTAGATATTTCCCCTTTTAACCTAGTAATTCCCTACATCTTATATCACTCTTGGGATATCATTTACCATATTATTCTAATCTTAAATACTTAAACTATCTCTCAAATACTCTCAAAGGCTCTTGGGTCATAGAAGGCTAGGGTTTTATCTATAGGATCAATTTGGGGCTTGCAAATGGTGGTTGCTCTACGTCTTTTTTATAATCCAAGGCATTTTACTCCTCCTATATTGTTAGTTCCAACTAAAGACATGTTTTATGAATTGTTTTTATGGCATAATTGTGTTACGGTTTTGGGTTTTCAAATATATGTTGGGGTTTTTTTGTTATAGTGGTTGGTTATGGTTTTCTAATGTCTTTTACTTATGGTTTTCATATTATCATGGCGGTTTGAGCAATTAGTTGCATGGGAATGGTTAATAGGTACTTGGTTTTGGCTTTTGAAATACTATGCCTCCAACATGTTTGACAAATTTCTCCGAGAATGCTTTTATATATTATTGAACTTTCAATGTAATTATTGGATGGTATAACTTGGTAATGGAACCTAAATTGGTTTGGATGGTTTTAAATGGTTAAATGGTAAGGTCTTGATGGTTATGGTTATGGTTTAAGTAGATAGCCTTGTAGTGTACAAGGGAATCCCCTAAGAAAACTTAATAATGAGACATTTGTAGGGTACATGGGACTCTTCCAAGTAAACTTAATAATGTAATTTATGGTTATATGGGAATCCCTTTTTCTATAAAAGGTTGGGTAAGGATATTGCTTACAAGCTATAATTGGTATGATGATACCCTTTCTTATAGCCTTGGTTATTAATAAATGGAATTAATGGTTTGGTTGTATGGTAATAGTGGTAATTAGGTAATAATGGTGGGGTATGATAGCTAACCATGAAGGTGTGAGTCCAATAGACGGACACTGGAAACTCATTTTTACAGACATGCGGATTGGTCATGGAGACAATATATGATACTTATGTGGTACACATAAATCCCCTAAGTTACACTTGTATTTATGTATCATGGAGAGCGAAGGGTACACTATAATCTCCTACTCCTATGGTATCTCTGATTCATGCAGCTACACGTATTGAGGGCCATTCAACAGGTAACACTAGACCCATATAGCCCGTGGGTGGTTCTAGAATGGTTAAGCTATACATACCCAGGTTAAAGGTTTTAAATATATGCTAAACCTTGTTTGCTTTCCTGATATATATATATGGTTGTGAATGCATAAGGTTCTTTACTTGGTTTTAAAGGTCGGAATTATTTTATCCTTATCTTGAGTGAATGCTAACGTCCATCCACTAACCCATCTTTGGGTGTTATATCCCCATGTGATGCAAGAACTGACCATTCTACTCCTCCTGCTTAGTGATCAAATTTGAGATTAGTTAATTTGGATTGAAGTGGATAGCTTCCATATTTTAAAAGGCTCCATTTCATGTCATCGATGTCTTTACTTATTTTACTTATTTTATAGATTATGGTTTTGGCTATGGTTGAGGGCATGTCTCAATCGATTATTGTTTTACTTTTTGATAGAGGCTTATGGAAATACTATGGGTTTGTATGGGCAGTGTCGATAGTGGTGTCAGTCTTAGTATTTGAATTAGAATTAGGGGTGATACCATTTGACTATATTTTTGATTGTTCCATCCTATTATGTTATGTTGTGGACATGAAGTTGGTTATTATTTTAGTTTGGTTGTGGTTGTTGGTAGGCATCGGATAGTGGGCTTGTTTGTGTTGGTCAAGTTGTTAAGCTAATTCTAAAGTCTTTGTACTGTTAAACACACTTTTTTGTTATATTTTAAGAATTTATCTAACTCAGAGCATCTATTTGGATGTTGGGTTGCGTATTGGGGGCAGTCTCTAATCCTGGTTTCAATTGGGATGCCCATTACGACAAGGCCCTGGTTTGGGTTGTGTCAAGTTGGTATTATAGCTTTAGATTCATGGTCAATTGGGAGTCCACAAAGTCATGTCTAGCACAGTATCTTTTAAGGATGTGTAGTGCACCACACTCATACAAGAGAGGCTATAAGACATTTAGGAATGTTTTTCTTCTTTGTGTTCTATTTTTAAGTTTGGATTCAAAGTACTGGAATCCTTTCTAATTCATATTTTTTCTCTTTTCAAATCATGCCTCAATGATCTGAGACACATAAAAAATCCTCTATCCTAATTGAGGACAATGTTGATAGGACACACTCTACTCATGAGATCTATACGTAGGCTAAGGTACATGTCCCTGATTGTTCTGGAGTTCCACTGGTTCCCTTTAGTCCTTTTTAGGCTAATGTGATGAATGCTGAGTTTCATCAATTGATTCATGATTGCTTAGTTGGTAGCTTTTCAGGCTGAGCATGGTACATTTGGTACTCTACCTTCTGAGGCCACAAAGATTGGCCAATTCATGAGAATGATTCCTCCAACCTTTACTGGTGTTAAGGTTGAGGAGGATCCTCAGGGTTTTTTGGAAGTGATAGAAAATATCTTTAGGGTTATACATGCCAGGATGAAATAAGTGGAGTTTTTTGCTACTAGCTGAAGGATGTGGCATACCAATATTACTAGGAATGGGATAGGGCAAGGGGTGAGGTCGATGAGTCATTTCTTAGGAAGACTTTCTCCAATGCATTTCTAGATCACTTCCTTACTCAACAGTTAAGGGAAGTAAAAGTAGAGGAATTTATTAATCTAAAATAAGAGAAGATGTCGGTCAAGGAGTATGCCTTGAAATTTCACCAGTTGTCTAGGTATGATCTTGAATTGGTGTCTAATATAAGTGTCAGTATGAGAAATTTCACTTTGGGACTGTCTCATGAGTTGATCCTTGAAAGAAAGATTGCGTTGCATCAAGGACATAGATATCTCTAGGTTGGTTATTTATATACAATAGGTGAAGAAGGAAAATAAAAACAAGCAAAGGTAGGGGAATGATAGGGAAAAAAGTTTTGGTCCTCTAAGTATAGTGGTCAACAACATGATGGTAGAGATAGGGGTAAGTATCAAAAGAAGAAGTGAGGGAGTTCTATTTCTTTTTCCATAGCTAGTGCTCCCTACCCAAAACCATTGAGTAACAGGTGTTAGTAGGGTGGTGATAACTTTAGGGCATAGGGTGCCTACTCAGGCTAATGGGGCCCAGTCAGTTTTATCATATCCTCTTTATAGGTTTTGTGGTCGGTTATATTAGGTTTTTGTGATGAGGGGAGGGACAAGTGCTTTAAATATACTCAGCTAGGCCATATGCTTAGAAATTATTCAGTTGGAAAGGTAGCTTTAAGAGGGAACAAGGTTCTGGTTTCCTCTTTATCTGCTCCTGCACATAAGGGTGCTGCTTCTATATTTGTTTATTCTTTTGGTGTCGACATAGGCCAAAATTGGTTATATAATCTTGTGTCCTAAAAGGAGTCTAAGGCATTGCCTTATGTCGTGACTGGTACATTGCAACTCTATTCTTGTGATGCGTATTATTTACTTGATTTGAGGTCCACTCTCTCTTATGTGACCTTATTTATGGCTATGTATTTTGGTTTTGATCTGAAGGTTATTTTGGATTCTTTTTCAGTTTCTACCTTGGTAGGTGACTCTATTATTACTAAAAGAGTCTATAGGGGGTGTGTAGTGTCTGTTGGTAGTAAGGAGACTTTGGTGGATTTGTATAAACTAGATATGGTGGATTTTAATGTTATTCTGGGGATGGATTTGTTACACTCGTTCTATGCATCCTTAGATTGTCGAACTCATAAGGTTGTATTTAAGTTTCTTGGTGAACTGGTTATTGAGTAGGAGGGTGGTTCCCTAGCTTCTTAGGGGAAATTTATATCATATCTTAGAGCTTGAGGATTAATCTCCAAAGGGTGTCTTTTTCACCTGGTTCGAGTTAAGGATTCAAACTCGGAGGGTCCTTATTTGTATTTGGTTCTAGTGGTGATGAGTTTCTTGGGGTTTATCCTGATGACCTTCCCGGTGTATCTTCGGATAGAGAGATTGAGTTTAGGATTGATCTTGTTTTGGATACTTGTCAAATTTCTATTTTGCCTTATAGAATGGCTCCAGCTGAGTTGAAGAAACTCAAGGAGCAACTTAACGATCTTTTTGATAAGGCTTTCATCTGTCCTAGTGTGTTCCTGTGGGGTGCACCAGTTTTATTCGAGCGTAAGAAAGATAGTTCCCTTTAAATGTACATTGACTATCGACAGTTGAATTAGGTGATCGTTAAGAACAAGTATCCTCTCCTAAGGATAGATGACTTATTTGACTAGTTGCAAGGTACCAAGTTCTTGGGTAAGATCGAACTTTGATTTGGGTGTCATCAACTTAAGATTAGGGAGGTGTACATCCCTAACACAACTTTTCATACCCGATATGGGCACTTTGAGTTCTTTGTTATGTTGTATGGTTTGACTAGTGCTCTTGCAGTATTCATGGATTTGATGAATAGGGTCTTCCATCTATTTCTGGATCTATTTGTCATTATGTTCTTAGATGATATCTTAGTGTACTCTTAGAGTGAGGTGGATTATTCTAATCAGCTCTGTGTTATGTTGCAGACTATGAAAGAATAGTAGTTGTATGCCAAATTCTCTAAATGTGAGTTCTGGTTAAACACTATTTTTTTTGGGCTATTTATTTCTAGTAAGAGGGTCATGGTGGATCCACAAAAGGTCGTGATGGTTAAGAGGTGGACTAGACCCATGATTCTAACCGATATTTGGAGCTTCTTGGGTTTGGTTGGATATTATATAAGGTTTGTGGAAAGTTTCTCAACTATAGCTGCCCTATTAACTAGGTTGACTCAGAAGAAGGTAAAGTTCTCTTTGTCGGATACTTGTGAGGGTAGTTTTCAGAAGCTAAAGGATAAGCTTATTTTGGCTCTGGTTTTGAATTTACCTAAAGGCACTGAGGGTTTTCTGGTTTACTGTGATACATCTCGGGTAGGACTTGGTTGTGTATTGATGCAAAATATCAAAGTGATAGCCTATGCTTCTAGGAAGTTGGAGGTGTATGAGTGGAATTATCCTTCTAATAATTTAAAGCTATTAGCAGTGTCATTTGCATTGAAAATTTGGTAGCACTATTTGTATGGAGTGTATGTGGACATATTTTCTGATCATAAGATTCTACAGTATATGTTCACTAAGAAGGAGCTTAATCTCAGGCAAATGAGATGTCTTAAGTTTCTCAAGGAATATGATATGAGTCTTCATTACCACTAAGGTAAAGCTAATGTGGTTGCTGATACTCTTAGCAGGTTGTCTATAGGGAGTCTAGCTTATGTGGATAAGGAAAAATAGGAATTAGTGAAGGATATTTACCATTTGGCTAACCTGAGAGTTCGTCTCTTGGCTTTCGAGGATAATGGTGTGTTGGTATAGGAAGTAGTGCGGTCTTCTCTTGGTGCAGAGATCAAGGAGAAAAAAATGTTAGACCTTGTCTTGGTGAAAATCAAGGGTGAATTAGGTGGACAAAAAGTGATGGTATTTGAGATTAGTGGTGATGGTACCTTATGGTACCAAGGGAGGATATTATCTGAGGCACATGAATTACACTATGTTGTTCATCACGGTTTGATGAAAATGTATCATGACCCCAAGAAGATGTATTGGTAGAATGGAATGAAGAGAGATATGGCTAATTTTATGGCCAAGTATTTAGTGTGTCAAAAAGTGAAAGTTGAGTACATAAGGACTGAGAGATTGTATCAAGAAGTTGAATTGCCTAAATGGAAATGGAAAATAAACAACATGGACTTTGTTATCAGTCTTCCTCGGTCTCAGAATCCATTCAATTCAATTTGGGTCATCATGGATAGGATGTCAAAGTTGGATCACTTTTTTCCAGTGAGGACTAACTCTTTTGGCTAAGGATTATACGAGGTTGTATCTTTATAAGATTGTGAAGCTATATGGGGTACCTATTTCTATCATCTATGATCGTGGTACATAGTTTTCATCTCACTTTTGGCAATTATTTTAGAAAGGGTTGGGTACTAAGGTTAGTCTTAATACTGCTTTCCACCCACAGACAGATCTGCAAGCCAAAAGGGCTATTCAGATGTTGGAGGATATGTATTATGCTAAGTGATTGACTATGGTTGTATTTGGGTTGAGAATCTACCTTTTGTAGAGTTTGCTTACAATAATAGTTACTATTCTAGCATTGTGATGGCCCATTTTGTTGCATTGTATTATAGAAGGTGTAGATCTCCTATTGGGTGGTTTGAGCTTGGTGAAGTGGATATGTTTGTCCAGGATTTGGTTTATCAGGCCATGGAGAAAGTGAAGGTGATTCTTGATAGGATTAAGGCTTTCCTAAGTTGCCAAAAGTCCTATGTAGATGTAAGGTATATGGAATTAGAGTTTGAGGTTAGGGATCGGTTATTCCTAAAGGGTCTACCATGAAGTGGGTAATGCGGTTTGGGAAGAAGGGAAAGTTTAGTTGCTGGTATGTTGGTCCTTATATGGTTTTGATAGGGGTTGGTAATGTGGCATATGAATTGTAGTTTTCTTCTAGTTTGATCTCCATTCATCTAGTTTTTAATGTCTCTATGGTGAGAAAATGTATAGGTGATCCTTCATTGGTTGTTCTTTTGGAAGGGTTGGGTATCTCAGATTCTTTATCTTATAAAGAGATCTTGGTTGAGATCTTGTATTGGAAGGTTCATCAATTACATACCAAGTATATGTCCTCCGTTAAGGTTCTATAGTAAAACCACACGGTGGAAGAGGCTAATTGGGAAGCGGAAGGGGACATAAAGTCCAAGTATCCACAATTGTTTTCTACTCCCGAGATTAGGGCGTAAGGTATGTGTTCTTCATCTTACATTTGTTTGCTAAATTAGATAAAGGGTAGATTAATTCCTTGTATCTTTGTTTTCTAACTTATTTAAAGGTTAGAGTCGAGGTGATGGGATGAAAATCATGCTTGTACTGCCTTGTTCCATAATTCGAGGATGAATGATCCAAGTGGGGTAGAATTGAAACACCCTGGGTTCTTATCCTTAGAAATTCCTGGGTTTTTAGTTTCTGGACATCATATAACTAGGGGGTACTAGTCATATGATAGGGTACAGTTTGGTGGCCTTAGTCACATATTAACCAGTATGGTTTGGTTTGGTTTTTGTGCAAGGTACGAATATCTTACTAGTCATTGTTGGGGTGCTAGTAGTAAGATGTCAATCATATTTTGCCCTATGTTTAACCTAGGTGATCTTATCCTGCCTAGGGTACAGTTTCATGGTATTTACTGTATGGTTGGGTATGGTTTGGTTTGGGTGGTCATATGTGGGACAGTGTTGGGGTCCAATGAGAGGCTTAGGGTACGAGATAAGGGTATTGTTTGGGAGGTGGTCGTACCCTCATGCAGGAATTTTGTAGAGTTCAAGTTGAGGGTAATCTGGACATTTCCTCTCTTAACCTACAAAGACCCCACAACTCATATCAGTCTTGGGACATTATTTACCCTATTATTATAATCTTAAACATTTAAACTCTCTCTTGAATTCTTTCAAAGGCTCTTAGGTCAAGAAAGACTAAGGTTTCATCAATAGGATCAATTTGGGGCTTGCAAAGGGCAGTTTCTCTTCGTCTTTTTTGTAATATAAGATATGTTACTCCTCTCTCATTGTTAGTTACAACAAAAGGAATGTTTCATGAATTGTTTTCATGGCATAATTGTGTTATCGTTTTTGGTTTTGAAATATATGTTGGTTTTTTTTGTTATAATGGTTGGTTATGGTTTTCCCATGTCTTTTACTTATGGTTTTCACATTATAATCATGGTTCGATCAATTGGTTACATGGGAGTGGATAATGGTACTTTGTTTTGGCTTTTAAATACTATGCCCCAACAAGTTTGAAAAAATGACTATAAGAATGCTTTTACTATATTGTAAGACTTTTAATATTACTATTGCATAGTATAACTTTGTAAGGGAACCCTAATTGGTTTGGATGGTCTTAAATGGTTAAATGGTAAGGTCGTTGTTGTCATGGTCATGGTTTAATTAAATAGCCTTGCGGGGTATAGGGGAATCCCTCAAGCAAACTTAATAATGAGACACTTATAGGGTACATGGGACTCCCTCGAGCTATAATCAGTATGACGATATTAATAAATAGAATTGGTAGTTTGATTGTACGGTAATAGTTCTAATTGGGCAATAATGGCAGGGTGTGATAGCTGACCGTGAAGGTATGAGTCCAATGGATAGACACTTAAAGCTCATGTTTTGCATACATGAGGATTGGTCATGGCAACCATATATGATAATCATACGGTACATGGTAATTCCCTAATTTACACTTATATATATGTATCATAGAGAGAGAAGGGTACACTGGAATCCCCCTAATCCTATCGTATCTCTTGTTTGTGCAGCTACATGTATCGAGGCCCGTTCAGGGGTAACACCGGACCGATATAGACCATGGGTGGTTCTAGAACGTTTATGCTATGCATACCCAAGTTAAAGGTTTTAACTGCATGATAAATCTGGTTCCCTTTCCCGACATGGATATATACATATGTATGGTTTTGAATGCATAAGGTTGTTTACATGGCTTTAAAGGTTAGCATTATTTTATTCTTATCCTGAGAGCATTCTAGCATTTAACCGCTAACCCATCTTCGGGCTTTGTATCCCCATTTGATGCAGGAACCGACCATTCTACTCATCCTGCTTAGTGATTAAATTTGGGATCATCTTGGTTGGATTAAAGTAGTAAGCTTCCATATTCTGGAAGGCTCCATTTTATGTCATGGATGTCTTTACTTCCTTTGGTCATTTTATAGACTATGGTTTTGGCTATGGTCGGGGGTATGTCCTGACCGAATATTGTTTTACTTTCTAATAGAGGCTTTGTGGAACTACTATGGGTTTGTATGGGAAGTGTTGGCAGTGGTGTCAACCTTAGTATTGGCATTGGTAGTAAGGATGATACCATATGACTATATTTATGATTGTTCCATCCTATTATGTTATGTTGTGTACATGAACTTAGTTATTATTTTGGTTAGGTTATGGTTGGGCTTGTTTTGGTTGGTCACGGTCGTGAACCTAATCCCAAAGTCTTTATGTTGTTAAACACACTATCTTGTTATATGTTCGGAATTCATCTATATCAGGGCATTTGTTTGGAGGTTGGGTTGGATAAGGGGGCGGTCTCTAATCCTGGTTAGACTTGGGATGCCCATTACGACAAGGCACTGGTTCGAGTCGTGTCATGACCTCAGTAGGATTTGCGGATATATTTACTTTCTTCTTTCCTTCTTTCCTTCTTTCTTGTTGTTATTTAGTTCTGCTTATGCTTCTCTTATTAGTTTTTACTAGTTATTTTGGACTATGGATTGGCTTACCAACTGGTGGGTTATAATACGGGTTATCATGAGTTGAGAAATTGGGTTGTGACATTTTGGTATCCAATGATAAGTTTACCAGTGTTGTTGGTAAAATAGCTAAGTGCCTAGTAGAGTCCTATAGATTGGTCCAGGGACGTCTATACCTTATCTTTAGGAGGCTATGAGGTATTATCAGGAATTGTGTGTTCGTACTTTTATGAGCCTCTGAGTAGCTCTTTTGACATAATTCTTTCTAGATGGATAGCACGAGGTTTATAGATGCAGACAAATTTTTTTGCATATTTTACTAGAGTTCCAGCTCAGCATTGAAGTAGGGAGTTAGAGATTCATATCGAGGATCTTTAGGGGAAACCAGAGGGTCTAGGGCCAGCCCGAGTTTTGATTAAGTTTGTAATCACCTCAACTTTTAGGATATTGTGTTGGGTATTCTGAGTCTTTTTGTGGATATTTCATAGTCAGTGATGGTTCCTAGTATATTGAGTGTTTCTCAGTCCAGAGTTTGTTTTATTGGTGTTCAATAGGGTTCATGATTAGTTTCAGAGTATGAGATTGTATTTTTCAAGTAGGTTAACCATACTCCTATATTATTTCCTACAGAGCATGAGATAGTGTGTGGATTGGTCAGAGGATTGACTCTTTTACATTATTTGGTGTTGGATCATTTGACAGCAACTGGGTCTACTTTCCTTTAGGTTGTGTTTCATGGGAGCACTACAAAGAGGGCATGTATTTAGACGAGGAGGTGATAAGAGGCCATGTCAACAATAGAATGTTAGTGATATCTCATCTAGAGGTAGGGATTCTCCCGATAGAGTTAGCATTATTTGAATCCTACTCAGTCCATATAGTTATCACCTTAAGTTATAGATGGATCTTAGGTAGGTCATGGTGGTAGAATTGGATAGAGTTATGGTTAGACATCACAGAGTATTCGTTCTAGGTCTTCATTCTGTGGAGGCTATTCTAGGTCATCAAGTGTAGCACATCAAAGAATTCTAGGGGCATCCTTTGATTGCGGTGAGATTGTCATTGATCTAGGGAGTGACCTAGGCATCAGTTGGTCTGCGAGTTGGGGTCAAATCATGTGTTTTGTAAGGTTAGTACTTTAGGGGTTTTCTACGACTGTAGAGAGACCAAATATTGGTCTAGAGAGTGTTCCCGGTATAGGGTTATTGATCAATTAGGGTACCCAAATCACTCTCTTAGTGTTATGGCAACTTCGGCTATAGAAGATGTCCTTAGTATTTTATTTGATCGTTCAGATTTTCAGTTCAAGTTTAGATGCAATAAATTCATACTTATTAGAAAAGTTCAAAGACCATGACGTACTCCATCACATAGGTAAGATTTTGATATACTATCTTATAGTGTATATTTAAATTGAGTTGCGGTATACATACCAACTAGTATTTTACATGCCTTGATATTACTATATGGATTGTTGTAAGGTTTTGCATAGTAAATACATGATTTACTACCTCTATAGATGAATTTTTTTATTAGTGGTTGAGTGGATCAGCATTGAGCTTTCTTAAGGTGTAGCATTTGGTTAAAGACCCTTTCCTTTGGCTTATTGGCCTTGTTATCATAATAGAGTTATATTGGTTGTTGTGTTTAATTTATTAGTGCGACTTTCCCTTATACTGGTGCTATTATTGTCATTATCTTAACATTTATTGGTTCTTACATGTTAAATGGCTAGAATAATGTTATCTATTTAGTATCTCCTTCCTTGAGATTCTTCTCGATTTAGCTTAAGCGTCTGCCTTAGAGGGTATGTTTTCCCTTCTATGTTGGTAAGGTTAGATTAGTTGTTCTGAGAGTTATGAAAGTGGGGGAATGTTTGGTGTTGCATGTTCTGGTGGTGATTCTAGCATTGACGTTCTTTCTCTATAGTCGACTCCTATTAATTGATAGGTCCAAGGTTTGTTTTCTAAATGTTTGGTTCATCTCCCAGTATTAGTCTTGGTCTTTTTGTCGATATTGAGTTTACTTTGTTCTTCCTATGATGTGGTTCATGATTTAATTTATTGAGGTTTGATTAAAAATAACAAATTCAGAAACTCTTTAATTCGATGTTTGTTCAGCCTAATATGACTTTGTGGGGTGCTTCTGCTTGGTAGTATATATTTGTGTATCTGCTGCTGGTGACCAAAGTGGGAGTCCTTTGAGATTGTGTTTTTATCACCGTAGATTAAGCGTTGGTTCAACAAGCTCTAGGCTAAGATCATTTGTTTGAGATGCTTGAGATTTGGATGCCATTAGTGCTCTTTGTAGTCTTGATGAGTTCTTGAATATGCCTTGGTGTTTTATACCTTTAGTGGATATGGATGTCACGACCCTAAATCCAAGGGTCATGATGACACTTGCCGCAACAAGCCTTGACAAGTAAGCTTATCACCCAAACTGATATAAAATGGGAAAATCAATACTAACACCTAAGGCAAGGCTTCTAGAGCGAAGCCGAACCACACAACAATATATTAGTAGAAATACAATTAAGATACCAAATCCAAATCCCAAAACCTGGTGTCACAGTGTTAGAACCACTAACACAACTCAAAGTCAAAATATAGATAGGATATCCAAAAGGAAACAAACTTTATCTCTAAATATAATAAGAAATAGTATAGATTAGAAAAGACAGTGGCCAACTCCAGCTGCATATATAAACTGCCACCTTGAATATACTTCAAATGCCGCCTAAATAAGCATCTATGTGGCACACTCATATGTGGATGAGTATGGTCCACTTGTACTCAGTAGGTATCTTAGGCTGACTGAGTAAAGTAGAAAATAAAGCATATAAACACAAACTATGGGCACATCACCTGAAATCAGAAAATATCCCAAACAATAGCCCACATCGTCACTACTAATAGTTCTACTATATGTACATATAACAAATACATGTATGGGAAAGAAGAACAAATATATATATACACTAAATACAAGTATAAGAAGATAAAACAAATGTATAGATATCATGTTAAGAACATATATACAGTCATAGAATAAGCACAATATATGGAATACAATAAAGATGATGATGATGATGATGATGTGATACATGAGTTCATCGCACAACCTCCGTGTACACCTACCGAGCTGTGATCCTAAGGTAGGAACCATGGAGGGTTCATCAAGACATATACAACCAATATCCAACACCAATATCTATATCTTCTCCCCACCGCATATATCGGTAGAGGGTTTTTAAAGATGTTACATTTTTTGTCATAAAAACCAGTATTTCTAGTATTTTCATGATGGTACCAATGTTTCATAAATTAATTTGATTTGAGGATGTAATGCTCACAACCCATAAAAATGAGATTATCTAATATCGGACCAATATACCAACCATGTGAGCCAAAATTCCACTCAAATCCACCAACCAACACGATCCAATATCATCCATAAACCATCAAGTGAAACATGCAAGAAAAATGTCATTAATTCCACATAATCCCAAAATCTAGGTTTTTTTCCCACCAAAAAAGAATATAATAAAACATACTTATATCAATACCAAACCCAAGAGCATCATACCAGACCCCATATGGTCACACATAACAAATAATATCTCAAAACCACAAAATATTATCCATATAGCCCCTACACGGTCACTTAAATCACCTAAACACATTTTCCATGACACAACCCCATACTCATAACATGCTTTTATATTGTTATTAACTACACTGCTACTATCACTATGAAATACCATGCGACTTTAAACAAAATTGTCTAGAGTTAAGAAGAAGATCATCTAGAAAAAATAAAAACTTTGGAGCCTGGACTGATGAATATGAAACTGCAGAAGAAACATAAGCAGCCAACATGTGCTTTATGGGAAAAAGAAAATCAAGCGAGGTAAGACCCTACCACTGTCATAACTGTAACTTTCTTAAAACCAATTTTGATATGATTACTGATGAGCTCCAAAATATTATTGATAAGTACAGTAAATTGGTTCAAGAAAATAAAACATGGGAAGCTCGATTGAAACAGAAATTTGAGGAGGAATAAAGAAATTGTCAAGTTGAAATTGAAGCATGTCAAATAAAAATTGACTTACTTCAAGAAGAACTTGATGATATAAAAATACAATTAAATAGCATTAGAAAATCACCAACTCGTAGTTCCATAAGATCAAATTCTCTTAAGACAATATCTGGTTCCTCATCAAGATCATTTGAATTGGCTAAACTCTTTTTTTTAAAGGAATAACCTGCTATACCTGTGGATAGAAAAGGCACAAATCACACAGCTGTAGACAAAGTTTAAAGGCGTGGGGGTTTAGAGGCCTAAATGAAGTACTTCTAACCCCCAAGGACCAAAGAACTCTTGGGTACCTAAATAAATTAATTCTTTTATTTTGCAGGAACATATCCGCAAAAGTTATAAAAAAGGGATGTGGGTCATTAATACTGGATGTTCTAGGCATATGACCCAAAGAAAAGAAAATATTTGTTCTCTAAATAAAATAGAAGGAAGATCAATCAGATTGGTGATAATGCAAAGGGCAACGTCATCGGAGGTGGCTAAATCAATCTTAACTCCTCAAGTGAACTTATTGAATTGTATCTCGTAGAGGGACTTAAATAAAACTTGCTCAATATCAGTCAGTTATATGACGCAGGATTTGGAGCCTCATTCAAAGCTACGAGCTGCTCTATCAAACATGATAAAAGAGATATTTCTTATACTGGTGAATGTGTTGATAATATTTATATTTTGAATAGTCTTGATTTTGCTACCCTTACCTACCTCGCTATGAGAACCAATGACACTTGGCTGTAACACAAAAAGCTTGGGCATGCTAATATGCACATAATTGAGAAACTCTCTATACTAGAACTGGTGAAAGGTCTGCCAAAACTCAAGTTTAAGAAGGATCAAATCTGTGATGCCTGTCAATTGGGTAAAAAAACTTAGACATAATTCAAAGTCAAGGACATTGTCTCAACTACCTAACCCTTTAAAACAATTCACAAGGATTTATTTGTCCCACCAAGACTGTAAGTATTGGCGGTAAAAGATTTATTTTCTTTATTATTGATGACTATTCTCGTTTTACCTGGGTAATATTTCTCACTCATAAACATGAGGATTTCACGAACGTTGAAATATTTTATAGAAAAGTACAAAGAGAAGCAGGACACTTTATCATCTATGTTCATAGTGATCATGGAGGCGAATTTGAAAATAAAGCTTTTGAGGAATATTGTCCTTAGAATGGGTACTCTCAAAACTTCTCATCACCTCGGCCTCCTCAACAAAATGGTGCGGTGGAATGAAAAAATCGATCCCTTCAGGTGACTACAAGAACCATGCTGCTAGGAAACAACCTTTCAGATCATTTTTAGGTAGAGGAAGTAAGCACAACCTGTCTTAACATCTATAGATGCCTTATCAGACCTATCTAAAGAAGATACCTTATGAGCTGTGGAGAGGGAAGAAGCCAAATATTAACTTCCATACTTTTGGATATAAATGCTTCATCCACAACAATGATAAGAATAACTTGGGAAAATTTGATCCACAAAGTAAACGTAATTTTCTTGGGTACTCTCTCACTGGTCGTGCTTACAGGACTTATAATAAAAGAAAGTTATGTGTTAAAGAATCTACACATATTATATTTGATGAAACTAATCAATATCATATGAGTTTGAGTATTGATGAAGAACAGGTGAATGATCTACAATTTAAAGCCAATACTCCTACACCTTCTTAGCAATCAAAGATAAGTCGACTACACCCCTTCGGAGTCCACTCCCATAGTTGAAACAGTGAAAAAATGTTCCAAGAGAATGGAAACACAATGCTAGATATCCCAATAATTTTATTATTGGAAATCCAAATGATAGGATACAGACAAGAGCCTCTTTGAGAAAATAAGCATCGGTTTCTCTTGTGTCTTAATTCGAACCCAAGAAGACTGATGAGGCCCTCAAAGATAAATCCTGGATATAGGCCATAAAAGAATAATTGGATTAATTCGAAGGAAATCAAGTATGGACTCTAGTTGAGAGACCCAAGAACTGCATAGTAATCAGAACCAGATGGGTCTACAAAAATAATTGAATAAAGAAGGTAAAGATATCAAAAACAAGGCTAGACTTTTATCTCACGGCTATTCCCAACAATGAGGTATTGATTATGATGAAACTTTTTCTCCTGTAGAAAGGTTAGAGTAAATTCACATTTTTTGACTTTGTTTCCTTCAAATGCTCTAAGTTATATCATGTAGATGTCAAAAGTGCTTTTTCAAATGGATTTATATATGAGGAACTTTTCATAAAACAACCCCCCAATTTTGAAAATCCATCTTATCCAAACTATGTTTTTAAACTGTCAAAAGCACTCTACGGTCAAAAGAAGCTCCAAAGGCTTATTATGAGAAGTTGAGTGCTTTCATGTTAAACAATAATTGTAAAAGAGGAAAGATTGAGACAACTTTTTTCATCAAAAATCTTGACTCAAATTGTGCAAATTTATGTTGAAGATATTATTTTTGGTAGCCTTAACATCTCTTTGTGTGAGAATTTTGCTAATCTGATGGAAATAAGAATTTGGAATGAGTCTCATGGGAGAACTCACATTCTTCTTGGACTTACAAATCAAGAACCCAAAAGGTACTTTCATTATTCAAGAAAAATACACGAAGGAACTTATCAATGAGTTTGGCATGGAAAAAGGAAAAGCCTATGGAACTCCAATGAGTCCATCCACACGTCTTGATTCAGACTCTTCTTGAAAAGACGTTGATGAAAAAACTTATTGAGGAATAATTGGATCACTCCTATACTTGACTAGAAATCAACCAAACATTATGTTCAGTGTATGTAAGTGCGCAAGGTTCCAGTCGGCTCTCAAAGAATCCAACCTGACTATCGTCAAAAGAATCATCTGATATCTCGTTGGAACCCAGGATACTGGATTTTGGCACCCTTGCTCTTCTTATTTTAATTTAATTGGATATTTAGGTGCTGACTTTGCAGGATATAAAAATGATAGAAAACAACTAGTGGAACTTGTCAAATTCTTAGTGATGCCCCGATTTCATGGCATAGAAAGTAGCAAACTTCAGCTGCACTATTAATAACTGAAATCGAATACATAGCCGTTGGAAGTTGTGGTACTTAGATTTTATGGATTATGCATCAAATACTTAATTTTAATTTGTCCTTTGAATCTGTTCCTAAAATGTGTGATAACAACAGTGCTATTAGTCTATCTAAATATATTGTGCATTATTCTAGGGATAAGCACAATGATATTAAACATCATTTTATTCGGGATCATATAGAAAATGGTGTTTTCTTTAACATTTGTTGATTTCAAAAATCAATTGGTAGATATTTTTGCCAAACCCCCATTAGAATAAAAATACTTAGTATTATCAGTATTAATGACTTATTAGTCTTATATTTGGAATTTTTTTTTGCCTATTTTGGAATATTTTTTTACTGCCTTATTTTTAATTTTGAAAATTGCTTTACAAAAATGGGGTATTATCAATACTTTCACCGCTTCTTACGCCACCTCTTCCGCCACTGTACCCTTTTATCTTCCCAACATCCCCCTTCTATCATACTTTTGCTTTGAACAGTCACCTCATTCACTTTATCCCTTTTATCTTCTTCTCGATTCACTCACCCCCTTTTGTTTATCCATCCCTTCACCTTCTCCTCTGCCTTTTTAAAGCCCTTATTAAAACCCTTCTCCTTTGACTAGAGCTCACTCCAAGGCCAGTATTTCTAAATCCCTTCCATAACCCCTCTCCGATAATCATGTTCTTGTCTCCGAATCCTCTGGCAAATCTTCATCCAATTCTCAATAGTTAAATGTTGTAAAAAAACATCCATCCCCCAGCCTAGCCTCTTTAGTCAAGAAACATCATTCAAATTCCTTAAATACCTTCCTTATTAAGGACTGGCATAAATTATGGACATGGTTGAAAAAAAAGTTCATAGCCTTTAAAAGTTGCTCCATTGTACCTAATTGCATAGTCAATCTCTTTCGATTAAAGGAAGCTCATTGCAATGTTAGTCACTTCTTTCATTTTCCAGACTTGGCACTGGTTTTTCGTCTATGTGGACTTGAAGTTTATAAGGATCCCATTTGAATGTTTTATGCCAATCCTTGCCTCTCTCCCAACAGCGGCGAACTTGAGACAGATGTGATTGGAGCAAGAATCATACTAAATGATTTTCTATTTGAAAAAGTATTTGATATAAAGTTCTCTAGTGTAATCCCCTTTTTGAATGGCTTTTGGCCCAAAGATTTTGAAATTTACTTTGAAGAAGATAAAAAGATCCTGTCTTACCCGGACACAATGTCTTCTAATTTTTGTTCTTTGTCTCTACATTTTAAATACCGTATCATGACCCATGTCATCACCACCACATTGATTCCAAGAAAGGGATCCCTCAGCAACATAACCTACTGCGATGTGTTTGTCTTGTATTGCATGGTGAAAAAACATAAGATAAATTAGGCTACTTGGATTCGTAAATTTATGCTTGAGAGTGCAGCGGATGTTTACACCTCTGCCAGTCTACCGTATGGATTGTTGATTACTAGGATTCTCCTATATTACTCTGTTAACCTCTCTACATACCCCTCGGTGGAAGTCTCCTCTACTTATGACTCCAAAACTTTTGCAAGCATGGGATATGTTTTGGTAGGTAATGAATGGTGCAAAAATATCTCTACCCGAGAAAAATTGGAACTCCCTAAGGTAAGCAAGTCTATTTCTAACCCTATGATTGCTATGTCAAAAGAGCTCGAGGAACTCGAGGATCACTTCAAATCTATTAAGGAAGGAGTAATGATGCTTAAGGAGTCCACTTCCAGGCTAGATCTACGAAAGAGCACAAGAACTGATATAGGCATGGTACGGATGACCCTTGGTGGATTCATTAATGAAAGGAATCAAGTTGTTCACCATCATAAAAAAAAGGGAAGCCAACTGATGTTTATTGTTTGTCATTATCAAAAAGGGGGAGATTGTTAGCCCCATATTCTTACTATATGTTTTAATAAGGACAAAATAATAAACAAATATCTTACATGTATCTTCTAGTGAGTAGATGCCTACTTCCTTTTTCTCTTAGTCTTGAATTATGGAAAACCGAATAATTCAAGACTAAGAGCAAAAGGAAATAAGACCACACCCTCTATATGGACATATCTGGTATGGATATGTATGGCTATGGATGCTGCACCACATATGGACATATCTGATATGGAAATACTTTATGGTTCCATTCCTCAATAAAGGAATCAATTCAAATCCTTGATTGAGAAGCCGAAACAACTGAAGATTATAAAAGAAAAGACCAAAGATCGAAGTACTCACGAAACTTTAAGGATGAATCTCAGAGGGTCTCAATCTTAGTCTCACAAAGCTTTGTACTTCCTAGATTACAATAGTTATACAAAGAATAAGACCGAGTCAACTTTGTAATACAAACTGAGGCTGTGTCACAAGATCTAAAAAACAAAATAAGTCTTGAAAAATCATCAACCAACACCTAAAACCCCTCATAATCTAATAAGATATCACAATTATGCTATGACAAATATCATTCTAACAAGGGAAAATGAAGGGTTTTTAGGCTTCAAAAATGAAGGGAAAATGCCCCAATGTGTCTTGGGGTCCATATATAGCTCCTATAGGTAAGGAGTTATCGCTATCATGATCCTAGCGGTCTTCCAAAAGCCTTATCGTGTTTACCATGCACCAATACCAGCACCACCAAAGTTTAAACTTGTTTTTGACCATCGAAACTCATTCAGACTCTAATTTTTGCAAATGAACTATGTAACCCCACTAAATTCAACATTACAGATGTATTGGAGAAGTCATATTTTACCTTGGAGGCCATGAGAAAATATGGGCCCCACACCCATACTTATTATTTTTTTGAATTTTCAACCAACAGGTTGAAATGAGTTCGGGTGCGTTATGACCCGAACCTAAGGTCTGCCTAGCCTAAAATCAATAGTATAGATTTGCTAGCGCAGTCAAAATTTTCATCTGAGATTGTTTACTGAAGTTTTTGCCTATGGCCATTTAGAACAAACAAAGATTTGAAAACATGGAATTGGTTCTATAAATCAAAAGAAATGCTCGGTAACTAAATTGCTAGTCTCAGCAAGCCCTAGATGACTTAGGGTAGATATAAAGAAGCCCTAATGGTGAAAATAAGCGGAAATATGAAAAATGACCAGAAGGGTTATTACAATAGCCACTACTAAAACAACTTTTATCTCTGAAAGTCAACGGATAGAAAGAATCTCAAAAGCACAAAGGTATGAGGTACTGGGCTTATATGTATTGAGCATTACTTCCTAGATAACCTCAACGAAGAGAAAACACTTTTAAGGGATTTTTCCATAAGCATCTCTTTTTTAACCAATACCACTAAGTGATTTTGCCGCAAGCATCCTTTATTCAACTAACACTCTCACTTTACTTCCAAATAGCCAAAACATAACTTCAACCATCAACTGACCACCAACTGAACCAAAAAGGTTGATACATATAAGCTAACCACAAAAAACTAATACTATCTTGATACTCACATAAATCAACAAATGCTCATCAAATCCAAAGGTAAACTAAGACATAAGTCATACATCCGACTCCAAATCTAAATATAATTCTTCTTTACCATTCCACACCTGCTATCTACTCCAAACCAGGAGGAAAATCACCTGAGTCTCATCCATGCAATCTCCTCATAGAAAACTCGAGGAACTGAAGCTGATCCACTAAAACTCCATATAGGAAACATAAGAAAAAGCTCATAAGGCGCTGTCGGGGAACAAAAATAGAGATAATCAAGGAGCACAATCTCTACCAATGCTACAACTAGTTCGGATGGTGACCAAATCGAGATCCAAAAGATCAATGTATAACTAACCCTCACTAAACAATCCACTCTAGAATATACAATCAACTAAGAATAAAGCAATACTGAATCCAGCACAAGTATATTACTCCCACTGAGTATATCATCCAAAATTTCCATAGAAAACTAAAAACTCAAGGTAAAAGATAAAAGAACCAATATCGGGTCCATAGACTACTATTTGAACACTTATCAACTATAATCTATCCGAAATCAAGAAGACCGAATAGGCAATCACAAAGTAGGCTCAACCAGACTACATACGAAATATGAACAGAAAAAAATTAAAATGAAGGCCACATGCAAGCTCTATAGCTCCAAGATGAAATCTTAACACTAAGGAACTGCTTAATCTCAACTACCCAAACCGAACCTATACATGGGTAGGCATTCATGCTCCAAATCTATCATAGCTTCCAAATCGTAATTCCAATACGGCAAGTCAAAGTTGAGCCAATAAGTTTATATCAATGCCAACCACTCAAATCAACTTTAGCATCCAAATCTGACATATCCAAGCTCAATCATAACAAGCCACAATTGAGTCAATAGTTGAAGAACAAAATCACCCCATGAATAAACCAACGACCAAGAACTCTACATCCAACTCTATATCAGCTAGAGGGCACGAAATGTAGCCACAAAACTAAAACCATGCCAAAGGCTAAATCACCAACTGAAGATACAATTAACCCACTCCATAAATGCTATAGGTCATGAACTATCAAAACATACTTAAAACTCCCCAAGTCTGCAAACCACACTAGAACTAGAAAAATTCTAGCAACTCGGGGGAGGTGCAACTTATGTCAGAACTAACCAGTCTAATACTCCATCTCAGCAAAGAATAGTCATATGCACACATCATTGAAGATAAAAACTCCACCAAGCCTTATTAGGCCGAGCAAACTCTGAAATAGGGATTTTGTGAATCCACCCAAAAATCTCATAATCGAAGAAGAAATACACTAGTCTCAAAACCAAGGTCAAAGTCAAGACCACCACTAGAGAAACAATAACTAAAGATGAAGAACTTCCAATTTGCTAACTCAAAAAGAGATCATAGGAAGTGCCACCTTCCTCTAACTTTCCAACTCTGCTTAAGACAAAACTATATCACAGCCAGAAAGGAGTATCCAATCTCCATACTAATAACAAGAGCAAACAATCACAAGGGAATGACCCCAAAAAGTCTAAGAGATAAACTCAAGATATCTCAATCTGAATATCAAAACAACTATTGGGTGATACACTAGCCATGAACGAAGAATAAACCCCAGACTAGTCAATCTCACAAATGGGATAAATAAGAAGGGATAGCCAACATAAAAGCCTTCGCACCCAGGATGCAAGTCTCAGAATCTCTAACTCAATTTCGGGCAATATAACTAAATTTCCAACTCTAGAGCTAAATCAAAACTATAAAAGGTCAGCTTACCTTCAATACCATAATACATTCTCAAATTAATCTAACACAACTAACTAAGAGGGATAACAATAACCTTTACCATGCTATGAAAAGGTAATCATCCAATCGAGCTATATCTACTAAAGCCACCAAATAAGAATTGCAAGGAGATAAAATTGTAACTTGATAACACTAGTCTATACAACTACTTAGCGAGGATCAATTATATCCAGTAATAACATCAAATAATTTCAACAACCTCAAGCAATGATAGAAATAGTAACAATAATATCAACATCAATATAATTAATAGGCGGTACTAAAATGAACATTAACATCATGTATCATTCGGGGCCATAAAATGCCAATGTGCCAATATAAATGGGACTCGAACCCAAAAGATACACTCATAGGTAGAAAATATCAACACAGATCTACCCTATCCACTACTAAAAGAAATAAATCATAAAGCAGTAACATAATCATGAATTTAATAATAAGGCACACAATAACCAACCTAAACTCATCGAGGCATATAATTATCAATGGGTATGAAAACCACAATACACATAGTAAAATATAAAATGCAGGAAATAAAAGCATACCGATCATGGTGAATCTGCAATCACATACCTGATGGATATAAGGGAGAGTAAATCTAAATTTGTCCAAACTCAGACCAACGAACTAAATCATGAACAAAGGCACTAAGTTCACTATATCTTACTAAAGGTGCCACAGTCATCATAAGGCTACTCTAAATCAGCTAAAAGACTAGAAATCCTACTTGGGGACATTGTCAAGACCAATAGTCGATATCTCTACAATCATAGCAACCTCCTAAAGCCCAATGTAGTGAGAAAATAAAATAAGCTCGAATAGTTGGCCATCTGACACAGTGAGCAGTTTCTACTACTAATGATCATCCTTCAAGAATAATAGACTATCTTAAAAACTCTAGGCTGGAGGGAAGTATATTCTAACTCTGTCTGATCAATAACTCACATTTGGGGAACTTTCTGGACCAATGTCTCATCTTGCCACACTCGAAACAAAATCTCAGATGAAATAGCAACATCACTATACTAATGTCATGACCTCTTTCCTCCACCTTCATAAGTCTTAATACATGCTATCTTTATGGGCCTCGCATAATCCACAACCTAAGAGAAAGTAGATCTAACAACATCAAGTATTCTATGCCAAGCAAAGTAGCAATGCTAAACCTCTAATAATTCAATGAACTATGTTGTGATCAGAAGAATATAGCATAAAAATATCCCAGGCTCACTCCAAAACCCCAATCTCATACTTAAAAACTAGTCAAAATCACTGATGAACACCAATAAGCCCAACTTTGGCCTGAGAACTGCTCAATGACTCGAATGCTATCTGTGGATGATAGGATCTATAATTATGAATTAGATCCCCAATGTTGAACCTTAAAGGGATGAAGCAGTCATGAGCTCAACTGGAGCTTAAAATAGCATTGAATCTTTTGACTGACGCTAAAGATCTTCGATATCAATCTTTGACTCTCTAGTCTGATGCTATGCCAAAACTCTAGAAAGGTATGCTAAAGTCTCATCCATATCTATCGACAATGTCACCCTTCTTTCATAGTTCATCAGGGATAGAGTAAAGTCAAATTATATATTTGATGTTCATAGTACGGATATAAAATAAGGAGTCAAGAAGTGAATTTTATAAATGTCCCTATAGCCTTTTGAAGATAGGTTACGATATCTCTGTATCGATCCGCAGGACTATACTAAATACTTAGCTCTTTTACTAATATGTTGGTGAAAATTGGCTATGGTACCAATTTGTCATGACATAATTTCTTAGGTCATAATGGCACATATTACAACCCACTCGTAAGCAAGCCAAACCTATAGTCTGGAATGGCTAGTAACGAACTACCAAATATATAAAGAAAAAAATTGCGGAATAGATAAAATAATAAAGCGACTATATAATATAATCCCAAAACATCATTGCATAATATAATCCTAAAACCTGGTGGTATCAGTATAAGAGCTTCTAATAATACTAGAGTAAAAAGTGAAGTTCAACTGAATACACTGATTTAACTTATCTTCAAATACAACATAGAGACTAGTCTAATACATAAGAAAGAGATAGGTTATACTCTAAACGTCAGGAGCTCACTCTAAGTCTTTGAACCATGGATGCTCCACACGACGTACACACATCCATGACAATAACCTGTACTATGTTCTGCAGCCTGTAAAAGTGTTGTATGAGTACCAAAATAGTAGGTACTCAATAGGCATCATCGGCTAACTAAGCTAAGTTATGATATAAGAATGCTATAATGAAAGATAATCATAACTAAGTCAAGGTACAAAATTGAACCTGAATCATATCCATCATCACTGTGTATAATAAGTAATCAAAATGTAATAGCAAAATAATATAAGACATCCACACATGCCAATATCACTATACATAACAAGTAATAAATATCGAAATAATAATATAACATAAGGTATCAATGCATGCCCATATCACTATACATAAGAATTAGATAATTCAGAATAATAATGTATCATAAAGCATCAATATAAACAATCACAATTACAAAGTTGGCTCCCATACGCCAACTGGTGTATAAAGTAAAGAACTCATCTCCCATACCACTGGAGAGTACACTGAATAAAAATGTAAAGGAATCTAATTAACAATATATCCAAACTCCATCATTATTCAACCTCCAATCCATGCTTACCATCAATCGCTTAATTTATCAACATTCCATAGTCATCATCAATATTCATAATTAAACAACGTGTGAAAATATATCCATAACCATAACAATACTATCATTTAGATAACTATATCTTTGGTATGTAGTAATAGCTATTAATTAGCTAGCTAACACTTATTTGCTAATCCAACTAATCACTAGTCATCATATACCTTCTAATTGTTATTTATGTAGTATTCACCATATAATCGCTACTCATAGGTTAAGAACTAGTCACTGTTCACCAACTAATCATGCTAGCACATACCCAAAGTCATTACTAAGACATATTTATCAACTAATCGATATTTGTTTCTAGCCATCACAAACTCACTAATCACCATTGGTCTAATAACTGCCAATCACTAATTTTTTATTATTAAATTTATTGACTAAACTCCATTTAGTAACTAGCATCACTAATCAACAAATTCAAGTTTTGCAACTAGTCATCATCATCGACTAAATAATTACTATCAACTAAATATCATTATTATAAGTCTTCATTTACGCTAAACATCATTATAGCTTAATCATCATACTTACTAGTCGTCAATACCACTAGTCCTCATTATTGCTAAGGTTCAACTATCCATAAGTCATTATTAACCTCTTAATTAATATTCACCATTAATCATCTTTTCAACCTTAAATTAAAAACTATACCACTTTATACCTAGATTACTAGAAAACTAAGGCTGACATCTCTAATATAAACATTATACCCAACGATATCTGAGCATAAATAACATATAGTTTCCATATATAGAACTAGCCAGACTTAAACTGGTAGATGTACTCATACGTATATCAATAATCATTCTTTGGTCTTGCCGGATATCATCATATCATCATATCATCATAGTATCCTTCGGCCTTGTCGAGTGTCATCAAATCAATATAATATCCTTCAGCCAAACCAGGTATCATCACATCATCATAGTATCCTCCATCCTTGCTGGGTATAATCACATCATAGTAATATTCTTCGGATTTTTTAGGTATTATCAAATATTATAACATCTTCCAATCTTGTCGGGTATCATCATATCATCATAATATCTCCTAGCCTTATCGGGTATCATCATATCATCATAATATCCTCTGACTTTTTCGGGTATCATTATATTATTATAATATTCTCCAGACTTACCAAGGATCATCATATCATCATACTTCCTCTGACTTTGCAGGGAATCATTATATCATCATAGTATTATTTGGCCTTTTTGAGCATTATCATAATATCCATATTAATATCAATAATAACAAGCAAGCCCCATAGAGCTAAAGTAAAGAACAAGACCTACGAGTGGTAAAGTAAGGAACAATACCAATTAGGGCTAATGTAAATAAATATAAAAAGAGAAGTAAGAGAGCATACATCCATATTTGCTTGTTCATCATCAATGTCACATTATCAATAAGTGTATATATAACATGAATGATATAAATGATAAGTCAATAATCTAGTCCATTAGACCATAAGTATAACCATAAGAATTATTATGAGCAATGGCCCACAAATAACCAATTCATTGGCCTACCATTAGCATAAAGAAAATTTATCACTAACTTGAAAAATATCAAATCCATGGTATAATCTATAGCTTATTCATAGCATAGTCAATATCATACGTTATGGCTTAAGCCATGCTATAGTCAAGGGCCCATTCTATAAGCTGTTCATTAGCCCAATCAGTAGCCAAGAAATGGTTAAATTAATAGCTTGAGTAATAGCCACATCTGTGGATTAATAAATTACATGGTCACATGATTTTTTAATAGAATAAACAATAGCTCATTATGGTATCATTAATCAATTTACTACCAAGGTTCCTCAATATTTCCTCAAGGGGCATTTTCTAGGCATTTCATAAGCACCTGTGGGTCTCAGGAGGACTACCTAAATCTTGCTTAAGGGGGGTCAAGGCCCACTTCTAAATCCCCTAATATATATTCTAAGTTCATTCCTATCCCAGACTAGGCTAAGGTATCTAATTCAACCCTTATATTTATTGCAAGCCACCATTAAGTCTAAGGTAGGGATCCGACTCAAATACTATCACTAAGTCCATTAGAACTAAATCAACTTTATTAGAGTAAGCATCTAAGGACAATATTACCCTACAAATGATTAAAAAGGTCACTCCCATCTAACTAGAGTAGTTCTAAGCATTCCCATATTAAACACGATACATTAAGTCTAATCCATTAAGGTTCGAGACAACAAGCTAGGCATTTTACTAGATGGGTCCAAAGGACATAAAAGATCAAACTAACCATAACTCTTGGAAAATTATTAACCAACACCTAAAACCCCTCCTAATCTAACAAGATATCACATCTATACTATGACAAAGCTCATTCTAACAAGGGATAAACCTTACCTACCTCAAATCCAAAGAAAGCTCATCACTCTACTAAAACTTCATTTTCCCTTCTGAGAAGAATCATTAAGATGTCAAGATATAAAAAACATAATCTATTCATCAATATGAGCATAACAATACCCATATTTCACCAATGTTCTTTGGGTCTAAAAACGACACCAAAAACCTTAAGTGTGTCCTATTTATGGAAAACACATTTTTGAGGTCAACCCAAAGTTCATACACCATCAAGGAATCATAAACCTCAAGAAATATTTGGAAACTAAGCTTATTTGAGGCTAAAATTAAGCCCTAAATTCATTCTTGAAATTGAAGGATTACCTTACATCTAATGTTAATACTAAAAATATATGTTAATCAAGCTTCCAGGTCACCCGCAAGACTCAATTTTGAGTTACCATATTTATTTTAAGGTTTCTAGGCCTCAAAGATAAAGGAAAAATACCCAAAATGTATCTTAGGGGTCCATATACAGCCCCTAAATCTTAGCAGATATTAATATCACGATTCTAGGGATCGCTATCACACTAGGGTGATCATTATAAGCCTTATCATGATAGCAATGGACCAGCACCATGTGATCATTATAAGCCTCATCGTGATAGCAATGCACCAGCACCATGACATTTGAAACTTGTTTTTAACCCTCAAAACTTATTTAGACTCTAATTTTTGCAAATAAACTATGTAACTACTCTAAATTTGACATTCCATATGCGTTGGTGAAGTTAAATTTACAATTAGAGGTCAATAGACCAATTATTTCTCCCACACCCATACTTACTATCTTTGCCACTTTCCAACCAATTGGTCAAAATAAGTTTGGGTGTGTTGGGAACCAAAAGGTCATCTATCCTAGAATCAATATTTTGTTAGCATTGTTGGAATTTGCATCTGAGATCGTTTTACTAAATATTTTGCTCGGTGGCTTTTTAGAACCAGCAAAAACTTCCAAACAAGGAATTGGTTCTAAAAATCAAAAAACTGTCAGTCCCAGCAACTCATAAATGACTTAGGAAAGCTATGTAGAATCCTTAACAACATAAATAAGTGGAAATATGAAAATAGTCCAAAAGGGTCATTTCAAATATGTTCTGACCTATTTGGTATTCTAGTTTTAGAGGATATTATGGATAGATGTGGGTTGGTTGGTCATTGTTTTGACACTTAGTTTCTTTGAGTTATTTATCTATCTTCTTATTACTATTTATTGTCATTTTTAATGTTATTATGTGTTTTATTATTTTACTCTTGAGGTTGGGTTAAGGGGGTGGTTTCCGATCCATGGTGGACTTGAAATACCTTCACGACCAGGGCCTAGTTTGGATCATGGAAAGCTTTGTATTAGAGCCTAGTTTACAGTCGTTGGGTATCCACAAAACCATATTACGTAGAGACCTTTTTATGGGTATGTATTGCATCACACTTATAAGAAGAAGACAAGAAGTTATTTATGAAGGTTTCCCTTTCTTGTGTTCTATTTTTGGGATATAGAGTCTAGTATGATGAAACTTCTCTAACTTCTGGCTTCTTATATTTTAGATCATGCCTCCCCTAAGATTTGATTTTCATAGAAACTCTATAGGGAACTCTGTCCTCCCTGAGGATAATATGGAGGGGAATAACCCTGTGTTTGGAGTGCAAACCCAATCTAGAGTCCTTACTCCAGATTGTACCACCTAGTGTAGAGTTCCATCAGTTACCACTATTCCTCCTTGGGTTGATGATACTCATGCCCCTGCATCTTGGGTGACATCTCTAATGTAGAGTCCCATTAGTCCATCTATTTGCTAACTCAATTGGTAGCCTCTCATCTCTTGAGTAAGATCTTATTGGTTTTGTTGCTCCTTATTTTGATGTCACGAGAGTTGGTCAATTTATGTAATTAAATCCCCCATCCTTTACTGTCTCCAAGGTTGAAGATTTATGGATGAGATAGAGAAGATATTCATGGTGATCATGCTACTAATTTTAAGGGTGTGGAGTTTACTGCATACTAGTTAAAAGATGTGGCTTATCAGTGGTATGAGGATTAAGATTTGTTGAGAGGTGATAATGAAGAACCATCTTTATGGTATGAGTTTTTGAGTTCCTTTCATGATGATTTATTTTCTTAAGAGTTGAGAGAAACTAAGGTAGAAAAGTTTGTGAATCTAAAGCAGGGCAAGATGAGTGTGAAGTAGTATGCCCTAAAATTTTAGTAGTTGTCTTGTTATGCTCTGAAGTTGGTGTCTTTTATGAGGGTGAAGAGGAGGATATTTTATTTTAGGTTATCTCGTGACTTAGTATTGGAGTGTAAGATTGTAATGTTGAATAATGACATAGACATCTCTAGACTTGTGGTCTATATATAGCAAGTGGTGGATGAAAATAAAAGATCAATAAAGATTGGGGAAAGGTAGAGTAAAAAGTTCACATATTCAGAGCAGGGTGCAAATTAGCAAAATAATAAAAAATATGGTAGGCAGTGGAGCAAGAGAAGACTTGGGGAAATTCTAGTTCATATTCATTGGCTAGTGCCCCTAATCCTAAGTTGTCTGGTGATCGTTGCTTTAAGGCTAACAGTAGTTTTAAGGCACACAGTTCCTAACCTCAAGTAGTGGAGCTTAGTTAGCCCCATTATATCCTCATTGTTGATTTTATGGATAGCTTGACCCTGTTAGTGTGATGAGGGAAGGAATTAGTACTATAGTAGCGGCCAACCTGGTCATATGCAGCGACGTTGTTCGGTAGCTAAATTTGATATAAGATCTAATAAGGTCTTGAGTTTTACTTCCTTAACTACTACAACAAAGGGAGCTACTTCTGGTACCAGTACTAGCTAGAATCGTCTCTATACACTTACTACCCACCAAAAATCTGAGGCATCTCCTAATAATGTCACTGTATGTTACAACTCTTTCTTGTGACGTGTATTGCTTGCTTGATCCAAGATCTACCCTTTTTTATGTGACCCCTTATATGGCTGTGCATTTTGGTTTTGGTCCAAAAAGTATTTTTGAACCCTTTTATATGTCTAGCCAGTGGGTAATTCTATTATGGATAGAAAGATCTATGGGGGTTGTGTGCTTTCTATCTTCTATAGAAAGACTTTGGTGGATCTGATAGAGTTAGATATGGTAGCTTTTGATGTAATCTGGGATGGATTGTCTTTATGCATTCTATATGTCTTTGGATTATAGGACCCAAAAGGTTAGTTTTCACTTTCCTAATGATTTGATATTAGAATGGGAAGGAAGTTCTTTAGTGCCTAAAGGGAGGTTTATTTCTTATCTTAGAGCTCAAAAATTGATTTCAAATGAGTGTTTATATCATCTAGTCTAGGTTAAAGATATGACTCTAAAAATTCTTCATTGCAATTAGATCTTGTGGTTAGTGAGTTTCCTAAAGTATTTATCGATGATCTTACTAGAATTCCTTCTGACAAGAAAATAGATTTTGGGGTTGATCTTCTACCGGATACTCTTCCTATTTTTATTCCTCATTATAAAATGGTTTTGGCTTAATTAAATAAGCTAAAAGAGCAGTGAGAGATCTTTCTAATAAGGGTTTTATTTGTCTTAGTGTTTTTTGGAATGATCCTATGCTTTTCATGCATACGAAAGATGGGTCTCTGCGGATGTGTATTGATTACCATCAGTTAAACAAAGTGACAGTGAAGAATAAGTACCCTCTTCCTTGGATTAATGATCTTTTCAATTAGCTTTAAGGTGGTAGATGCTTTTCTAAGACTGATCTTTATTTACATTATAATCAGTTGAAGATTAGAGAGGTTGATATTTGTAAGGCTACTTTTCAAACCTAGTATGGTTATTATGGATTTATAGTTATGTTATTTGGGTTGACTAATGCTCTAACTGTATTCATGGATCTTATGAATTGGGTTGTCAGTTAGTTTTTGGAATTGTTTATGATAGTTTTCATTGACAACATCTTGGTATATTTAAGAGTTAGGCAGATTATGCTAATCACCTCCTGATTGTATTGCAGACTCTTAAGGATCAGAATTTATAAGCTAAATTTTATAAGTGTGACTTTTGGTTGAATGTTGTGACTTTTCTTGGTCATGTTGTTTCTAGTGAGGGGATCTAGGTAGATGCATACAAAGTATAAGAGTTAGCAAATGGCCTAGACCCATGAATCCCACTGACATTAGGAGCTTTTTTGGCTTGGCAGGGTATTATAGAAGGTTTGTAGAGAGTTTTTCTTCTATTGCTGCTCCATTGATAAGATTGACTCAAAAAAAGGTTAAGTTTTTATAGTCTGATGCTTGTGAGGGTAGCTTTGAGAAGTTGAAGGATAGGTTGACTTCTGTACCAATTTTGACCTTGCCTTAGGTTACTAATGGTTTTGTTATATTTTATGACGCATCCCATGTAAGATTGGGCTATGTGCTGATGCAGTATAGTAAGGTTGTGGCCTATGCTTTTAGGAAACTTGAGTTTCATAAAAGGAACTATCTGACTCATGATCTGGAATTGGTGTTGTGGTTTTTTCTTTGAAGATTTTATGCCATTATCTATATAAGGTGTATGTAGACATCTATTTGGATCATAAGAGATTGCAATATATGTTTACACAGAAATAATTGATCTTTAGTAGATTGATGGGTTAAGTTGCTAAAGGATTACGATATGTGTTTCCACTACCATCCAGGTAAAGTTAGTGTTTTTGTTGATGCTCTTAGAAGGTTAACTATGGGGAGCTTAGCTTATGTTGATGAGAAGAAAAAAGGATTAATGAAGGACATTCATAGGTTGGCTAACTTACATAATGCCTTTAGGACTTTGAGGATAGAGAGGTTATTTTTCAAAAAGTGGTCAAATTATCTCTTGGTATAGAGGTGAAGGAGAAACAAGCTTTGGATCCAATTCCTATTTAGATTAAAGATGGGGTGGGACAACAAAACATTATGGCCTTTGAGATCGGTGGAGATGTTATCTTGAGGTTCCAATATAGGTTGTGTGTTCCTGATGTTCATGGGCAAAAAGAGAAGATTTTTACCGAGGCTCATGAATCCTTATATACAGTTCATCCAGGTTCTCCTAAGATGTACTATGGCTTGAAGGAGATCTATTGGTGGACCAATATAAAGAAAGATATGGCTACCCTCATACCTAAGTATATGGTTTGTCGATAAGTAAAGGTTGATCACTTGAGGCTGAGTGGCATGTCTCAAGAGATTGAGTCACCAATGTAGAAGTGGGAGATGATTGAAACACCCTAAACTTTGGCACTTGCAAAATCCTTGAGTCTTGAACCTTTTGTTTATCATACGACTTACATTACAAGTTGTATGGTATGGTGATGGGTCTAGGTACCCTAGTCATATATTGGTCTGTGTGTTGTTTGACCAAGTTCTGTCCTTGGTATGATAGACCCTACATGAGTCGTATGTTCATGTAATGAGAGGGTTGATTCTAATCGTAGGTTTTTCCAATGTCTGCGCCTTAGTGATCTGCCTTGTATACAACTTGAGAATACTAGTCGCATGGTGTTGTGATGAGTTGGGTAAGGGATTCTTATGTTGGATAGAATATGGTGTCTAACCTTTTGTTTTGGTGACAATTTGAAGGTACTACTCGTATGATGTGTAACGAGATAGAGGGTCCACTCGTACCTACCTATGAGTTTTCTACAGTTTTTAAGCTGAGGGTAGTTTGGAAATTTCCCACCCCAAGAACTTAAGACCCCATATCTTATAACACTTTTTGGTCATTCATTCTACACTTTAGAAGATTGACAGACTCTCTAAAAACTTCTCAATAGAATAGGTATAGGGTTTCTTCAAGGTGATCGTCTAGAGGCTTAAAGATCAAAATCTCTTCGTGAATCTTAGAAACTCAGGCATATGATTCTTCCTTCATTGTTAGTTCACAAATATCATATGTTTTAAACATTGTTCATGTATAATTAATGGTGTTTTTGAAAACCATGGTTGAGGGTTTGAATTCATAATGATGATTATTGTTTCTCATGGTTTAAACTATGATTATACATGTTTTTGATAATAGTTTTTCATATGTGGGTGCTAAGGAATTTTGATTTAAACTAAGGGATCATAGTTAACCCTAACTTGATGGTTTTGGCTTGAACGATGGTTTGTTAATGGTACTCCCTCAACCTATATGTAAAAATGTCAATGAGAATTATCTTGTCATATGTGGATTTATGTATTGAACAAAGGCATTGTCCTAGGAATATTGATGATTGGTAAATAGTTTCATAAATGTCTTGTTGGCCATAAATTGATTTGACTTATAACCTTAGTGGTTTAATTGACTAAATGGGTTTGAGTCCCTAAGTGTTGAGTTGAATTAATTACTTGGTTTAGACAATGGGTTCGAGTCCCAAAGTTGATTAATAATGGTCATGGAATATTATATGCTTTCAAGTGGGGTTAGTATGATGATACAACTAGGATGCCTTTGGTAGGTAATTTAATTAATAGCTGTGTTCATATTAAATGAATGCTTTGATTGGGATTTAAAGCGGGATGTGTAGATAGGCTATGAAAGTGGATTCCAAATAACTAAACTGGAAATCGTGCTAGCTGATGTGGGTGTATATATGACTGGGAGGATCGAATTCCCCTAATAACTATATGAATGAGAGGTTCGAGTACCCCATATTGTATACAGTGGTTCTTAATTCACCTTGATTATGCTAGGAGTTTTGAGTCCCTTATATAGGCATATATGAATATGGATATTCTCTGGTTCGTGTAGCTACACACAATAGGGCCCTTTTATCTAGGGGAAATCTTGGCCCATATAGCCCGTGCGTGCCTTGTTTTATGACGATTATGCTACACAATCTAGGGTAAGGTTTTTGAATGCATGCTAAACCCGTTTCCCTATTATGACACAATATATATATGTATGTATGTGATTGCATATGATGATTTTACTAGGTTTTGAATGATGTCATTATTTTATTTCTCTATCCCTGAGATAAATGCTAGCACTCCAACTGGTAACTGTCTCTGGATGCTGTATCCCTATGCGATGCAGGGATCAAAACTTCTTAAACTTTTCCTGCGCAGTGATTAGGTATTCAAGTAGTTCATGAGTGGACATTGAAGTGGTGAGCTTCCATACTCCAGAAGGCTTTATTTTATGGTCTATATATTCTGTGTCTTAAAAATTATTTAGACTGCACTTTTGGATTTTTTTGGGGCATGTACGAACATATTATTGACTTCAGATTTATAGATGATTTATTGGATTACTGTGGATTTGTGTGTGTTGTATTGGTGGAATGGATCAGTGACGGATGGTTTTCCTGTTATCGGTTATTGGTTTAACATTCCATGAATAAATATTGGTCTTATTCTTGACTATCTTGTTATATGTTTTGAATTCATTCGACACTTAAGGTTGTTGAGCTGACTAGGTTAGGTTAAGGGGGTGTCTCCAATCTACATGGGACATGGCATACCCATCATGGCCAGACCCTGGTTCAATTCATGACAAAGTTGGTATCAGAGCCTAGGTTCATTGTCACTTTGGTGTCCACAAAGCTGTGTTGAGTAGAGTCTCTTTTATGGGTGTGTAGCGCACCACGCGTATATGAGAGAGGATAAGAGACATTTCCTATTCTTGTTGTTTTACTTTGAGGTATAGAGTCTAAGGTCTTGGATTCCTCTAATTCCGGTTTGTTTGCTTTTAAGATCATTCCTCCTAGACAATCTTAAGCTCATGAGAACTCCTCCTTTCCACTTGGGGACACTGTTGATAGGATACACCCTGCTTATGGGGTACAGACCCGGTCTAGAGGTCTAGTTCACGATTGCCCCCTGGAGTTTCAACGATTCCCTCTATCCCTCCTGGAGCTCCTTAGGCAGATGTGACAAATGCTGAGTTTCCTCAATCTATCAATATTTTAGCTCAGTTGGTAGCTTCTCAGTTTGAGGTGGTGCTTCTATTACTCTATCTTCTGTGGCCACAAGGGTTAGCTAGTTTATGAGTTTGAGCCCTCTTGTGTTCATTGGTGCCAAGGTTGAGGAGGTTCCTCAAAATTTTATGGATGAGATAGAGAAGATCTTCTAAATTATGTATGAGTCAGATGTGGAAGGTCTGGAGTTTGCTGCCTACCAATTGAAGGATGTGGCATACCCGTAGTACGAAGAGTGGGAACAATCCAAGGGTAGTAATGCTGACTCTGAATTGTGGGGTGACTTTTCTAGTGCCATTTTGGACTGCTTCTTTCCTCTGGAGTTACGAGAGGCAAAGTTAGAGGAATTTTTGAATCTGAGACAAGTTAGGATATCGGTTAAGGAGTATTACTTGATACTCCATTAGTTGTCCAGGTATGCTCCTGAGTTGGAGTCTAGCAAGAGAGCTCAAATGTGTTAGTTTGCTTCTGGGTTATCCCGTGAGTTGATTTTGGAGAATGACTTTGACGATTTATGTACAGGGCATACAATGCCCCCTACCGAGACCGATTCGTTTGATCGGACAGTAAGGCTGCATTATTGAATAAGGACATGGATATTTCTCGACTTGTGGTGTATATGCAGTAGGTTGAGGAAGAAAAAAAGAAGCAGGCTGAGGCTGGTGAGAGACAGATCAAGAAATTTATGTTTTCTGATCAGGGTGAAGGACAGTAGCTGAGCGGTAGAGGTAGGGGAAAATGGCCTAAGAAAAAACATGGGAGTTTTGATTCCTTCCCTACAAATAGTACTCATTACCCAAAGCCGTTGTGTGATTATTCCTCTCAGCATGGTGGAGGGTACCGGGCATAGGATGCCCAATCTCAGACTGGTGGGGGCTCTTTCCACTCTATCATATCTTCCTAGTAGATTTTTTAGTTAGCTACAGTATAGCAATGTTAGAAGGTGAGAAACCAATATTTTAATTATGGTCAGATTGTCCATATGCAACGTGATTTTCCTTTTAGGGTTGCTTCTGGAACTAATAAGGTTCCTGTTGCCTCTTCATCAGCTCCTGCACCAAAGGGTGCTATTTTTGCTTCTGCTACCAACACTGGCCAGAATAGATTATATGTACTTGCCTCTCATTAGGACTCTGAGTCAAATCTCCATGTCATTGCTGGTATGTTGAAGCATTTTTCCTGTGATATGTACTATTTATTTGATTTGAGGTCTACTCTTTCATATGTGACCCCATTTGTGGCTGTACATTTTGGTTTAGGTCTTAAGCACATTTTAGACCCTTTTTCTGTGTCTACCCTGATGGGTGACTCTGTGGTTGCTAGAAGAGTCTATAGGGGTTGTGTGATATCATTTGGTGGTCAAGAAACTTTGTTGGATCTATTTGAATTAGACATGGTTGATTTCGATGTCATATTGGGGATGGATTGTCTGTGCTCGTGCTATGCTTCTTGACGCACGTGGAACACATGGCACTTTCGGTGCTTAAAGCAAAAAATTTATGCTTAGACTTAGGTCATTTGGGTAGATATGATATGGTTTTGGGAATTTTGCAGGTAAAATAGGTAAATACTTGTCTTATAATGAAATTGGAAGAAAAAAACTTTAAAAATATGAAGTCTACAGATGGTACGAGTCATCATACCAATCATTAACATAACATACGACTCGTAGGATCACTCGTAAACACAATAGTAACAAAAAACAAGTTGAGAAGTTGAGTGAAGGGTGAAGACAACTGGAAAGTACGAATCGTAAGTGCCGATATGGGTCGTGACAAGCAACCATAAAGAGAACAGAAACTCCGCCAGTCATTCAAAGGTGAAGTCTTAGAAGAAGATGAGTTGTTTGATATGAGTATGACTCGTAAGGATAAATCATAAATATACCAATGTCCTAAGCTTTGAAAGATCAAGTCTCAAGTGGTGATGAGTAAGGACCATGAGTCATATGGTCAAGGTACGACTCGTGAGGTTAAGCCATTAGAATTATAGAACCTAAACCCGTAGAGGATCAGATACTGGAAGGCATATGACTAGTACAGTATGACTTGTAAGAATACCTTATGAGTGGATGGCACGAATCGTACCTTGTGCCGACGTTACTTTTCCTATTCCGTTTTGATTAAAATTTTTGGGTATTTTGAGATACTAAAAATACCTTAGGGTTATCCCTTTATTAGGTTACATTCTTTAACATACTTTTACAATACTTTTACTACTTTTTACATACTTTGATCACTACGATTGTGTTCTTAAGATTCTTGGGATTTTATTCAATTAAAGACTTCGGATTTTATTCATTTTATTCTTGTACAATTAATTACATGTTGTCTCTATTGATTATCATGGGTTATTACATGAACATTAGCGTTTAATATCCCTGACTAGGGTTGTAGGAACCCTGGTGGATTAACTATGTAATGAAAGTGGGAGATTATCTATTTTCTATTGTGATTGTACGTATTTTAATCGTCTTCATATTAATTGACCTCAGAGCTACTATAGAAGCTTAAGTATTGCCTGTATTCAAGAATATCCTTACATAGGAGTTTGAGATTAGTAAAAGGGGATTAAGAAAGTAATTTAAGATTCACATCCAGCTTATTATTTCACTATCTCATCTAATCGACTCAAAACTCAAAAGGTGAGATTTATCATCTCGTTCAAAAGACGGTTGGTAATACATAGCTTGTTGACTTTTCATGTAGAGCAACAAAATAGGCGAGTTAAACATGAGAAATTTATGGAGTTGAGAAGCCAGGGGAACAAAGTCCTAGTGTTCGTCTTCTATTGTTTACAAACTCAAAGCATTCAAGTTTGGTTACTACTCACTGTTTACTTCAAATTCCCCCATTTACTTTTCCGCACTACTCGTAGATTTTGACAATTTTTAGAGACTTTCCAGTGTTTCCCTGTGGGTTTGACCCCAACCTAGTTTGGGTTACTATAATTTCCATTGATAATAACATACTTCTTTGGAGGTTAGTTTTTGGGAAACATTGCCGAGGAAAATAGTGTAATTTGTTGAAGTTTACGAGTTTTATTTCTTGTTTTTGATTTGGCATATGCCAGTGTATTTCAAACAAAATTAGCAAAGGCAATCCCTTACTCCCTTTTGATCCATAGCCTAAGCAAATTCTTCAAACACCAAAAATAATGGAAGGTCAAGTTCGTGATAGTGTTTCTATTGGGGTTCGAGACACTCATATTGTGCCTTCTCCCCCACCTATTGATCCAAAGAATATTGCTAATAGATAGACTACACAATTACTAGCAGCAATAGTAGAAAAAGCTAAAATAGCTGAGAAAGCATAATTAGCTGAAGAGGATGGGGTAGCCCAGCAAGCAGCACTAGCCAGGCCAAGACAAGTGACCGAGCGTTGAGATAGAGTTAAAAGAGGCAGAGATCTGATGATTCCTGCATATCAACATCTTCATCCATATGACGAAGAAAAGGACATGTAGAACCTTCTGAGACAGGAGCCATTATTCTTCCTGCTCTATCACCCAATGTTAAAGTTTTTATTACTAGTGCAATGATCCAATTGCTTAACTTGAAGGGTGCATTTTTAGGATTAGAAACTGATAATGCGAACATACATATTGCTAATTTTACTGGATTTGTTTGTCGTTTACTATTTTTGAGGGTGGACTAGGAACCTTTGAGATTAAGGTTGTTCCCATATTTTCTAACTGGAGAAGCATCACTATGATTATGGGAACATCGAAGAGATTCAATCACTATTTGGCCTAAGTTTCATAGATAATTTTTGAATTGATTTTTCCCTCCTGCAAGGATGCTACAGTTGAAAGATGAAATCTATAATTTTAGATAGCTACCTGCTGAATCCATGTATGAGGCGTAATTCAGATTCAAGAAGAAGCTGAGCATGGTACCTAATATAGAAATACAAGATCCAATCTGTTGGAAATCTTCTATAGATCACTGAATATTAGTTTAAAAGAAATAGTAAATACTATTTCAGTAGGTGTATTAATGCATTTTCGGTGGGACGCTGCACAAGAGATGCTAGATGATATTTTGGTGACTAATCGAGGTTGTCATACTAGAGACGCTAATTATGGTGTAGGTACATATGCTATTGAAGTATCTAATTATTATGGAGCTGTTCATGATTTTGTAGCATAAGAGGTTGCACAGCTTCAAACAGATATTGGGCTGCTTTCAAAATAATTTGCAATAATGAGTTATGAGAAAGTGAATATAGTTGGGGCACAGAGATCAACTTCTTGGACTTTTGAGACTGAGTATGAAGAGGAAGTAAAGTAACTCGATCGTCAGTTGGTGGATTTTCGTGCCCAAAGGCATGAGAACCAAGGTCAAAACTATTATAATTATTGATATAGAGATAGGAGTAGAGACAAGATACTGATTAGAGATACAAAGATGACTACAAAGAGAAGAGTGACAGATACATACTACTATGTAGCTGAGATATTGATTCTAGAATGGAGGCAATGTTGTCGAAACTAGTCAAAGACCAAGAAAGTCAAGAGATCTATCTTATGAAGATTAAGGTAGACCTATCGGGGTTGAATCAAGAAGTCGAGTCACATGATACCACAATGAAACAACTAAAGCAAAAATATGTCTAGATGTCGGCCATGTTGAATCAAAGGCAACTTGGCACTCTCCCTAGTAATATGGTGGTAAATCAAAGAATGATAGTCACTGCCATGCCATTACCACTCGGAGTGGTAAAAACACCATATATCAGCCTGTACTCACTATAGATGAACCAAAAAATAATGATTATTCTATTGATGTGAATGGTAGTAGAAAGCTATATAAAGGAAAAGATGAGGCCGAGGATACTATTTTAAAGTTTATCTTGAGACCTCACTCTCTATTTCCTTAAAGACTACAAAAGAAGCAAGAAGAGGGTAAGTATCAAAAAATTTTATCTATGTTAAAAAAGCTGTCAGTCAACATTCCACTTGTAGAGAAACTACAGAAAATGCCAGGAAATATAAAATTCATGAAGGATCTAATAAAAAGAAAAGGTTAGTCAATTATGAGACAGTTGACAATATTCATTACTACTGTACTGTAGCCACTAGATCATTGGTAGAGAAGAAGAAAGATCCTGGTGCTTTCACCATACCTTGAATCATTGGATCTTTCAACTTCACTTGTGTATTTTATGATATGGAAACAAGTATCAACCTTATTCCATTAGTAGGGTTTCCAAAGTTGGGGTAGGGAACTCTCATACCAACCACCATGAGACTAGTGATGGAAGATAGGACTGTGAAAAAGCCAGTTGGTATTATATATGATGTATTGGTGAAGGTGACTTCTTTAATCTTTCCAACGGATTTTGTTATCTTAGACTATGAAGTAGACTTCCAAGTCCTAATATTTTGGGAAGACCATTCTGGGCTACAAGAAAGATGTTGATTTATTTGGAGCTAGGACATCTGATGGTGAAACTCAATAATGAGTAGGTGATATTCAACATATGAAAATCCATGAAGCAACCAGATAAGTTGAGAGTGATATATATGATTTATGTGTTTGATGAAGATATAGACTCATTCCACGATATTAATGCAATAACTACTTGGGAAGATACTTCTAAAGCTGCTCCTATTGAAAAAATGCTGGGTGTAGAAGCAAGTATCTGTGATTATAAACTTCGACAGTGATGTATTAGTGACTATGATGAGGTGGTATGTGTACTCCATGGGAGTGGTTCTTATACTTATGCACTAATGAAGCTTGGTTTGGATCTAATATATAGAACCACTCCACCTATTCGCCTATCTATTAAGGAGCCACTTGTCTTAGAGTTGAAGGCCCTCCCCCCCATCTACGATATGCATTTTTAGGGGCCAACAATACTTTACCGATAATCATTACAACTAATCTAATGCTTATAGAAGTGGAAGCTTTGTTATCAGTGCTACAGAAATTTAAGAGGCCATAGGATGGACTATTGCAGATATTATGGGTATCCCTCCTGGTCTTTATACTCATAAAATCCAACTTAAGCTGGATTGTATCTCGAGTATAGAACATCAGTGTTGACTTAATCCCTTTATGCAGGAGGTGGTGAAGAAAGAGATAATCAAGTGGCTAGATACTGGTGTAGCATATCCCATTGCTTATAGCAAGTAAGTCAGTATAATACAATGTTTTTCAAAGAAAGGCGGTATTACTATTGTTCCTAATGAGAAGAATGAGTTTGTGCCAATGAGGTAGTCACAAGATGGAGAGTGTGTATGTATTATAGGAAACTCATTGTATGGTATTACAAAGACCACTTTCCCATGCCCTTCACAGCCCAGATGCTGGATAAACTCATAAACAAAGGATTGTACTATTTTTTGGATAAGTATTCGGGTTAAAACCAAATCACTATTGCACCTAAAGACAAAGAGAAAACAACTTTCACTTGTTCTTATAGGACCTTTGCATTCAGACGTATGCTATTTGTGTTATGTAATGCTCCAACCATATTTCAGAGATGTATATTTTCAATCTTTTCTTTGATGGTATAAGACACTATTGAATTATGTATGGATGATTTCTTAGTAGTTTGTGGTTCTTTTGATGACTGCTTGGTTCACTTGGCAAATACTCTTCGAAGAAGTGAGGAGTGCAACTTAGTACTTAAATAGGAAAAGTGCCATTTAATGGTTAAAGAAGGAATTGTTCTTGGGAACAAGATTTTGAAAAGGGTTATAGAGGTAGATAGATCAAGGATTAAAGGGATCGAGAAATTAGCTCTTCCAATTTCTGTTAAGGGTATTCGAAGCTTTCTAGGACATGTTGGGTTTTATAGGAAATTCATAAAGGAATTCTTGAAGATTTCCAATCCTCTCTGTATACTTCTTGAGAAAGAGGTGAAGTTTGATTTTGATGAAGCATGCTTGAAAGCATTTGAATTTCAGAAAGAGAAGTAGATGACAACTCTCATCATCGTGTCCCTTGATTGGTCCTTGCTATTTATGATTATGTTTTATGCAAGTGGAATGACTCTAGGTGCTGTACTAGGCCAATGGAAATAAAAAATATTTCATCCCATGTATTATGCCATCAAGGCACTAGACCCTACTCAAAAGAACTACACAGTTACTGAACAAGAGTTGCTAGTAGTGGTTTTTCCCTTTGAGAAATTTTTGTCTTATTTGATTGGGAAAAAGATAGTTGTCCACACTGATCATGCATCATTGAGGTACTTAATGGAAAAAAATATGCAAACCCTAGATTGATTCGGTGGGTCCTGTTGTTGCAAGAGTTTGTTTTTGAGTTCAAGGACAGAAAAGGCACTAAAAATCAAGTTGCATATCATTTGTCTAGACTTGAGGAGGAAGCTATGTAGAAAGTTGAAGATGGACTTGATATTAGTGATAGCTTTCCAGATGAGCAGATATCAACAAATTCTTAAGATTTGATTCTATGGTTTACTGACTACGCAAATTATATAGCAAGTGATCTAGTCCCATAAGATCTTTCCTTCAAGTAGAGAAAGAAGTTATGCATAAGGTAAGGAAATTTTTTTGGGATGAGCCTTATTTATTCAGAATTTGTGCAAATAGGATTTGTCATAGATGTATATCTGAGGTGAAGATGATGAGCATACTTGAGGCATGTCATGCTTCACTAGTTAGGGGTCATCATGGAGGAACCCGCACAACCCACAAAATTTTGCAATGTGGGTACTATTGGCTACCAATTTATAAAGATGCACATAATTTTACTTCAGCTTGTGATCAAGGTCAATGCTACAATAATATTTCTAGGCACCATGAACTTCCTATGACTTCTATTTTAGAATTGGAATTGTTTGATATATGGTGTGTGGATTTCATGGGACCTTTTGCGAGTTCTTTTGGTATGAAGTACATCCTTGTGGTGGTGGACTCTGTATCTAAATGGGTGGAAGCATTTACACTCCCCAATAATGAAAGAAAAAGTGTAGCGACCTTTTTAAGAAAACATATCTTTTCACAATTTGGCATGCCATGCACAATCATTAGTGATGGTAGGTATCACATCTATAATCATCTATTCAAAAGTCTACTTTATAAGTATGGAGTAAAACACAAGGTGGAAACATCTTATCATCCGCAGACTAGTAGGCAGGTTGAGGTGTTCAACAACATAATTAAGTCCATTTTGGCAAAGATAGTTAATGACAATAGGACTGACTGGACAAGAAATCTATATGATGCATGATCGGCTTACCTCAGAACTTTCAAGACTCTCACAGGAGCTTCTCCTTGTTAGTTGGTATATGGAAAAGCATATCACTTTCCTATTGAACTTGATCATAAAGCACTATGGGCATTGAAGAAGTTAAATTTTGAGTGGCACGGTGCAACAAAGTCAAGGATGAGAAAGATGAACGAGGTTGATGCATTCTTATTCTGAGCTTGTGAAGGTTATGCACTTTACAAAGAAAAGCTGAATCTGCATCATGATCAGAAAATTAAGAAAAGTATATTTGAGAAAAGTAACCAGGTATTTCTCTACAACCCAAGACTTTTCTTGTTTCCAAATAAGTTGAAGTCTAAATGGTATGGTCTATTTATTGTGATAAGACTGTTCCCATATGGTGATTTGGAATTGAAGTGGGATGGTAAAGCCTTGTTCAAGGTGAATGAACCAAGAATAAAGCATTATATAGGTAACATTAAGGAAATTAGTGTGATTTTTGAGATGGACCTTGGTGAAGTCTTAGTAACCAAGGTAATTGCATTGTACCGATAAGTTAAATCAAGAACTGAATAGGAGGCAACCCATTAGGATAGTTGGTAAAATCTAGTATCCAACTTTGCCCCATTTAGCATCGATGTTTAATCAAGCTCTACGTAGGAGGCAAAACATGTTTTTGCACTTAATAGTTTATAGGATAATATGTGTGTTCAGTGTGTAGGAGTAAAGATTGCAGAAGAAAGCTAAAAGGTCCAGAAAAAAAGGTCATACAGGCTCTTTTTGAGTCGTAGCTTAACTAATGACTCGTGCGTATGAGTTGTATGGACCTGGGAGTTGATTCAGATCAAGGTAAGTGGCCACTAGAATCCTTATGACTCTCAGAATGAGTTGTAACCTCTGTTTATAGTTCATCACGTTGAGTCATAATGACCCCAGAACCTAGGTAAGGCTTTAGGTCTTTACAAAAGGAGGAAAAGATCCATAAGCATTAGGTATGAGTCGTACACATGACTCATAACCAAGATTACCAAATTGAGGGTCACAGGTCAACCCAACTCAGCTAATCCATTTTAAACAAAACAGGTACCTGACAATACAAACCTCTATTGTTGACCGATCCTTGAGCTCTAACCAAATGAATTCACTCTGAAACACACACAAATTTGTTGAGTTCTTTCATATTTCACAAATTTCACAAGAATTTTGGGAAGAAAAGTCATAAACTCAAGAAACCTAACTTCTCAACTACTCAAGTAAGTATTTGAACTCAACTTCTTTGTATTTTAATTTAAAGTTGAAAATAAGTTGAGATTTTAGTATTTCTTCGAGTGGAATATCCTTGTTTATGTAAAAATTTGAATCCCAATGCTTAGAAATTGAGTTTGAAATTGTATTTAGGGGTAAGCTTGAATATGTGTAATGAAAATGTGTATTTTGGACTAATATGGGGTGGTAATGCTGTACATTAAAGGGTAAATTATGGAGTGTATGTTGGAATTAACTCTCAAGCTTTACTTTAATGTTATAGTTGATACGAGGCCCCTTATGACTCGTACCTACACATAATGAGTCATGACGAGACTCAAAAGCTTTGACAACATAAAGGTCTAGCTGGGTATAGGTTCTGATATAGGTACAACTTGCCAATATAAGTCGTATCTAACCCTTACTATTCATAAACATAAGTCATACTGACCTGGGAAGATGAACATACAATAATTTTATTTTTGGTTAGCTTACAAGTATTGGTAGCGAGTCGTAAGTTAAGCGCATAACTTGTTAGGAAGACTCGTAACCTAACCAGTAAACATTAACTACTTCTATGTACCTTACAACTCAACCATATGAGTCGTCACCAACGTATACGACTCAGATCCCCAGTTGTAACATGAACAAAATATGCGCATTGGCACCTAATTTTCTTTCTTTGCTTTGCTTTCCTTATTAATTATAAATGAGTGTATACACAAAATTACTATGGCTCCAAAAGGTGACTCCTCTAAGAAGAACACCAAGAAGAACCCTACCCCAAAATTTGATTACAAGTTGGTGAACAAGGACACAAAAATATCCAGTAGTAGCGGTGACACTTTTAAATACCTAATAAAGGGATAGGTAGGGTTACAAGACAAAAGACCGATGAGGGGAAAGAAGGTTGTCACACCATAGGACACACCTCCACGGAATAAATATGGGAAAACTGAACTGACAAGTCACTGCCATAGGTATTGTAGGATCTTCCTATTTAAGCATCATTGTTGTGTTAGTGTTTTTGATTTTTGTTTTCTTGAGGACACACAAACTTTATGAGTTGAGGGTGTTGCTATTCCGTGGAAACATGTCACTTTTGGTTCTTAAAACAAAGAATTTATGCTAGTACTTAGGTCAATTTGGTAGAATTGATGTGGTTTTTGTATTGTTGTAGGTGAAATAGGTTAATAAGTCTTGTAATGAAATTGGAAGATAAAGACCTGAGAAAGATGAAGTCTGCAGATGGTACAAGTCATCATACAAGTCATTAACATAACATACGGCTCGTAGTATTATTTGTAATCACAACAGTAACAAAATCCAAGCTGAGAAGCTATATGAAGGGTAAAGATGACTGGAGAGTACAAATCATAAGATGTCGATATGGGTCGTGACAAGAATCTATACAGAGAACAAAAACTCAGTCAGTCATTTAGAGGTAAAGTTTCAGAAGAAGATGAGTTGGAAGATCTGAGTATGATTTATAATGACAAACCATAAAGATACAAGTATCCAAAGCTTTGAAATATCATGTCCCAGGTGACGGCGAGTAAATACCATGAGTCATATGGTCAAGGTATGACTCGTGAGGATGAGATGTAAGGATAACAAAATTTGAAGCCCTCGAGGATCAGACACTGGAAAGCATAAGACTAGCATAGTACGACTCGTAAAAATATCTTACGAGTGGACGACGAGTCATACCTTGTCCCGACAGAACTTTTCTATTTTGTTTTAATTAGGATTTTTGGGTTATTTTGAGATACTATAAATAACTTAGGGTTATTCCATTATCAGGTTACATTCTTTACACACTTTTACAATACTATTATTACTTCTTACATACTTTGATCCCTACGATTGTGTTCTTGAGATTTTTTGCATCTTTATTAAATTGAAGACTTTGTATTTTATTCATCTTATTATTATGAAATTAAATACATATTGTCTCTAGTTATTATCATGGGTTGTTGCATGAACATGAGAAACTAATCTCCATGACTAGGGTTGTGGGAATCTTGGTAGATTAATTGCGTATAGGAATTGAGAGATTTATCTATTCTCTATTGTGATTGCATGCATCTTAATCATCTTTATATTAATTGAACTCAGAGCTACTGCAGAAGCTTGCGGATTGCCTGTATTCAAAAATGTCCTTACAAAGGAGTTTGAGATTAGGTAAAAGGGATTAAGAAAGTAATTTGAGATTCACATCCATCTTATTATTTTGCCATGTCATTTGATCAACTCGAGCCTCAAATGGTGAGAGTTGAACTAAAGTCATAGACAAGGAGTAACAAGGTGACACCCTAAAACTCACAAGGTAAAGGGTGAGATTTATCATCATATTTACAAGATGGTTGATAATACAGAGTTTGTCGACTTTACATATAGAGCAATAGAATAGGTGGGCTGAGCACGAGAAATTTATAGAGTTGAGAAGCTAAGGGGGACACTGTCCAAGACGTATATGTGGATCAGTACTTCTGGAATATACTGAGTATGCAGGGGAAAATGTAATAAGTAAAATTGATTTCATAACGTAATCATAAAACTGCATGCTATGTGTAAGTAGACTAACCAATAGGCTGGAATAAACCAAAAACTAAAATATCTTAAAGCATGAGTGACAAGCATTCTCTGATAAGATAGTGAATCTCAACACTTAGTTTCTGTAAACTTGCTTTAATGATATAAGTATAACTGAATATGGAATATGATAAGACATGGATACTGTATGAATATTGGGTCTGAAACTACGTGATAGAGACTAACATAAGCTGAGGATCTGAATATATAATCACACCGAGCACGAATGCATAAACATACTAACTTATCTGATTAACTAAACATCTAATAGCTTAATACTGGGTGTGTAAGATTGACCTGTACTTAGTCTTAATAACTGGACTGAAACTGTATAATATTATGCATATAATGTAAGGAATGACTGAGTAACATAAGATAACTGAGAAAGAATTCATCAAAATTGTATTATTTGACAAAGCAAGACAAAGCGTATAACATAATTCAGAAATAGTCTGTAAACTGAGGTACTGAAATAATGATAACTGTATAACTGATAACTGTATGCTATGTTCAAGAATACCTAAAATTAAACTGAGTTACTAATCTGATTATTCGACTAAGACTGAGACTAAGACTATAACTAAGACGGTAAATTAAAGTCATACTGGAACTGAATACTGTGTTCTAATAACTTAGTAATTGATAGCTGCGATTACTGATAAATGAGTTACTTATAAACGAGTGACTATTTCTAACAATCCTAATTTTGTAGAATTGAACTGAGTTCTATACTAAGTATGAAACTAAAACTGTAGGAAGTAATCATCTAACCGACATGCCTCTCTCTGAACTGATTGGGGTCCAACCTGTAACCACAGCTGGAAGGGTGACACTACCATGTCATGGGTAAAGACAAGCTAAAAAGTCACCCTCAACCTGGAAGGTTCTCTTAATGAGAACGGTGGTACCCTCAATATGGCAGGTAAAACACCTCATCAACCCCCAGTATAGCAAGTTGATGCCTCAACCTAAGCTAGCTATATAGTTCTGGAACACAAGGACTGCTTCTAAGGATCACACCCTCTACTAAGAGGTGATTCCCCATTCTTGGGTTCACTCGGTGCTGAATTCTACTCCCAACTGAATAGACACTGAACTGATTTCTAAAGTGTACTAGGCTGGACTAAACTGTGACTGATCGTGTTCACTGACTTAACATGACTAAGTTTACTGAGTTCTTGTGTCTTTCTGAATACACTAAGTTCTGTACTGACTGAATACTATTAATCGTGATGTTTTAAAGACTACAGTAGCTCTAGGTCAACAACTAGATTTTCGGGTATTGAAAACCCCAGGACTCGATAGCATGAAAAGTAAAGCATAGCATGATCTTGAAAAGCATAGCCATAAGCAATTGTTTACAATTCATTCACTGAGATATTTTATCAAATACTCTGAGGTTATGGACTTGTACTTGAATGAGAAGACATGGTAACGTATCATGATTACCTTATTCCATTACATGGGCATTCTATCAAGCACGTGGAGATTAATACTTTAATATGAGGTAATTCGTCAAACATATGGGGATCATGAACTTGGACATGGGAATATCTTAAACATGGGTGCATAGCATAATTACATAACTAAGATCATGAATTGGAGAATTCACATGTAATTCGCTTGAAATAGGACATGAGCGTTTCATCAAAACATGTAAAGTTCATAACATAAATGTAAGAATGTCTTAAACATAAAGAAATAATAGAGTTACATGGCAAAATTCATGACTTAAGGATTCATCTTGAAATTTACTTAACATGATAAGGGAATTTCATCAAACATGTCGAAGTCATGAATTTAAAACATGGGAATATTGCTAAACATCATGAATTTAGGTTCCATCATGGAATTTACTTGAATAAAATATGGGAAATTCAAATTCATAGCGTGAGGAATTTAAAATCTCGCATGAAATCACACATGGGATGATTTGAATTAAAACCACCATGAAAACATAAAATTCAATCTTTCTTGAATATATATAATACCATAATAATTGAAAATTCATTATTTAATTAAAAGAAAAGAGTTTTCGGGCTCCATGGGTGAAAGAGGACCCATGGATGAACTCCTACATACCTTAAAGCTTTAATCTTGAAGGAGAAACATAATCTTGAAAGCATTCTTGAATTAGTAAACTTGAGTTCTTGCTTTTCTTGAAGAAAATTTGATGAACTTCTTGGTGTTTTTGAGGAGGCTAGGGTTTTTCTTTGAGAGAAAAGATGAATAATTGAGTGTATATTGCTTTTGGGGGCTGAAATTAAGTGTTATGGGAGGATTTAGGTGAGTGAAAGTGAAAAAAGTGCCCCTAGACCACTTATAAACTGAATTAGTGAGTGAAACTATTCCGTAATGTGCACACTGACGCGTCACGTCGATATCATTTCGTCTTACTACCTCACACGGAAAATGCCATAACTCTTTGCTCGGGAATTAAATTTTGCCAAAATTAGTATCGTTGGAAAGATAATTCAATTTTCTATTATTTGGTGGGTATTGAGATGTAAAATTATATGTATATCAAAAGTTATACTCTTTTAAAGTAGACCCTCGTAGGATCAAATGTCAAACTATGGATGAATCAAAGGCTTTAAGCTCAACTTTGTTCTAATTGATTAGTTTGAATCAAAGGCTTTAAGCTCAACTTTGTTCTAATTGATTCTTATGAACATTTTTCAACTCAAAAGCAAATCAAACATGAAAATAAAAATCATGAAACTTATATTCACATGGGAATAAATTACATTATAGCTTATACACGTAGGAATGATTGTTCAAAGACTAGCCCAAAAATCCAGTATATTACATTATCTCCCTCTTGGAAATATTTGTCCTCGAATGAGACTGGTTAGACTGAGAGTACTGTACGAGGGTAACTGAGATCATATTCTGAGAATGACTTACTTGGAACATGGTTGCATAACTGATTCTAAAATATGATACATGATCTGAACTGATTTTGTGAATACCTGCACTGATATGAGAATGATTATAAGGATGAGATAGAAATGAGAGAGTTAACTAATGAGTAACCATTACTTCAAGATGGATCCTATTTCTTGAAGAAATATTAAAGGTTTAGGACCTGAATACTCGGGGTATTACAATACATCTCCCCCTTGGGACACTTCATCCCCTGAATGGTACTGACTTGGTTTAAATACTAAAAAAAGACTTAGGTGATGCATGGGGAAATTATGGACTGAATCATGACTGAATATCTGGGATCTAAAACTGATGTATGATGTATGAACTGAACTGAATTTATGACTTGCATATTTATGAAGGAATTACCTCATGAATACGAAAGATGAGAAATCATAGAAACTTGTCTGTCTGACTGCTATACTGGATTACTAGCTATATGGACAGGATTATACTGAAAGCTTATACTCAACTATACATTCCACTTGTACACAAACATGACATTCAAGCCTATCTTCATAACCACACATGAACTTGTAGGCAAACCGCCACAAAACCACCTTTCTCATTTTCTCTAAACCTCTATCCTTAAAATTTTCATGCATTAGCACAAGAAAACACACATAAAATTTCAACTAATCATGACATAGGGAGAGGTCACTGATACTTAGAACATGAGGAACTGAAACATGAAAGAATAACTTTGATACTTAACTGGGGCTTGAAAAATAAAGTATCAATGATATGAATTTGTCAAAGAGGTCTGAACTGAGGGCATACATTGCATAAAAAGAATTTTGCTGCTCATTATGAGTGTAGCATGAGTATCAGGATATAAACATACTATTAAATAGGAGTACACGAGTCATGAGTTGTATGACCTGAGTTTGGAGTTCCTGATTTCATGGAACATGATTTATACTACTGAGTGAACTGGAACTCTTCATACTAGAAACTCAAAGCGTACTTGGTTTTTCTATAAAGTACATGAATATGAGCTGTGATGAGGGGGCTAATATGTTAGGCATGAGTAGAGATTGTGATGAATGAAAAACTTTGTACTGAGATAAGTATAGGTTGGGAATTGTCCTCCCTTACTGCTTTTCTACACACACTGGTACTACTACTAAAATCTGAGAGACTAACTTGGTTACTTATTCTATCATCTCCCCCTCAGCTTTATGCCATCATCTTAAGTCTGTGATCACTTTACTAAACTCTAAACTGAACTGCAATCACTTTACTCTAGAGTATGGGCTATAATAATACACATGAATGATAAACTTATCCACACCATCATACTTAATCTCGAATCAACAAACTTGAATTCTTACATGCACTGTTCAAGCCTACTCATTCACCTTTCATACAACTAGCCCCGTGAATATATAATTTGCTCAATCTGGATAATGCTATCCCAACTCTACTACTGCTAAACTTCTAGGTTCATACTTCTAACTCTAAATCACATACTATAAAAGGGATTCTGAGGAGGAAATTTGAAAGCACATCTGACTTTGGCTTAATACATGATTTTCATGAACATGAATAAAATATTTCAAACATTAGGACATAAGGGCACTGATGGGATACTTTTTGAGCTAACATGTAATCCTATAATAGTCTGTAGGGACTGGCTAAGGAAACACTATATGTAAGGGCTTCAACTTCACTGTTTCTGTTGCCTCAAAACTAAGGCAGAGTTGGTATGAATAGTGAATGATATGGATTTGCATAAATTTCTTTGATAACACTTCTACTGCATGATCTGAGACTTGTAAGAAGGGAAATATTTCCTAAATACCCTGTAGCCTCTCAAAGAAAAGTACAGATGTCTCCGTACCATTCCGCAAGACACTATTAGGCACAACTTCATAGACACCTTAGGACACTTGAATTCTATGCTTCGATACCAAGTTTGGAATGACCAAGACTACCCCCTAGTCGTCATACAGTGCTTGGAATCACAAGTGATCCCAAGCTAACCCATGAACTGGTATACTGTTAAACAACTAAATTATAACATAATAAATAGCTGTACTACTGTGCGGAAACATAATCATACTAAAAATTAAAAATAGATATAATATTGATAAAGCTTTATAATCTGATAAATCTGAAGGATGAAACTGAAATTACATAATTGACTCTAACTATCATCTATAAAGCCTCTGATATACTGACTATAGATAGATGGGACATGCCTCCAACTACCACCAATCAATACAAATAAAAATAACTGAACTGTACATGAAATAAAATAGTTTGGAGTTCCCAAAGTAGGAGAACTCATCACGTGCTGGCTGGAATCTGCAACTTTCTGATCATGATGCATAGGCTATTAGTGATACCTATATTATTGAGACAATGTAGAACGTAGACATATATGTGGATCAATACTTCTGGAATGTACTGAGTATGCAAGGGTGAATGCAATAAGTAAAACTGATTTCATACATAAATATAAAATATGCATGCTAAGTGTAAGTAGACTCACCAATAGGCTGAAATAAACTAAAAACTGAAATATCTTAAAGCATGAGTGACGAACATTCTCTGATAAGATGGTGAATCTCTACACTTAGTTTCTGTAAACTTGCTTTAATGATATAAGTGTAACTGAAAATGGAATATGATAAGACATAGATACTGTATGAATATTGGGTCTAAAACTACGTGAAGGTGACTGACATAAACGGAGGATCTAAATATACAATCATATTGAGAATGAATGCATAAACATACTAACTTATATGATTAACTAAATTTTTGATAGCATAATATTAGGCATGAAAGACTGAACTGTACTTATACTTAATAACTGGACTAAAACTATAAAGTATTATGCATATGAGGTAAGGACTGAGTGAGTAACATAAGATAACTGAGCATGAATTCATAAAAATTTTATTATTTGAGAATGTAAGACCAAGCATATAACATGATTCTGAATTAGTCTGTAAATTGAGGTACTGAAATACTAATAACTATACGCTATGGTCAAGCAAACTTAGAATTGAATTGAGTTACTGTTCTAATTACTCGATTGAGACTGTGACAAAGACAATAACTAAGATGATAACTGAGACTTATACGGGAACTGAATACTGATTTTTGATAACTGAGTAACTAATAGCTGCGATTACTGATAACTGAGTTACTTATAATTGGGTGACTATTTTTTATTATCCTGATTCTGTAGAACTAAACTGAGTTCTTACTGAGTATGAAACTTAAGCTATAGGAATTAATCATCTAACCAACATGCCTCTCTGTGAACTGATTGGGGTCCAATCTGTAACCCCAGCTGGAAGGGTGTCAATACCATGCCATAGGTAATGACAAACTGAAGAGTCACCCGCAATCTTCTAGGTTCTCTGAATAAGAATGGTGGTACGCTCAATCTGGCAGGTAAAACACCTTATCAACCATCAATCTGGCAGGTTAATGTCTCTACCTATACTGGCTATGTAGTTTTGGAACACAAGGACTGCTTTAAAAGATCACACCCTATACTAGCAGGTGAGTCCCCATCCTTTGGTTTATTCGGTGCTGAATCCTACTCCTAATTGAATAGACGCTCAACTGTTTTCTAAACTGTACTAAGCTGGATTGAACTGTGACTGATCGGGTTCACTAACTGAAGTTTTCATGTCTGACTAAATACATTGGGTTTTGTACTGACTGAATAATACTGATCGTGATATTTCTGAGACTATCTTATAACTACTGTAGCTCTAGGTCAACAACTGGTTTTTCGGGTATTGAAAACCCCCAAGACTCAATATCATGAAAAGTAAAGCATAGCATGATCTTGAAAAGCATAGCCATAGTCAATTGTTCACAATGCATTCACTGAGACATTTTATCAAACACTTGGAGGTTATGTACTTGTACATGAATGAGAACACCTGGGAATGTGTCATGATTACCCTATTCAATTCACATGAGCATTCTATCAAGCATGTGGAGATTAATACTTTAATATGGGGTAATTTGCCAAACACATGGGGATCATGAACTTGGACATGGAAATATCTTAAACATGGGAGCATAGCATTATTACATAACTAATATCATGAATTGGGGAATTCACATGTAATTCGCTTGAAATAGGACATGAGCATTTCATCAAAACATGTAAAGTTTATAACATAAACGTAAGAATGTCTTAAACATGAGGGAATAATAGAGTTACATGGCAAAATTCATAACTTGGGGATTCATCTTGAAATTTACATAACATGATATGGGAATTTCATCAAACATGTGGAAAACATGAATTTAAAACATGGGAATATTGCTAAACATCATGAATTTTGGTTGTATCATGGAATTTACTTGAATAAAATATGGAAAATTCAAATTCATAGCATGAGGAATTTAAAATCTTGCATGGAATCGAACATGGGATTATTTGAATTAAAACCATCACGAAAACATGAAATTCAGTCTTTCTTCAATATAGATAAAACCATAATAATGGTAAATTCATTATTTAATTAAAAGAAAAGAGTTTTTGGGCTCCATGGGTGAAAGAGGACCCATAGATGAACTCGCACATACCTTAAACCTATAATATTGAAGGAGAAACACAATCTTGTAAGCATTCCTGAATTAGAAAACTTGAGGTCTTGCTTTTCTTGAAGAAAAATTGATGAAGTTCTTGGTATTTTTGAAGAGGTTAGGATTTTTATTTGAGAGAAAAGATGAATAATTAAGTGTATATTGCTTTTGGGGGCTGAAATTAAGTGTAATGGGAAGATTTGGGTAAGGAGAATTGACCAAAGTGCCCCTAGACCCTTTATAAACTGAAGTAGCATGTGAAACGGTTCCGTAATGCACATGCCAACAAGTCGCATCAGTTTACTGCCTCACACGGAAAATGCCATAACTTTTCGCTCGAGTATTAGATTTTGGCGAAATTGGTATAGTTGGAAATATAATTCAATTATCTACAATTTTGTGGGTCTTGACTGGAAAATCTATGTATATTTAAAGTTATATATGTTTTAAGTAGACCCTTGTAGAATCGAATGCCAAACTTTGGACGAATCAAAGGCTATAAGCTCAACTTTGTTCTAATTGATTCTTATGAACATTTTTCACCTCAAAAGAAAATAAAACATAAGAATAAAGATCATGAAAATTATATTAACATGGGAATAAGTTAGATTTTAGCTTATACATATAGGAATGACGGTTCAAAGACAAGTCTAAAAATGTGGGGTATTACATTATCTCCCCCAGGGTACATCCATCCTCGAATAAGACTGGTTAGACTGAGAGTACTGTACAAAGGTCACTGAGATCATGTTCTGAACATGACTGACTTGGAACATGATTGCATAACTGATTCTGAAATATGATACATGAACTGATCTAGTTTCATGAATACATGCACTGGCATGAGAATGATTATAAGGCTCAGATAGAAACGAGAGAGTCAACTGATGAGTAACAATTACTTCAAGCTGGATCCTATTTAGTGAAGAAAAATTAAAGTTTTAGGACATGAATACTAGGGGTATTACAATACATCTCCCCCTTGGGATACTTCGTCCCCCGAATAGTACTAACTTGGTTGAAATACTGAGGTGACACACGAGGAAATTATGGACTGAATCCTAACTGAATTTCTGGGATCTAAAACTGATGCATTATGCATGAACTGAACCAAATTTATGACTGGCATAGTCGTGAATGAATTACCTCAAGAATAGGAAAGATGGGAAATCACAGGAACTTATCTGTCTGACTGCTAGACTGGATTACTAGCTATACAGACTGAATTATACTGAAAGCTTATACTCAACTATATGTTCCACTTGTACACCAACCTGACATTCAAGCCTTTCTTCATAACCACACATGAACTTGTAGGAAAACCACCATAAAAACATTTTTCTTATTTTCTCTAAACCTTTATACTAAAAACTTTCATGAACTAGCCCAAGAAAACGCACATAAAATTTCAACTAATCATAACATAGGTAGGGTCACTGAAAGTTAGAATACGAGGACCTGAAACATAAAATAATAATTTTGACACTCAACTAAGGCCTGAGAAATAAAGTATCAATGATATAATTTTATCAAACAGGTCTGAACTGAGGACATACATGGCATAAATTGAATTTTGCCTATCATTATGAGTGTAGCATGAGTATCTGGATCTTAATATACTGTAAAATAGGAGTACATGAGTCATGAGTTGCATGACCTAGGTTTGGAGTTCCTGATTTCATGGAACATGTTTATATTACTGAGTGAACTGGAACTCCTCATACTAGAAACTCAAAGCGTACATGGTTTTTCTATAAAGTGCATGAATATGAACTGTGATGAGGGAGATGATATGTTAGGCATGAGTAGATATCGTAATGACTGAAAAAATTTGTACTGATATAAGAATAGTATGGGAATCATCCTCCCTTACTACTTTTCTACACACACTAGCACTACTACAAGAATCTGAGAGCCAGACTTAGTTACTTGTTCTATCATCTCCCCCTTAGCTTTACGCCATCATCTTAAGTTTGTGACCACTTTACTGAACTCTAAATTGAACTGCAATCACTTTACTCTAGAGTCTAGTCTATAATAATTCACATGAATGATAAACTCATCCACACTATCATACTTAATCTCGAATCAACAAACTTAAATTCTTGCATACACTGTTCAAGCCTACTGATTTACCCTTCGTAAAACTAGCCCCATGAATATATAATCTGCTTAATCTAGATAACGCTATCTTTACTCTACTACTGCTAAACTTCTAGGTTCATACTTCTAACTCTAAATCACATATATTGTAAAAGGGATTCTGAGAAGAAAATCTGAAAGTATAGCTGACTTTGGCTTAATACAAGATTTTCATGAACATGAATGAAATATTTCAAACTTTAGGACATAAGGGCACTGATGGGATACTTTTTGGGCCAACATGTAATCCCATAATTGTCTGTAGGGACTGGCCGAAGAAACACTATCTGTATTTCCTTAAAACTAAGGCAGAGTTGGCATGAATAGAGCAAGATGTGGATCTACATAAATTTCTTAGATAAAATTTCTACTGCACGATCTGAGACTTAAAAGAAGGGAAATATTTACTAAATGCCCTGTAGCCTCTCGAAAAAAAGTATAGACATCTGTATACCATTTTGGAAGACTCTACTAGGCACGACTTCATAGAAACCCTAGGACACTTGAAATTTGTGCTCTGATACCAAGTTTTGAACGACCCGATACTGCCTCCTAGTCATCATACGGTGCGTGGAACGACAAGTGATTCCAAGCTAACCCATGAATTGGCATACTGTTAAGCAACTGAATTATAACATAATAAATAGTTGTTCTACTATGCGAAAACATAATCATACTAAAAATCCAAAATAGATACAATACTGATAAAGCTTTATAATCTGATAAATCTGAAGGATGAAACTGAAATGACATAATTGATTTTGACTGACATCTATGAAGCCTCTACAATACTGACAATAGATAGCTGGGACATACCTCCAACTATCACTAATCAATACATATGAAAATAAATGAACTGTACATGAACTAAAATAGTCTGGATTTCCTGAAGTAGGAGAACTCATCACCTGTTGGCTAGAATCTACAACTGTCTGATCATGATGCATAGGCTATAACTGATACCCACATTATGAGACAATGTAACACATAGACATATATATATGGATCAGTACTTTTGGAATGTACTGAGTATGCAGGGGTGAATGCAATAAGTAAAACTGATTTCATATGTAATCGTAAAACATGCCTGCTAAGTGTAAGTAGACTCACCAATAGGCTAGAATAAACTGAAAATTGAAATATCTTAAAGCATGAGTGACAAACATTCTCTAATAAAATGGTGAATATTTACACTTAGTTTCTATAAACTTGCTTTAATGATATAAGTATTAATGAAGCTGGAATATGATAAGACATAGATACTATATGAATATTGGGTTTGAAACTAAGTGATGGAGACTGGCATAAACTGAGAATCTGAATATATAATCACGCTAAGCATGTATGCATAAACATACTAACTTATTTGATTAACTAAATATCTGATAGTTGAATACTCGACATGTAAGACTAAACTGTACTTAGTCTTAATAATTGGACTGAAATTGTAGAGTATTATGCATGAGTTAAGGACTGACTGAGTAACATGAGATAACTGAGCATGAATTCATGAAAACTATATTATTTGAGAATACAAGACCAAGTGTATAACATGATTTTGAAATAGTCTGTGAACTGAGGTACTGAAATTTTGATTACTGAATAATTGATAACTGTATGCTATGGTCAAACAAACCTAAAATTGAACTGAGTTACTGATCTGATTGCTCGACTGAGACTGTGACTAAGATGGTAACTGAGACTCATACTGGAACTAAATATTGATTTTTGATAACTGAGTAATTGATAGCTGCGATTATTGATAACTGAGTTACTTATAACTGGGTAACTATTTTGGATAGTCCTGATTCTGTTGAACTAAACTGAGTTCTATACTGAGTATGAACTAAAACTGTGGGAAGTAATCATCTAACTGACATACCCCTCACTGAATTGATTGGGGCCTAAACTGTAACCCCAGCTGGAAGGGTGTCAGTACCGTGCCATAGGTAAAGACAAGCTGAAGAGTCACCCTCAATTTGGCAGGTGCTCTGAATGAGAATGGTGGTACCCTCAATCTAGCAAGTAAAATACCTCATCAACCCTCAATGTGGAAGTTTGATGTCTCAACCTACGTTGGCTACGTAGTTTGGGAACACAAAGACTGTTTCTAAGGATCACACCCTCTACTGGAAGGTGAGTCCCCATTCTTGGGTTCACTCAGTGCTGAATCCTACTCTGAACTGAATAGACACTGAACTAATTTTCAAACTGTACTAGGCTGGATTGAACTGTGACTAATAATGTTCACTGGCTGAACTGGACTGAGTTCATGAGTTCTGGTGTCTAACTGAATACGTTGAGTTTTGTACTGACTGAATACTACTGATCATGATATTTTTGAGACTTACCTATAACTACTGTAGCTCTAGGTCAACAACTAGATTTTTTGGTATTGAAAACTCCCAGGACCCGACAGTATGAAAAGTAAAGCATAGCATGATCTTGAAAAGCATAGCCATAGTTAATTTTTTAGAATTCATTAACTGAGACATTTTATCAGACACTCAGAGGTTATGGACTTATAAATGAATGAGAACACATGGTAACGTATCATGATTACCCTATTCAATTCACATGGGCATTCTATCAAGCATGTGGAGATTAATACTTTAATATGGGGAAATTCGCCAAACACATGGGGATCATGAAATTGGACATGGGAATATCTTAAACATGGGTGCATAGCATAATTACATAACTAAGAACATGAATTAGGTAATTCACATATAATTCGCTTGAAATAGTACATGAGCGTTTTATCAAAACATATAAAGTTCATAACATGGACGGAAGAATGTCTTAAACATGAGGGAATAATAGTGTTACATGGCAAAATTCATAACTTGGGGATTCATCTTGAAATTTACTTAACATGATATGGGGATTTCATCAAACATGTGGAAGGCATGAATTTAAAACATAGGAATATTGCTAAACATCATGAATTTAGGTTCCATCATGGAATTTACTTTAATAAAACATGGGAAATTTAAATTCATAGCATGAGGAATTTAAAATCTTGCATGGAATCACACATGGTCTGATTTGAATTAAAACCACCATGAAAACATGAAATTCAATCTTTCTTGAACATACATCATAACATTAATAATGGAAAATTCATTATTTAATTTAAAGAAAAGAGTTTTTGGGCTCCATGGGTGAAAGAGGACCATGTATTAACTCCCACATACCTTAAAGATTTAATCTTGAAGGAGAAACACAATCTTGAAAGCATTCTTGAATTAGGAAACTTGAGTTCTTGCTTTTCTTGAAGAAAAATTGATGAAGTTCTTGGTGTTCTTGAGAAGGTTAGGGTTTTTCTTTGAGAGAAAAGATAAATAATTGAGTGTATATTTCTTTTGGAGGCTGAAATTAAGCGTTATGGGAGGATTTAGGTGAGGGGAAGTGACCAAAGTGCCCCTTGACCTCTTATAAACTGAATTAGCGTGTGAAACAGTTTCGTAATGCGCATGCCGACGCGTCGTCTTACTACCTCACACGGAAAATGCCATAACTTTTCTCTCGGGTATTGGATTTTGGCGAAATTGGTATCGTTGGAAAGATAATTCTATTATCTGCAATTTGGTGGGTATTTAGATGAAAAATTCTATGTACAGAAAATGTTATACACATTTCAAGTAGACCCTTGTAGAATTGAATGCCAAACTTTGGATGAATCAAAGGCTCTAAGCTCAACTTTGTTCTAATTGATTCTTATGAATATTTTTCACCTCAAAATCAAATCAAACATAAGAATAAAGATCATGAAACTTATATTCACATAGGAATCATTTAGATTATAGCTTATACACATAGGAATGACAATTCAAAGACTAGCCCGAAAATGTGGGGTATTATAATAGCAAACTCAATCTCACGATCAGGGGGAATACTAGGCAGGTCAGTAGGGAACACATCAGGAAACTTACAAATAATCGGAAAAAAAGTCAAGCGATGGACTCTCAACATGAGTATCACATATATAAGAAATATAATACTCGCAACCCCTCGATATAAGTCTGCTAGCACACATATAATAAATAATACGCATTGGGTCGCAGCTAACCGCTCCCTACCACACAATTGGGGGTACGCCGGGCATGGCTAAGATAACAATTTTGGCAAGACAATCTGTGATCGCATGATAGTGGGATAACAAGTCCATGCCTTGAATTATATCGAAATCCAACATATCATGAATAATAAGGTCACCATAAGTATCAACATCACAACTATCACAACACATGATCTGAATACTCAATCCACTACTATAGAATTACCTATGGGAGTAAACATGCACAATAGCACAAATAATAAATTAAAAGTCAAGTCCAACCGTGATGCATAATATGCAAATACATAAGAATAAGTGGATCTGGGATCAAATAAATCAAGATCTAACTTGCGGCACATCAAAATCATACTAGTAACTACAACATCCAAAGTCTCAGCCTCGGGTCTAGCAGGTACTTCATATAACTGACCATGCTCGCCACCTAGATGGGCACTTGACCAACCTCTTGACCTGCCTGCCTGAGTACCACTTTGAGCACCCTAGTAACAACCCCTGAGACCTCACAAAAAATCTCTACTTGAGGGATAAACTACCATATAGGAGTAGCACCTTGGGCTAAAACAACCATTGCCTTACGACTAGGGAAATCTCTTGAAAAAATGACCAGGAAGCCCATAAGTAAAATAAGAGTAACAAGCAGAACTAGAACTCACAAATTCGGTCTAGCCGGAGTAACCAACATGTCTAGTGTGGCTTACAGAACAACCTTTCAAAGACTAATCACCGCTTATACTAGGGCGACCACTAGAGCCAAATTGACCTATATCAGTAGTTTGAAGAGCTACTTGAATAGGTCATTTAGTCTAACTCTGAGGCTGAGAACTACCTCCTCTGAATTAGGAACTACTATGGCTCTTATAAAATCAGCCCTGATACTTGGACCTCTTATTATGACCCTCATGATGCATGTCCTCCATCACTCTAGCATGATTTGAAAACTCAACAAAGTTCCTACCCGAAATAATTAAATTCTAAGTAGCCATTCGAATTGGGAGTCTTCGTCCTCTTACAAAGAAGCAAACACTTTCATACTCAGTATCCAAAATAGAAGTCGTATGCCTGGACAACTCATAGAAATAGGCCTCATACTCAACGACGGTCATTGAACCCTACACTAATCTATTGAACTGATCCCTCAGTCAACCCCTAGGGCTGTGCAATATATACTTCTCCAAGAATATTTTAGAGAACTGAGTCCATGATAAGGGAGAAGATCCAACTATCCTAGAACTCATAAAACCTCTCCACTAATTTTGAGCAGACAAATACAACTGAAATACGGTGTAATCCACACCACGAGTCTCAACAAGGCCTAAACCACAAAGCCTATCCTCACAAGCAATAAGAAACTCAAATTCATACTCTACAGGAGTGCCAAAAAACCTAGGTAGAGCCAACATCAAAAACCTACCCAGCATCTTCTAATCCTCGGTAGACATAGCAGGATGGGTCATAACTAGACAAGCAAACATTAGGTGAACACCTACTAGCATAAGAGGAACTTTAACTCCAAAAGCTGCATCTGCAGGATGCACTCCTGCCCTAGTTGTCTGCAAACCATAAACAATACCAAATAGTTGATCCAAGGCATCTTCGTACAAAGATGAGGGAATAAAACCTGGTGGAGCCAGGGATGGTCCCTGGCCCATTGCTGGTTGTGGCGAAGGAATCTCTGGCTTAAGTGCTGGAATAGGGTTTTGGGGTGGCAACCCATCTTGGTCCCTAATTGGGACATATCACAAGGCTGTCCTCGAAAGGGAGTAGGATGACTGGGCTCAGTATTAGGACCCTTATCATGCATAGCTACAGGACGTGCCCTAGGAATATGTGAAAGAGTAGTCAAGAAAATATCATACAATCTCACTCAGACTCTGAGCACGATGTGAGTCATGACTCTATAACTTGAGATCCTATAAGGACTAATGAATTAGTTTCCTAATAATTCTGATGCACGTGACTCTATTAGACACTTTCCCTTGTACTAAAGTATTGGTGAAACCTAGGCTTTTATACAAATTTGTCACGACCCAATTTATGAGTCGTGATGACATATACTAAAACCTACTATTAGGTAATCCAACACCATAACTCGAAGCTAAGTAAATGGGTTACTCTGGTAGAAATGCCCAACAAGGGCCACCATAGATGAAAACAATCATAAAACACAATGTTCCACAATAGACAATCAGCTACGAATACCAATCCCATGACCTGGTAATATCAGTACACGCGTGTCTAAGTATAATAATAGGAAATACAACTCAAAGTCTAAATAGTCTTATATATTCATCTTGAATGCGAAAGACTGAATAAAAGACCATAGGGAAACAGGCAACTCGAAACTCCAAGAGCTCATCCTATCTCTAGAAGATAAATACTACACGAACTCAACTCAGTAACGGCAACTAGTGCTAGGGTCTGTACCAAAAAGATACAAAAGTATAGTATGAGTACCGAAACAACGGGTACTCAGTGGACATCATCGACCGACTGAGCTAAATTATGATATAAGGATAATATAAAGTAATATAATATCTCTAAGTCAAGGTATAGAATCAAACCTAAATCTTTTTCATCATCACTGTAAAAAATAACTAATCGACTAGAATAATAATATGATATTTCATATCAATAAAGAACAATACCGTCATATAAAATGATCAATCAATTCAGAAGTGAAAAGCAACATATATATAATTACAACTACATAAATACACAGTTCAATGAACATACATTCATTAGAAAAGAAAGTAGAAGAACCCACCACGGTTCCAATACCACCGGGAAGTACACCCAAAAGTTCATAAAGTAAAGAACTCATCACGACGTCCTATACCACCAGAGAGTGCATCAATAGATAAAATCATCACGTATCAAGATATATAACCAACTTCTCATTATCCATGGTTTCCGCAATTCCCATCAATGGTCATTTACCAAGATTCATCCTCATCATCAATTACTGCAATTGAAATAATATATACTAAGGTAATCCTAACCATATTCATATAGCCATTTAGATGTTTGTGATGTCAATAACTCTATCTAGTCATTATTAACTAATCAACACTTATTATTATTAGGAAACTAATTCACTAGTTCTTATAGGATCTCAAGTTATAGCCTAACCAATTCTTTACATAAACCTCAACCATGAGTTAGCACTAACTATTATTCACTAAATAGCCAATATCCACACCTAGTCAAGATGCACTACTAATCCATAGTCGCCATAAGACCAAAGCTTATTTCTAGTTATTATAGGCGCACTAGTCATTATATAGGAAAAGGCTGCATATTATCACATGCACATATCTATGTATCAATCAATGCCTCTTCCTAAAATCTCCCAATCCTTATTTAAAAACCCTACAAAATTAGACTTTATTCATCAATACAATTAACCATCACCAATGCTCACCTATTATCACCGTTTACCACATCACAACCACAATAGCTAGTAATCACATTTCAACTAACAAAGTCTATTATCTAGAATCATAAACTTCTAGTCGTCAAGTAAAATAGTTACTTAGTAGTCAACTAGTTACCATACAACTCATTTAACTAGGCAATATTTCTTAGTTAATCCCTTTATTCAAGCCAAACATACACACAAGGTGAATTCATACATCTACCTAAGATTTCACTTGCAAATTAGCCTTGATTCTTTATTTGGTATAATTTATTTCTACCCACCATTTAAAATTAGTGAGAATTACACCACTAAACAAGTGATTAGGATTGAATAATTATAACCAACATCCCATGATTAGCATCATATCTACAAGGCACACACGGATGTAATCATATAAAGGCATAATCACACAAACATATATATATATATATATGTTTACCATAAATAACGTCAATATATTCTCTAGATGTACCAGGCATCATAATATTATCAATATATCCTCCGGATGTATCGGGCTTCATAATATTATCAATATATCCTCAGGACTTACCGGACATCATTATAACATTAATATATCCTCCGAATGTACCAGACCACATAATGTCATCGATATATCCTCTGGACTTACTAGGCATCACAATATCATCAATATAACCTCTAGATGTACCCCTCATCATAATATCATCAATATATCCCCCAAGAATACTAGACCTTATCATACCATAACCATATCCTTCGGACATACCGGGCATCATCATATTATCTAATATCCCAAATTATCTTCCTCAAGGATAACTTTAACCCAAAACTAAACTAAGTTATCTAATTCATCTCTCAAAGATTTATCAATCTACACTAGTTCTATAGGACAATTCTTCTTCAAGTATTCCTCTTAAGTCATCAAAAGAATCAAAAGCCAATTCACAACTATGCATATCTAGGTCAACATCCTCTTAAGACGAGTGAACAAAGTCACTCCCATCTAACTAGAGCATCCTCATGCTATTCATGAGATATCAAGTCCAACTAACCAAGATTCTAGACTATGAGTCAAATATCACACAATGTTTTCAAAGGCATAAGTGATTCAACTAATTCTAGACATTACCATATTTTATTTCAACATCTAAGACCCAGCCCAATCTTATCAAGGTATAACAAATATTCTACAATAAAGCTCATTCAAACACAAGTAAGCGTAACCTACCTCGAATCCAAATATAGCTCACGAACCAACAATTTTTGCTTCCCTTTCCTCAAAGCTTCTTCCATGAGCCAAGCTATCAATAACACAATCTATGTATTATTATCAGAGTATCAACACCCATATTTCACCATTGTTCTTTAGGTCAAAATTGACACTAAAATCCCCTAAGTGGGTCCCACATACAAAAAACAATTTTTTGAGGTAAACCCATTGTTTAAATACCATTAGGGAGTAATATCCCTTAAGAAATTGGTGCAAATCAATCATATTTGGTGTTAAAATCAAGCCTCAAGCCATTTGGGGTTTTGGGCCAAATAATCAAGAATTCAACACTAAAATTAAAGGATTCATACCTCAGATTAGACGTTAACCATGATTACAAAAGTTATCCATGCTCCCAATCAACACCCAAGACTCAATTTGAGGTCTACACTCTCTATTAGGGTTTTGGGACTCAAGACAATGGAGAAAATGACCAATTCTCATCAAAAACAATATTTAAACAATCCTCTCCTAGGACCTTAACTAGGAAGATCAGGCACCCATGCGTGCTGCAATTGAGGCATCGTGATTGCACTAATGGATTCATAATTACATTACCTTGCTGCACTTGACGATGGCTAAAATTTGGAATTTTATTTTGAGTTTTGGATAAGGCCTCGGGATACATTTGGAATCCAATATGAGTAAAAAGGATATGCAACCATACTGATTTCGATGTTCCAGATGCATTAAAAAACTTGAATTTTCCATCCAAGGTCATTTCAACCAAATATGTGCCCTATACCTGAATTTCCAATTTACCAAATTTCTGACTAACTTGTCAAAATATGTTTGTGTGTAGCGGTACCCAAATCAAAGGTCTACCCAACCAAAAATCGATATTCCAGAGCTATTGGAGCAGTAAAAATTTGCATCCTGTATCATTTTATTAAAGTTTTTGCTCGAATGACATTTGGAACCAGCGAAGACTTCTAAATGGGGAAATTGTTCTAAAAACCAAACAGACTTCTTGGAAAAAGCTCTAACGACAAATATAAGTGGAATGATAAGACATGGCTTGAATGGTCATTATACTAAGTCACTAAGTAGAAGATATGAAAGTTTGGCCAGTTCCTGTATTGCGCGGGGATACAACATTCAAAGACGGTGAGCAGTTGGCACCCTAACATATAACTCAGGTATAGTGGAATAATTAATTCCATGATAATAGATCAAAATAGTACAACATCCAATGCGTAATATAATGTGAAGTACGTATACATATACATTGACACTTGCTAAGGTGGGGAGAATGGCTTAGCATGAAGTTCAAGGAAAATCTTAACCTGGGTTGTGAAACATTACCATCATAAATCCGCCTAAGGTCTATATAGGTCCAGTGTTACCCCTGGACGGGCCTAGTACGTGATGGCCACATGAACAAGATATATCATAGATGAACGGTGATTACTTTGTACCTTTCACCATCTAATACATGTATATGTATGTGCACTTAGGGGATTCCCTTGTACCTCACAAGTACGTGGTCATCAAAGCCAACCCTCATGTCATCAAAAACTAGTTTCCAATATTAGTCCTTTGGACTCACATTCATGAATAGCTAACACAACCTCATTAATGCCCAATTAAATATTTAACCCATCAATAAATTTCAGGGGTCAATAAATAAGGGATTATTAAGTGGTATTCTCATATCGACTATAGCTTGCAAGCAATGTCATTAAGCCAACACTTATTGATTCTTGTGTACCCAGCAAACTCTATTAATAAAATCACTTAGGGTATTCCTGTGTAACTCCAACATTTTCAAGACCATTATCGTCCAATTAACCAATTGAGCAATGCATTAATGTCATGAAATAAATAAAACCAAGTGATAATGCATATTCTAAAACCAATAATTCAAGTGGGTTGAGGTTGTTACCAATTTCCATACCACATCCATTAATTTGGGGATTCTTTTATATCCCTATTTCCATGATACACCAATTTAGGAATTCCATTGTACCCAAGTCCATCCACCATTCCTATGCACCCCAAAGAATTTACTAACCAATGATTTAAGCAGAACAATTTCATAAATATCATAGAAGAAGCATTTAAACAATTTACATTCAAAACCCTCAACCCATAGTTTCATAACCTAACATCAAAACTATGTGATCCTTAACCAAATCATGCCATTAAGAAAATAAAAGTAGAGGGTAAGAGAGGCATGCCTCAAATACTAAGAAATTTTAGAAAGAAAAAGCACCCTTGGAACCAAAGATGACCACCTATCAACAAACCCTAGATATAACATGAATGGAGAATTTTAGAGTAGTTGATAGGGAATAGTAGGATAATAAAGTCCCAAAGATGGTTTTAAGTCATGGTGTATAAAGGGTTAACGTGGGAAATGTCCAAAGCCCCCTCAAATCAAAAGGATAAAAAGTGCCACCCTTGGCTACGAGCCACCCATCAATTTGTAACCACATCTTATGACTCGTCAACATAAGTCGTAACTAAAATAGTGTCCAAGACACCCACGTACAGTTGTCCCTACGACTCAGTCAACTGACTCATCATGTGACCCTACAACTCATAGGATCTAAGTCATAGTCAGAACAAAACCAAATTGGGTGAACACTGAACATCCTACGATTTAATCATTGTGACTCGTATTGAGTCTTTATAACTTGTGACCTAAAGTTGTAATAAAGATGGTGTCTTAGACCAAACTTACTGGACACCTAAAAACTAGGGTCAACAAAACCATCATGATACCCTATGATTCATAGGGTGAGTCATATCTAAGGTAATGAGCTCAAATCTCAGAGGACAAAAATTTGGGGTGTTTCAATTCTCCTCCACTTAGATCATTCAACATTGAATGATGGGTTAAGGAAGTTGCTAGCATGATTGACTCCATATACTTCTACTATTACCTTTAACAAAACAGAAACCAAAGATGCCAAGGAATTTACTCTTTCCTTTAACAAAGTCAGAAAGCAAAGATGTTAAGAATTACACATACCTTAACCACAATTATACAGAGTAAAAAATAAGAATTGATCTTTGTAATTCATATCCCTCCAGTTTCCCAAGTAGCCTCTTCAACCTTGTGGTTCCTCCATAGAACCTTTTCGATACTACTTTCTTAGTCTGCAACAGATGAATTTACTGATCCAAAATTTCAACCAAGACTTCTTAATAAGGATGAGCCACACACTTCCTTAACATCAAAACATGAAACACTAGATAAATGAAGCTTAAACTAGAGGGCTAGTCTAATTCATATTGAACATTACAAACCCTCTTCAACACCAAGTAAGGACAAATATATCGGGGACTAAGCTTCCCCTTCTAAAAATACCATATCACTCCCTTCATGGGAGATACCTTTAAGAATACCCAATCACCAATCTCAAACTTTAACTCCCTACGCCTCATATCGGTATAGGACATCTGGCTACTTTGGGTGGTCTTAAGCTTATCCCAAATAACCTTCACCTTCTCCATGGCTTGGTAAACTATGTCAGGGCCAAACAAATTATTTTCACCATCTTCAACCACCCAATAGGAGTTCTACACCTCCTACAATACAAAGCCTAAAAATGGGCCATCTCAATACTAGAGTGGTAGTTATTATTATATGAAAACTATATGAGAGGCATATCATCAACCCAACTATCAACCTAATCAATCACACAAGCTTTAAGCATATCTTCCAATGTCTGAAAATTTCTTTCTACTTTTCTATCTGACTACAGGTGGAAAATAGCACTAAGGCTCACCTTAGTTCCTAAACCTCTCTAAAATGAATTCCAAAAATGTGATGAGAACTGAGTACCATAATTTGACATATTAAAAATAGATTTCCCATGAAACTTTATAATTTCCTCAATAAAAAACTTGGCATAATCTTCATAAGAGAAATTCGTCCTTACCAGCAAAAAGTGAGCAAACTTGGTCATCCTATCCATGATGACCCAAATAGAATCAAACTGATTCTTAGACCAAGGAAGACTAGTAATGAAATCCATATTAATTACTTCCCACTTTTACATAGGAAACTCTATTTCTTAATACAATCCTCCGGTCCGCTAGTTCTCAACCTTTACTTGTTGATACACCATGCATTCAGCCATAAAACTGACCACATCTCACTTTATATCATTCCACTAATAAATCTCTTCAAGATTATGATACATCTTTATTGAACTAGGATGAATGGCATAGCATGATTCATCAGCTCATCCAAGATCCTCTCTTGCAACCCATCTACATTGAGAACACATAATATGCCTTAGTACATTAAAATACCATCGCCACCAATCTTAAAAGCTACAACTTTTATCATCCTACATCTCCTTTAATCTTTATTAAGACAGGATCTCGTACCCATTTCTCTTTTATTTTAGTGACAAGGGATGACTTCACTGCATCTTGCACAAACACACCATCATTTTATAGTCCAAGAGATGAACTCCAAGGTTAGCCAAATGGTGAATATCTTCCACAAACTCCAACTTATCCTTATCCACATGAGCTAGATACCCCATGGATAACCTACTAAGAGCATCAACGACCATATTAGCTTTACCCGAGTTGTAATAGAGACATATGTTGTAGTCTTTTAGCAACTCAATCCACCTTCTCTGCCTGAGATTCAACTCCTTCTCAGTGAACACATATTGCAGTCTCTTTTGATTGAAACAGATATCTACATGGACTTCATACAAATAGTGATGCCAAATCTTCAATGAGAACACCACAACCAACAAGTCCAAGTCATGAGTTAGATAATTCCTCTAATGAACTTTCAAATGTCTAGAAGCACAGGCCACCATATTACCATGTTGCATCAACACACAACCATATCCCACACGGGATATGTTACAATAAACCAAAAAACCATTATTACCCTCGGACAGGGTCAAAACTAGAGCTGAAGTTAACTTATGTTCAACTTTTCAAAACTGCTATCACAAACATCAAACCACCAGAACTTTACCTTCTTCTCAGTTAATTTAGTCAAAGTGGACCTAATAGAAGAGAAACTTTTCACAAACCTTCTATAATAATCGACCAAACTCAAGAAGCTCTAGATAAAGGTTGGAGTTATGGGTCTAGGCCACTTCTTAACCACTATAACCTTTTGTGGATCCACCATGATCCTTTTACTAAACAAAAAGTGACCCAGATAAATCACAACATTCAACCAAAACACACATTTCAATAATTTGGCAAATAACTGCTGATCTATTAAGGTCTGTTACACAATGCAGAGGTGATCGACATGATCTGCCTCACTTTTAAAGTACACCAGGATATCATCTTTGAATACAATGACAAAAAAATCCAGAAACTAATGGAAGACCCTATTCCTAAAGTCCATAAAAGTTGTTGGGGCATTGGTTAACTGAAAAAATGATCAAGAACTCAAAATACCTATACTGGGTACAGAAGGCAGTCTTAGAGATATACACTTCCCTAATCTTTAATTGATGATAGTCGGACTGAAGATTATTCTTGGAGAAAATCTTAGCACCCTGAAGCTGATTAAACAAATCATCTATCCTTGGTAGAGGGTACTTAGTCTTTACCATCACCTTATTCAGTTCTCAATAATCAATACACATCTGAAGGGAACCTTCCTTCTTATGCATGAATAGAATAGGTGCACCACACAATGACACACTAGGATAGATAAAACCTTTTTCTAGAAGGTTTTTCAACTATTTCTTAAGTTCTTTCAACTTATATGGATCCATTTTGTATGGAGAGATATAGATAGCATGGGTGTATAGAACAAGATCAATCCCAAAATCAATCTCCCAATCAGGAGGAATACAAAGAAGATCATCATGGAACACCTCAGCAAATTCACAAACCACAGGGATAGTTTCCAAAAAAGAACCTTCGAATCTAGAATCCTTAACATGTACTAAGTCATAGAGGTATTCCCTAGAAACCAACTTCTGGGCTCTAAGATATAAGATAAACCTTTCTTAGGTACTAAAGAACTACCTTCCCACTCAATAACCTGTTCATTAGGAAAATTAAAGATGACCTTATGGGTTTAACAATCTAAAAAAGCATAACATGAATGAAACTAATATATCCCTAATATGACATCAAAATCAACCATGTATAATTTAAATAGATCCACCAGTGTCTCTCTACCACCCATCAAAACCACACAACCCTTATAGACATTCTAGCTACCATAGAGTCACCCACCGAGGTAGGAACCAAAAAGGGATCCAAAATATACTTGGGACCAAAACAATAATATACAACCATAAATGGGGAAAACTAAGAAAGAGTGGACCATGGATTAAGTAGATAGTACACATTATAGGAAAAGAGTTTCAATATACCAGTAATGACACCAGGAGATAACTTAAACTTCTGACAGGTAGTGAGTCCATAGAGTCAGTTTCGACCAATACCAAAGCCAAATAAAGCATCCTTAATTGTATGAAATAATGAAGAAGCAACAGGAACCTTGTTTTACATAGAAACAACCTTAGCCATTAGGTAGTTCTAAGCATATTCCCTGGCTGACCACATTTGAAGCACCTATCCCTCCCCTCAATACAAAAACCATGATGCAGTCAACCAAAAAATCTCCAGGAAAGATATGATAGAGTTGATTAGGCCCTACTAGCTTAAGATTGAAAACCCTATGCCATAGAACCATTACCACCCTAAAAATATTAGTCACCATACGACCTTAGATAAGGAGCACTATCCGTCAAGTAGGACCCTATATTGCCCCACTTCTTCTTGAAACACTTTCCACCATCCCTGCCACTCAACTGTTAACCTCTCCTTTATTTTAAATGCCAAAATTTCTTATTCTACCTCTCTTCAATTTTAGCCTGCTTCTTCTTCTCTTCCTTGTCCTGCTATATATAAACCATAAGCTGAGAAATATCCATGTCCTTGATTAACAAGGCAACCTTACTCTCCAGAATCAAGTCTCAGGACAACCCAGATGCAAACTTTCTCATTCTAGCTCTCATGCTAGACACAAACTTGGGAGCATACAGTGATAATTAATGGAATTTCAAGGAATACTCCTCGACTGTCATCCTTCGTTGCTTCAAATTTATAAAATCTTCCACTTTTGCCTTTCTCAACTATTGAGGAAAAAATAGTCTAGAAAAGTACTTGTGAAATCATCCCATATGGAAGAATTAGTAACTTTACCTCTCAACAGCTATAATTATTTGTACCACTATACCCATATTCTTCAATTAGTAGGAAGAAAATTATAGACCCTTAACATTAAAAGAATACATCATGCGGAAGATCTTTTCCATCTTATCAAAGAAATATTAAGGATCTTCCTCAAATTTAGAGCCAATAAAAATATGGGGATTTAATCTCATGAATTTGCCAACTCTAATGGCCTCAGAGAATGGAGCCATAGAAGCCACTCCTCAGTTTGAGAGGCCACTAATAGGGTAAAGAGGTGAATCAACTGAAAAACTCCACATTAGATGCACCACCTTAGGGTGCTTGAGTGGGGATAGGAGGAACTGGTGGAGCTCCATCATGGTAGTTAGAAGCATTGACCTTGGACTGGGTCTGAACTCCTAGGTTAGAATGAGCTCCATCCATATTATCCTCTAATTGAACAGAAGTGTTTCCATAATTATCAAATTTTCTTGAAGGTACTATTTGAAAGATGAACAAATGGGAATTAGAGAGATTCAAGATCTTAGATTCTAAAGCTTGAAATAGAAAAAGAAGAAAGGAAAACATTCCTAAATGTCTCGTATCCCCTCCCTAAAAGTATGGCCTTCTACATAATCATAAAAGAGACTCTATTCGACACAGCATTATTGGACACACAATAACACCAAACAAAGGTTCTAATACCAATCAGACATGACCCAAACTAGGGACTGACTGTGTCTAGTATCTCAAGTCCTACGTAGACCAGAGATTACCCCTGTACCTAACCAACCTAAACACAACACACCCCAAAGTCATATAAATTCTGAACAAATAACAAGATAGCATGAAATAACTTAAGATACTTTTATTTATTGCCCATAACCAACCACCGATAACATGCCAAATGACCAACTGATGTTTTGGCTTTTGACGGAATACTGTGCATTTTTTTTAAAAAAAAGTTGCATGTTTTCAAGCAATTAAGGTTGCATTTATGATGGATTTTAGTGTTTCAGGGTAAGGAGCTACCTGAAGGAAAAGACTTAGAAAATTTACAAAAAAACACTTTTGACAGCCAATATGGTGGACCAACAATTCTATGATGGATAACCAACTTAATCGTCAAACCCAAACAGAATCCATGAATTTAGAAGATTTAGCGATGGCCCAATTGGTGGTCCATCAGTCTTATGATGAACCACAACTTTGGCCTTCAGTGCTAAAAAAAACCTTGCATCCTAAGACATCAAGTGATGGCTCATAGGGTAGACCGTCAGTCTTTCGACAGACCACCACATTGGCCATCAGAGCTATCCAAAACTTGCCTCTCTAGGATCATCAGTGAAGGCCCATAAGGTAGACCGTCAGTCTTGTAATGGACCACCATATTGGCCATCAGAGCTATGAAAAACTTGTCTTTTAAGGATCATCAATGACGGCCCAAGTGGTGGACCACCAGTCTTGCGATGAGCAACCACTTTGGCCGTCAGTGTTATCTAGAACGTGACTCTATAGCATCAACAACGACGACTCATATGGTGGACTGTCATCCTTGTGATGGACCACCACTTTGGCCATTAATTTGGTCATATTCTTTTTAAATTTGAATTTTAAATCTGTTTTATAGGGGAACATATTGTAATACCCCATACTTTTTCCTAGTGAATTTCATCTCAAAAATGTCTAGTATTAGCTTCTAAATTAAATTATGGTTATTCCATAAGGAATTTTAAAGATTTTCCCATTCTGTTATGTAGGAAAATCAATAAGCTTTCCATCGATATAAGATTCATCAAAATCTAATAATCCGGTCAGAAGGTACGATTATTTCAAGTTCTCATCGTAAAACAATGCCATATTAGCCAGTGGCGCATCGCGCCACAAGAGGAAATGGAATTTGAGAAATTCCAATAGGGGTCCGTGATTATGGCACATCGCGCTAGGACCCAAATTTAGAATTGTCCATTTCCCAGTGTCCCAACTCGATTTCCCCCGTGCCGCACCAAAGTTCTAAGTCGCAAAAGAAGGGGAAACGCGATGGCTCTATGTTGCGCAATCCCTCAATTCCTAATTTTAAAATTCCTGTGACATGGTGTGATAGCGCCGCATCACGCCAAGGGTTTGATTCGGAAAATTTTTACTAAAATTAAATGATGCATCCAGGGTTAAAAAGGTCAACTTTCCACCCCTGTTTAAGCTATTTAACATCGGATTCAACTATTTTTCACCCAAAATACCCTCTCTTCTATCAAGTATATCTCAAGAACAAGCTAGAGTTTCCATTTGGGATTTGAATTCAAGAAGGTTTCACCGTCAATCTTCACAAAATCACAAACTAAAGTATGCACAGTGTTCATTCATGGATTCCTTTCATCCATGAAGCCCTAGAATCCTCTTTTAAATTCTATACCATGATACTTATGTGGTGAATTGATTATGTTCATGTTGTTATGGTTGTGTGACTGACAAGAATGAATCTTTACTATGTTTTCATGAAACCATGTTAGTTTAATTTTAAAATCCATGCAATGAAGTTAAATTATGGAATCATAATATATTTGATTTATGATCGTACCTTTGCCTTAAATGGCTTATGCAAGGTATTTGATAAAATGCCTAGTATAATAGAACTCATGTATAATGATTCAATTGTGTTGTAAATGCTAAATGCATGCAATCTATTTATGTTTAACATGACCTGCATATTATTGATTTCGAATTTTGCTTGCTTGATGGAATATCTATGATACTCAACGTATGTAAATAAACCATGATTATGTTCTCTCTTGTTCATGTATTAAACTAAGGTAATCAAGTGCCTCATGAAATACTCCCCAACTATTAGATGATGAATTGTGGACTCTAGTTATATATCCAAGAGTGTAAAATTAAGTTGGTTTTCTACTATTGAGTCTTGGGGGTACTTGTGCCTGAACAATATAGCTGTGTGCCTAGAGCCATGAAATGTTTTCATGATACTCTCAGTCAAGCTATAATTCTTAGACTTCGGATAGTCTTTTGACTCATGAAATCTCCATGATCTCATGAGCCATTTCACTTGTCAGATATCAGTAGTATTCCATCAGTCAATGGAATTCAGTAACTCAGTCCATGTTTAGTTCAGTATATCATGTTCAGTGTCTATTCAGATGGAAGTAAAAATTAGCACCGAGCGAACAAGGATGGGAACTCACTTGTTATATGAGGGTGTGATTCTTAGAAGCAATCCTTGCATTTTAGAACTATGTATCTAGGATAGGTTAAGACATCCTAGCCTGCTATATGAGGGTAGATGAGGTGGCTTAGCCTGCTATATGAGGGCTCCTACCGTTCCTACTAGAGTTACCTATTATATTAGTGTCACTCACATATTGTCCTTACCAGTGGTGCGATATGGACACCCTTCTAATCAAGGCATAGATTGGACCCTAATTCAGCTATAATTCATCATTTTGGGCCTATCAGTTAGATGACTACCTCTCACAGTCTTAGTATCAGTCTCAATAAAAGAACTCTGATAGTTCTTCAGAATTCAAGACTGTCAGATACAGTCAACTCAGATATAGTATAGAACTCAACTAGTTCCACTAGATTCAGGACTGTAAGATACAGTTACTCATGTTATCAGTTACCACATTGAGTCATTAGTAATGTTAGTCATTAGCATACTCATGTTATCACGATTTCAGATATAGTTACTATGTATGCCTACATGTATTCTCACATTCATTATTAGTCTGTATTATTCATGAATATGAATCCCATGTATTTAGCCTACCTCACATGCATACCGGTACATTCAAAGTACTTATGCATTTATGCCATGGTGTCTTATACCATAGGTTCAAAGACATGAGATGCAGAGCATCATTAGATTCCAGATTCAACCGTCAGAGTTAAAAGTGAGTCCTTATCCTTTGAGGACATGATGATTTCTCTATCATATCATTAATTAGTTTATTAGTTAGGGTTAGTTGGGGACATGTACCATCAACTCCTTACTCATTCAGATAGTCATGTTTAGAGGCTTTCCAGGCTATCATGTTTCAGACTATAGTATTTTTAGTTTTTTTTAGGTATTCTGTTACCCCACACAGATATTATATTATTTAGATTGTGTTCAATTTGGAACATTACATCCTTTCAGTTCATATTTCTACATTATTCAGTATTTTATGCAGTATATAGATACAGATATCAGTCATGGGTTAGCTTTTGGTCCCTTAGGGTTATGAGTACCGTGTAGCATTTTGAGTACTAGACTCGAGGCATTACAAACTTAGTATCAAAGCCTAAGGTTCAATAGAGTCCTAGGAAGTCTGAAAGCCACATCTAGTAGAGTCTTGTACATGGGTGTGTTGCGCACCATATTTATGTGCAGGAGGCTATAAGATATTTTAGAAATAGTTTCCCCTCTCTCAGTATTCACGTCATGCCAGTGAGCATAATCTCAAGTCAATTTCTCAGTCTAATCCATTTCTCCTTTTCTTCTACAGGACATGCCTCCTAAAAGAAGAAATGGGAATCAACCAGCCCTTCTGCCCAAAAAACCTTTGGTAAAACATGTTTCTTATATGAGGTTCAGGGCTGCATTCACTACTCTTACTCAGTCAGTTGCTGCTCAGAATGAATAACCAGCTATTATTTCGGCCAACCTAGTGGCCAATTTAACTATAGCCAGGATTCGGGACTTCACTTGAATTAATCCTCCATCCTTCTTGGGTGTAAGATAGATGAGGACTTTCAGGAATTCCTAGATCAGGTGCAGGAGGTTATAGACATAATATGGGTTACGTCTAATGAGAGTGCTGAGCTAGTTGCATATTAGTTGCAAGATATTGCTCACACTTGGTTCAAGCAGTGGAAGTTAGAGATGGTTGACGATTAGTTGAGTGGGAGGATTTTTCTTTAGTGTTCCTTGATAGATTCTTTCCCCTAGAACTTAGAGAACCTAAGGTGCTAGAATTCACCAACCTTAGGTAGGGCAATATGAAAGTGAAATATTATTCTCTTAAGTTTACTCAATTAACCAGATGCCCCTCATGTGGTTGCAAATAGCAGAGCAACGATGAGTAATTTTGTTTTAGTGGTGAATGATAGCGTGGTTAATGAGTGTAGATCCGCTATGCTGAATAGTGACATGACTTTAGCTAGGATCATGACTCATGATAATGCTACTACCAGTTTATGCAAAATGTCCATGGAGGACATAATTGAGAAACTATTAAAGGGATTCGAGGCAACAAATACTGGGGTGGCGATGATGAAGAGTTCCATTTCTTCCATAAGCCAATTAGTAAATTCGCACTCAACTGCTATCAAATAACTGGAGTAGTAGATGAGCTAATTATCCACAGTATTCAACCAAAGAAAGAGTGGGACTTTGCCAAGTAATACAGTTTAAAACCCTCAAAATGATGGATCTTGTATGGAAATTACCACACAGAGTGGTAAGGTATTACCAGGCCTTTCTATAGGCAAAGATGTTATTGAAGAGGTGATCAAAGAAGATGTCGAGCTTGAAGAAAGTAATCCTGTAGAGTCTAAGAAGTAGGATGAAATTGATGTTCCTACTAATAATCAGCTGGTTAAAGGATTAAAAAAAGGGAAAGACAAGGAAAAAGAAGTAGTGCTAAATTCTCTACCAAAACTACCACCACCTTTTCCTTATAGCTTAAAGAAGAAGGTCGACAACATAAAGTTTGGCAAATTTGTGGCCATGCTTAAGTAGTTGATGATCAATTTTTCATTGGTGGAGCATTGGAAAAAATGCTCGGGTGTGCAAATTTCATGAAAGATCATGTCAGAAGGAAACGGATAGTTAGCTATGAGCTAGTGGACAATCTCTATCATTGTAGTGCTATCTCCACACGGTCTTTGGTGTAGAAGAAGGCATACCCAGGAGAATTTACCATTCTGTGCACTATTGGGTCTATTGATTTTGCAAAATCTCTATGTGATTTAGGAGTATAAACTTGATGCCACTTGCTGTGTATAAGAAATTAAGATTTGGGGATCCTATTCCCACAAACATGAGGCTAGTTATGGTTCACAAGTCTGTAAAGTGACCTGTAGAGATTCTACATGATGAACTTGTAAAGGTTACTAATTTTATATTTATTGTCGACTCTGTAATTCTTGATTGTGAAGTGGACTTCAAAGTACCTATAATTTTAGGTAGGCTATTCTTAGAAATTGGGAGATTGTTAGTTGACCTAGAGTTTAATGAGCTAAAATTTAAGCTCAATGGGAAAGAGGTTAGTTTTAAAGTGTGTAAATCCATGAAACAACAAAAGGATATGAGTGTCTTCTCAATTGTTGATGTATTCAACAAAGATAAGAGAGATGTACCAGTTAAGGATAGGTCTACAGTAGAGACCATGGCTGATGTGGTTGAACTTGAAAGTAAGGGTGTTAGTGCTTTTAAAGTGGCTGGACTAGGAATAAAGCATTTTCTTAATTCAACAAGTGAAGTAAAGAGGTATAAACAAGGTAACTTGATGAATTCTAGTAGTCAAGATAACTGAGTCGTGCCACAACATTAAATCAGGCACTGCTTGGGAGGCAACCCAAGATGTTTTGTTGTTTGTATTCATTTTAAGTGGTTGACATCAGATCTTAACACCTATGGGGCCATAGGTATGTTTTGAACTCTCTTGTTTTGGTTTAAAGCATTGGGGACAATGCATAATTTTAAGTTAAGGGGGGCTAATTGTGGGTGTTGATGTCCTCTTGGTGTTTTTGTGCCGTGTCTTTTTTCCCCGAAGTTTTGTTCCTAGTAGAGCTGACATGTTTAGGCATATTGTGTTTTGTTTTGTGATGATTTGTGGTTAACTAAGAGAAAAATATGTACCTAGGGTAATTGATATATTTTTGTTGATTTTTGGGGCAAATGATAAATACCTCTCTAATTGTTTATTTTGTAACTGCGTGATATGCATCTATATGTGACTATTGTAAATCTTTTTATGACATTAGTATTAGGGACACATTGATCATGGCTAATAATTGCATAACCCGGTCAGGTAGTAGCTTGTGATATACCTTTGTGCCAAGTGTGTGTGAGATTTTACCATGTTTCTTTGTGTGTTAAATCCAAAACTTACCTGGTTAATCTTGCCTAGGTTGTAGGATAGTGGTTAGAAAAGGATCATAGGCTATTTTTGATATTAGTCCACTTTTAGCCTAAATGGCTTTCCATGTGTGAATGATATCCCTTGATCCCAATTTTGAGCCTGTATGCCTGTTTTTCTTGTAGGCCTATTACCTTCCCATTTGTATCACAATGAACCTATTTTGGCCCTAGTCCTCCTTGGACATTATGCACTTCAATTTAGGCAAACAGCCTAAGTTGAGGGTGGCTATCATAGGGGTACGTGATATAAAGTGAGTATGAAGAAAAGTAATATGAGAGAAAAGATTGCAAGACTGGGTGTGGTAGAAAAAGAATAAGAAAATAAAAGTTGTCAAAAAGAGAAAATAAATGACTAAAAGACCGTACCCAGCCCGAAGTTGCTTTAACAAAGAAAGGGAGAAATAAGTTAAAGGTTAATAAGTGAAACTCCAAAAGGTAGTTTAGTACCAAGGTGGCCTAGTCACTTTAAATATCTTTACGTATCATACCAACCCCAAGCCTTCTTTACAAGATGAAGAAAAGTCCTAAAGTGATCCTAAATTAACTGTCTGAAATCTTAGGTAATGAAAATAAGGTCAAGCTTATGGTATTTGACATACATTGATTGGAACTTATTTCTGAGAGTGAGTGTCTCTTAACCGTCCCCGCATTGAGATGTTTGATTTCATATATAAGTGAGGAGGGACTTCTTCATTTTAAAGGCACATGGGTTGTATTGCTGGATGCTTACTTGTTTAGGAAGTATAACTTCTACGTATGTGTTGTTGTTTGTTCATAGCTTGATTTCTTTGTGTCACATTGTTGACTTTCATTAATATACACAGTTGGGTTTAAAGTGATTGAACTTGGAGAGGGTAATGTGTTTTGAACTAAAATTGAAAATTAACTATCACAGGTATCTTCTGTTTCTCTTGGTCAAGCATCGTAGTATGGTATTATATAGTTACTTGAGGACAAGCATTTTTTTAAGTTGAGGGTGTTCATGTTCCGGCTTTTGACGGAGCATTGTGTGTCTTTTTCTTGGGAATATTGCATGTTTTCAAGCAACCCAGGTTGCATTTATGCTGGGTTTTAGTGTTTCAGGGTAAGGATCTAGCTGAAGGAATAGACTCAAAAAATTTGTAGAAAAACACTTCTGACGGTCAATATGGTGGAACTCCAGTACTGTGATGGATCATCAACTTAACCGTCAGACCTTAACTGAATCCATGATTTTAGAAGACTCAGCGATGCCACAATTGTTGGGCCACCAGTCTTTCGATGGACCACCACTTTGGCTGTCAGTGCTAAACAGAACCTAGTATCTTGAGACATCCAGCGATGGCTCATATGGTGGACCGTCAGTCTTTCAACGGACCACCACTTTGGTTGTTAGAGATATCAAGAAATTGACTCTCTTGGATCATCAGTGACAGCCCATATGGTGGACCATCAGTCTTCTGATGTACTACCACTTTTGCCGTCAGAGCTATCCAGAACATGTCTCTCAAGGTTCATCAGCAATGGCCCAAATGGTGGACTACCAGTCTTGCGACGGACCATCACTTTGGCCTTCAGTGTTATCAAGAACGCAACTCTCCAGGATTAGCAGTGACGGCTCATATAGTCAGCCTTGTGACGGACCACCACTTTGGCTGTCAATTTGGACACATTCTTTTTAAATTTGAATTTTAAATCTCTTTTACGGGGAAACATATAAATACCCAGTTTTAGGTTTTATTAGGGAGTTTTTTTATCCTTTATCTTTTATTAGGGTTTCCATACTTGAAACAAATTGTACATAGTTTTTCTCTGAGATTCATTCCAGAATTGTGGATCTAGATTCCATTATCATTTTCTCCATTGAAGATTGAAGAACAACAATTGTTACTTTTGTAAGTAAATTTTGAATTAATTTATGAATAATACAATAACTTCTTCTCTTTCTATGATGCAGATGTGTGGCTAAGCTCCCATAACTAGGGTTATGTGAGGCTTGATGTGAATAGCTGATTGAGGGTTGTGAATCTAGTAGATTCCCATGATTAATTGATATTGCATAAACTTTCTTCACTTTAAGGACTTTTCTTATCGAGGTTCACTATTAGCCCATAGGCGCGTCTAAGCAACCCTCATTTCTTATCGTCATAATAGCACCAATAAATTATCTAGGAAAGGACACTAAGCTCCATCATGTTCTTATACATATAATTATTAACCTCTTTTAGTATCTAGCACCATTAATATACAAATCACTACCAATGCTAACCTATTGTCACCATTAACCACATAACAACCCCATCTGCTATTTACCACATTTAAACTAAAGTAGGCCCATTAACTAGTACTCTAGACTTCTAGTCATCAAGTGACATAGTCACTTAGTAATCAACTAGTTAATACATAACTCACTTTAATAAGCAATATACCTTAATTAATCCATTTATCCAATACTATCTAAACTCACTAGGTGAATCATCAAATGCCATACCATAACCCGTTTACCAACTTGTCCTAATTCATTATTTGGCATATACCACTTTTACTTACTATTCAACACTAGCAAGAACTACACCACTTAACAAGTGATTAGCATTGAAGAATTCTAACTGGCATCCCAAGAATAACATTATATATTCAAAGAACATACTAATGTAATCAAATAAAAGCATAATCTCACATAAATATATATACAAATTTTTACCATATATAACATTAGTATATTCTCTAAACTTATCGGGCTTCATCATACCATAAATATATCCTCCGTACTTACCGGGCATCATCATAAAATCAATCTATCCTTCAGACTAATCGGGAATCATCATAACATCAAAATATCCTCCAGACTTATCGAGCATCATCATAATATCAATCTATGCTTCGAACTTTCCGGACGTCATCATAACATTAATATATCTTCTGGACTTACCAGACATCATCATAACATATATAAGCAATCCAAAAAAACTATAAATATAAGCCTCATGATGGATAAAATGGAAGAAAAGTAAGGAAAGACATATCATTGTACCTCAGAATTCATTATCAACATAATATATTAATCGGTGCATGAACAAGTATATCTATATGGTATAAACACTCACTACTTAACTGGGCTTACATAATCATTAGCATTTTCAAGTAACAAGACTTAACTATATCTTCTAGAGCCCCTCATTGTTAGCATGATTCATATTTTTAGTGCAAGAGGAGCTCAAACATTAGTTTGTCACCATACTTGAACATAATATGAGTAATAACATAATCCAAGGCTCACATTGTAATTTATTCAAAGAGTAAAGTAATGACGTAGTCATGGTTTCAATCTATTAAACAACTCATTGCTATCAAAGGAAAACCATTAATCTTGCAACTAATTATGCATACCATTTCCAAAACCAACCTCATGGACAAACTATTTACTAGGGTTAGCCATTATATTACCAAAGGCATATTCTAAGCGTTTAACAAGTATCTAGGTCACTTATGAAGCTACATAGTTCAAGCTTAAGGTGGATCAAGTTCCACTTCTAATATCCCAAACTATCTCTTCAAGTGTAACTTATACGTAAAACTAGACTAAGTTATCTAAATCATATTCTAGAGATTTATCTATCCACATTAGATCTATATGAAAATTTATCCTCAAGTATTACTCTTAAGTCATCCAAAGAATCTAAGGCCAATATCACAACTATGCATATCTAGTTCAACTTACTCTTAAGATTAGTGAATGTGGTCACTCTCATCTAACTAGAACAACTAGAGAATTCTTATGCTATCCAAAAGATAATATGTCTTACTAGCCAAGGATCTAGACTATAAGTTGAGTCTCACACTTTATGAGTTCAATATCCTAAGTAGTTTAACTAATCCCAATAATTTATGTTTACCATTTCAACACTTAAAACCTCACCCAATCTTATCAAGATATCATAGTCATCCTATAATAAAGCTCAATCTACAAAGAAGTAAGCCGAACCTACCTCATATCCCAATTACAGCTCACGAACCAACAATCTTTGATTTCTCTTTCATCAAAGCTTTTTCAATGAACCAAGCTATAAGAAACACAATCTATACATTATTATGAGAATATCAATACCTATATTGCATCATTATTTTTTGGGTCCAATATGACACCAATACCTCTAAGTGGGTCCCACTTATGGAAAATGAGTTTTCGAGACCAACCCATTGTTCAAATACTATTAGGGAGTCATAAACCTCAATAATCACGTGAATATTAATCTTGATTGGGCTAAAATGATGCCCTCAAGCCAATTGAGGATTTGGGTCAAATAATCAAGAATTCAACACATTAATTGAAGAATTCATACCTTAGATTTGATGTTAATCATGATTATAAAAGTTATTCAAGCTCCCAATAAACACCCAAGACTTAATTTGAGGTTTATACACTTCTATTAGGGTTTATGGGACTCAAGACAATAGGGAAATGGCCAATTCCTGGCCAAAAAGCATTAAAATACCCCTTACCAGGTTCTCTGTCTGTAACATCATGAACATGTAGGCCGCAATCATGACACACACTCCGCAATTGCAGTACTCTCTGTTGCACCAGATGACAGCTAAAACTTAGAATTTATTCCAAGTTTCGACTATTGCCTTAGGATGTATTCAAAGTCCTAAATAAGCAATGAGATATGCAACCCAATTGAATTCAATATTCTGGATGCGTTGATAAAGTCAGATTTTCTATCTGAGGTTGTTTCAACCAAATATGGGCCCCATACCCTAATTTTCAATTTATTCACTTTTTGACCAATAGTTTAAAATAAGTTTGGGTGCAGTGGGACACAAACCAAAGGTCTTCCCAACCTAAAATTTATATTCCAGAGCTATTGCCATAGTTAGAAGTCACATCAAATATTATTTTACTAAGGTTTTTCTTGGTGACCATTTGGAACAAGCAAAGCCTTCTAAACGGGGAAATGGTTCTAAAAACCAAATGGGCTGTCCAGTAACCAAACTATCAGTTCCAGCAAGTTATAAATGACTTGAGGTAGTAATGAAATAACTCTAATGGAAAAAAATAAGCAAACTCACAAGCAATTATGCAAGTGGGTCTTGGTTGTTACCAATTTCCATATGAAACTAATTAATTTGGGGATTCCATTTTACCCCTATTTCCCTGATTTACCAATTTAGGGATTCTATTTTACCCAAGTACATCCACCATTCCCATGCACCCAAATAATTTACCAACCATCGAATTTAAGCAAAACAATTCCATAAATATCATAGAAGAAGAATTTAAACAATTTATATTCAAAACTCTCAACCCTTAGTTTTAAAACCCTAGATCAAAACCATATGAACCTTATCCAAATCATTCCATTAATAAAATACAAGTATAGGGGTAGAGATAAATGCCTCAAATACCAATAAATTTGAGAAATAAACTACCCTTGTAACCCAACATGACTACCTCTCCTGGAACCCTAACTTTAAATTAAATAGAGAACTTTATAGAGTATTGAGGAGTATTTAATAGGGAATAGTAGGCTCATGAAGTCCCAAAGATGATTTTATGTCATGGGGTCTAAGGGGTTAAAGTGAGAAATATCCAAAGTACCCTCAACTTTAAAGCTATAAAAATGCCTCCCTTGGCTACGAGTTACAGATCGACTCATAACCACACCTTATGACTCATCACCACAAGTCATAACCAAAAAAATCTCCAGGATCCCACCTACTATTTTACCTATGACTCAGTTAACTTAATCATCATGTGACCCTATAACTCGTAGGGTCCAAGTCTTAGTCAGAATAGAACCAAATTAGGTGAACACTCGACATCTTATAATTTAATCATTACGACTCATATTGAGTCTTTATAACTTGTGACCTAAAGTCATAATAAAGATAGTGTCTTAGATAAAACTTACTTGACACCTAATGACCAGGGTCACCTGCCCTATTAAGACACTCTACAACTCGTAGGGTGAGTCATATCCAATGCAGTGAGCTCAAAGGTCAAGGGCTTAAAATCAGGGGTGTTTTAGACATATATATAAAAATTACTTCACTTTTAAAATATTGCATTGTATAAAAGATTCATGGTTTAAATGATTTTGAAAGACCTCGTAGGCCATGGATTGATTTTAAATTGGAACTTTGGACTCGTATGGGGGTTATGATACCAAATATTTAATTCCTTGATAAGTGACTCCTTTGTTCAATAGATGGGTTCAATTTTGAAGTGTTTTAATTGGGTTTAAAGCGGTTTGTGTATCTCACCATGGAAGTTAGAGGTCCCGGAGGGACCGTTACTAGAAACCATGTTATCCTGTGTAGGGGTTTCCATGACCGTGTGCATAGTTCAAACTTTATATATGTTTCATTGTAGGGGTTTCCATGACCGTGTACATAGTTCAAACCTAATATATATTGTACCTTGTCTTGGTGTGTGGTTATGGATTCCCTTTCCTTTCCTTGGAGTTCTCTTGTTTATGCAGTTAAGATGCACTTTGGCCCTTTCGTTGGGGGAACCAAAACCAAATAGTCCATGGTTGTTTTTAGGATGGTTAGAGTTGCACTATCTAGGTTAATTATTTTAAAATCTAATGCTTAAACCTTGTTCCATATCCTGGTGTCTTATATATATGTACATATGAATATGTGCATATGTTTTTTGAATGATTTTGTACATAGCATTATGTTATCATATCCTCTGAGTTACATGATAACGCTCACCCTTCTAGTCATCCTCAGATGCTACATTATTTGATGTTTAGGGACTAAAAACACATCTTTTACCCCTATACCATCTTAGGTAAATTATTGATAACGCTCAACTCACTCCTATAATTAGGGGTGAGGAGGTCAAGTTACCTAATTTGAATTAGGGTTGAATCTCAAGGAGTGAAATTATAGACTATAAACTTTATGGATGCTCAAATTACTAAAAGATTACCCTAAATGCTAAGAAAACCGACACGTAAAATGAAATGGGTTGATTTAATTGGATGATTTTCGTAACACACTTAAGAAAGTACTTAATAAATTAAATTATTACTAAGAATTCAAGGTTTGGGGGAAATCTTGGGATTATGTCTACCTAGAGGTAATGGATGTGGGTTGGTGTTGGGTCATTATGAAATTTAATTTTTAACCAAAGGATAGGCTAGGTCGAAGTTCATTAGGGTCAATCATTCAACAAAATCACAACGATTTCACCTGTTGGATCTTTCGAGCACCTAACAAGTGTACGCATTTTCATAATCACCCAAGACCTCAATCAAACATCTCTATTTCTAGGATGATGCTCTTGACATGGTTTACACTTCTAATACACTTATTTCTAAGATTTCAAAAATTAGTAAACCATAGGCTCAGTTCTCCACCATTGCTTTATCCCCCTATAACCTTCTTTTGAGGGTGTTACGGGTTACCTACTATTCAACTTCATCCCTCTATGGAGAATGACAAAGGGTTTCTAGAGTTTGGAGGTTTTATCCATCAAACCCATTTGGAGATTTGGGGGCTTTCACCTATCAAATTCCAACCCGTTAGCTCAATCACTGGTGGATTCCATACTCAACAACGAAAATCCATTGAAACATAACAATACCCACACACAATTACACCCTAATTCAATATAATCCCAAGGCTAAATTATTTAGCTACTCATGAAAAAGGTAAGGAGAGATATAACATAAGGATTATCCAACACATTTATTCTTCACAAAAAGTATAAGAAATTTAGCCTTCAAAGTTAATTACAAACTTTCCTAAGCTTAGGCTTTCAAGTCTTGAATTCCAAAATATCTTATGAGCTAAGATATTCAAAAGAGGAAAGGGTTTTAGCTTAAATATGGCTTGGGATGCGTCCAAGTGCTTTTATAGATCTGCCCCTAGGTATATTTCTTCTTAACCACGACCACATATGGCTTTCCGTGACCGCGACCACACTCCGTGTTACTCTGACCTTCTTGAGTGAAAATGTCCATAAATAAAGGTATGCAGTCATGGTAGTCGAGGTTAATGTAGCCCAGGTCTTCTACTACACTCTTTCTTTCTCCCTTTTTATTATTTTTAGCTCCAATCTACATCTTTTGGTCTCTTCAACTTAATTCCTGCAAAAAGTTGATATTAGTGTTTCTAGCCATAGATTTTGTCTCATTTATTCAATCAAAATAGGGCAATGTGCACGAAAAATGAGTGCAAATGAGCGGTAAACTCAGCACTCATCAACACCCCTAACTTAAGACCTTTCTTATCCTCAAGCAACACTACCACTCACTATAAGACAATTTCATATGTATTCCCTCTCTCTATCACTCAATGATAATGAAGAATCAAACTAGATTGCTACGACTAAAAGCATCTTACACATAGGCAAGTAGGAATTTAACAACTCCCCTCATCATAAAATGGAAAAGTGGAAGATTCAATTGACTTTGAGGAGCAACCATGTAACAACTACTACTCTAGAAATGACGCATATGTTGACTTCAAAAAAAATAATTTTGTATCTCATTGTGCGAAAGATGACAAAATTATCCACCTCAACTAGTTTACATGCCTACTATTTTGCCCACTCTTTTCTTTTTCTTGGTCCTCCCACTTTTCTCCTTTTCTCTTCTTTAATTATTTTTGTGCATAGATAAAACCTTTCTTTCCTTTATGGGATCTTTTCTTTATTCAAATCCAAAAAGCTTCACTTTCTCAAGATTTTAGGAACCTTCTCAAGGCTTCATAGCCCAACTATACATCATTCCCTTTCCACCACTCCCAACTTAGGATTTTAGCTTCAATTTGTATTCTCAAGTTTAAGGAGGATAGGGTTTAAGAGTAGATGAATAGAAGGGTCACAACTTGTAATGGTTTGCCAAAGAAAAGTCAAAGGCTCGAAGAGGGTGACAAGGGGTAACTGTTATCTATTTGTTGGCTCTTTAGGCTAAAGTAGACTTCCAAAACCACAAGATGGCCTATGATCGTTTTACCAAACAAGCATAGTAAGAAACTAGCTTTAAAAGACTAAAGGGGTAAGTTCTAGATAGTACAAGTAAACATGAAAAAGAGACAATTAACATCATACACATGGCATGCAAATGTCATCAAGGGGATTCGATTGTTCTACCCGCTCGAGACAAATATGGAGTATTCATTGTTTTCTAAAGTCAACTTTCAAAGTCATAGGAAGAGGGAAAAAATTTCATCACAAAGTTTCTTATGTCCATGCATTCGAATAATTTTTTAAAATTTTTGACAGAGGGGGTTGTTTGCTTCTGCATTTGCACCACACATAATTTTCTAAACATAGCGACCATCAAAGCTATCGTCTCACATTGAAGTCGATAGTAGGGGTGACCCACCATCTGGTTACTCTGACTTCACTAATGGATCTTAATGAAACCCTAAATTATCAATGTCACATGTACTTAGACTTCCCTTGCATTCTATGATTAGAAACGCAATCAGGAAGGCAAAAACTTTACTAAAAATAGCAAACTACGAACAAAATAACTAATCTATGCAAATGGGAGCACCATTAAGGTGCCCGAATATTAAAACCCAAATAAAATAAAGGTGAGAATTATCCAAAAAAGTATATAATACAGGCCAAATTAAATGTATAAGAATAAGGAGACACCCTCAACTTAAAAGATAGCAATGTCCCCACTGTATAAACAATCAAGGGTAAAAAAGATAAGAGTGCTCCAAGAAACTGCATCAAGGGCTGGTATCACTGGGGAAATCTGCATCACTACCCTCTTCCTAAAGATCAAACTACTCAGCTAGGGCCTCATCATCACTGTCCAACCAAGAAGAAGGAAATTGATCTCAAGGCCATAGAACTTTCCATAGGCCATTCATACCTTTCCACATTATGATAAGAATTCATCCCTATACTTCTTCCTTTCAACCATTTTTTATATGCAATCTAAAGGTCTCAGTATGATACCACCAAAAAAGAGTGGGCGTTGTCAAGCTTATAAATGATAAATTCTTGATTCTTTTGGTAATTTTTGTTCTTCTGATAATTAGTACACGACACATAAGAATGATACATGGTGGAAGGCTCTCCTAGTCCATGGGGAAAACTAGACACAGGCTCTTTGATAGTTGTAATATTTAGTTCAATATTCTCAAAAGGTCCTGTGGTGGTTGACCTATGAGACTCAGGCTTACTGCATGTCAAATTTTCTAAGTCGATCTTCCTTTTGTTACTTTTGTTGGGTATGCCCTCACCTATATTCCTCAAGGGGTAAATAGGAGCATTAGGGTACACCCATATATCACTAGCATATTCTTCCACCTATGTCCTTTTGTAAAGCTCTGTAATCAAGAAGGGGAAGAATAGATGCGTACCGCCTTGGACCTTGAAATGATCTATTTCATTAACAATAAGCTGACCAACATCTAGAGAGATGCTATCTAGAATACATGCAACTCTTGGACTTCTGTCATGTGGTTGCAAGGAGATACTCGGCTACAAATGGTGTGCAATCATATCCGAGCCTCATAGGTAAAGTCATTTATGGAAATATTGCTTTTATTTTTTGTCCACGATACTTTCCTTACGGGGCTTAGCTGTTGTGCCAACTGATTCCCTGATTTACACCCCTTCACTTTGAATTTACCCATATCTACCTTCTTGAGTCCATAAATATCATTGATTTGTTTAGCCCCAACTTTTACCAATTTCCCTGAATCTTGACATTCATATTTAGTGGGTCCGAAAAGGAGACTTCACCTATGTTTGCATAGAATTCACAAACCCATTTCTAATTTGCAATGCATTAATTTGGGGTGAAGCATCGTCACCCTATGGTCTCAAGCCTGTCATGAAGAGTTAGTAGTTTTTTTGGCATAATATCCAAGAAAATTCCTCTCTCCAAGAGTAGCTTTTTCCTTGGAAGATTCTTGTAGTAAAGAGTATGGCACTCAGGTGCCATGAATCGAATCTGATCATACTTATCCGTGAGGTTGTCCTAAAAGCACTAAGCACACATTATATTATTCAATGACATTTTAATAATGTAAAATGTGCTAGATTAGTCACTAGAGTTCATTAGACAAGGTGCATGGGGGTGCTAAACTAAAACTTTTGAAATACAAAAATTTTGGCTTAGCCAAAAGCTGTCCTCAGTTATCGCGATCTCAAGTCAGTGCCAAATTCACGTAACCGCAATCACGGTCTAGGACTGCAGTCATGCCACCTGCGTTTAGTTATGTGTCAGCTCTGTATGAACATATTTTTTCCAAATTTAGGCTGCTGGTATGTTCTACAATATGGAAGCATGTATAGATCATTTGAACAATACTCACAAATATGTGAATCTCCTTTAAAAAGAAAACATACGTATTGAAAGTTCATTAGAGCATTTTATCAAACATATGGTGTGCATATCTTATTGTCTACCTATTTCACACAAAGTTGGGTACTCGTGAAAATTTAAGTCCCTTATTAATCATGCATTCTATGGCCTATTTTCACAAGTAAAAGCATGGATTCATGTCACCTACCAGATTTTTGATGCAATGAAGTTCAAGGATGATGCTTGAGTTCAAAAACTTGACTAGAAATTACCCTAAGTTAGAGAGTACAATCTTAAAAGGGAGTGTAAGGGAAATAAGGTCAACTAGGGATTAAATGATAGAAGTGTTCATGACTGCGGTCAAGGGACTGTGATTGCGGACATCCGTGTAACTACTATCACGGTTGGAGATCGTGACTGCTGTAACTGAGAGAAATTTTGCTCCCCTATTTTTCTCTATTGAGTATTTTACTCAATTTGCTACATTTCTCCCCTCTTTAGCTTATCCGATGCACTCCATAGTGATATAAATGTATGGGTTATTCATATGTACAAGATGACATCTACCTTACAAAAACATAATAACAAAAAAAGATACAAGCCGCTTTATTGGCATTTGTGGGTTGCGTCCCACCTAGGTGCCTTAGGTATATTTGTGGCCCGACGTCTTCCTTCCTCTATTTTCAAGGTAGGTCCTGAAACTCCTCTTCATTCATCTTCTCATTTTCAACATCCACCATAGATACTACTTGTAGCTCCGTGGTATGCTTCTTTAGTTTTCAAATTTTTAAAGAGACCTCATTCTCTTGAACTTTAAATGTCATCTCCCCTATCTCTAGATTAACAATGGATCTCCCGATGGCTAATAAAGGATGACCAAGGATTATAGGTACCTCTTGTTCTATTTCACAATCCAATACAACAAAATCCATTGGGAAAATAACCTTGTCCCCTTTCAGAAGGATGTCAAAAAATATACCCATTGATTTATTTATAGACAAGTGTGCCATCTAGATTCGCATAGAGGTTGGCGTCGAGGTATCCAAACCAAGTTTCTAGTATATGAAAAAAGGCATTAAGTTGATGCTCGCACTAAGGTCACATAGATCTTTTGCAAATTCATACATCCCAATTGTACAAGGGATAGTGAATGCTCTGGTGTCATCTTTATTTTCCACAATCTTACTATCCATGATAGCGCTACATCCATTAGTGACCTCTATAGTATTACCTTCAACAAGTTTCTTTTTGTACATCAACTTTTTCATTAATGTAGCATATCCTGAGATCTCTTGGTTAACTTCAAGTAACGGGATGTTTATTGATAGATTGCTAAGTTTGCCATGAGCTTCATCAATTTGTCATTCTCCTCTTTTTTATGCAAATATTGATGGAATGGGGGTGAAACTTGGATGGTAGGTTTTCTGTCCACTTGTGGCCTTTCCATGTCAACCACCTTCTCATTACTTTTATTAACCTCTTTCTCATCGTTTACCTATCTTCTTTGAAGTGTCACCTTTTTTTCTTTGGCCTTAGGAATATTCTCACTCACATCTCCTCTAAAATGTTCCTCAAGAGCTCTTTCACTCCTCATAACAATTTCTAGGACTTGGGCTTCATTCTTTGGGTTAGTAATTATGTAATTCAGAAGTCCACCCTAGGTGTAGTAGTTAATTGCATGGATATTTTCCCCACTTGAGTCTCTAATTGTTTGATAGACAAGGAATGAGACACCGCCATTTTTGAGAGATGGGAGAATTCACCCATCAACTCACGATCCATCTTGTTCATGCCTTCTAACCTACTCAAGATCCTTGCCAACATATCCTTGATTTTGAACTTTTTGGGGTTAATGGCACTAGATTCCTTGGATTTAGCTCGATCATAAGGAGGGACATAGCAGTCATAGTCATGTTCATGATATCTCCAATCTCGATCCTACTCACGATCCATCAAACCTTGGTTCCCACCTCTGAGTATTTTGCCAAGTACCAGATTTCTTCATCTAACTTTTTTTCCTCTTCATCATCTTCATAATATTTTGATGTTATGGTGTTTACCGCTTTCGTGGGAGCACCCATAACATGCTTCATCAAGAGCTCAAGTTGGGTCATCATTTTTTCCATGTTCTCCTCCTTTTCTGTATCTCATTTTCTTTATTCATTAGTCACCACGGATGTAGTAAAAGGGTTTTTAGAAGCTTCGGTGTCTTGGGTATGCCAACCCCAATTTTGTTTTTATACTTCTCCTTTTAATCAAAAATCCACAATATGATGCAATCTCACTATAGAACCGCCCGCCGCATTATCATCTATTATTTTGTTCAATGGATCAAGATCCCTATAGAAAATTTTGAGAAGCATCTTTTCTGGAACCTCATGATTTGGGCATTGGGATAAATTTCCATTAAACCTCTCCCAAGCTTCAAATAAAGGTTCTCCATTCATTTGCCAAAAGTTCAGAATGTCATCCCATTTTTGAAGATTTTTTTATAGTGGGAAGTATCTTTCAAGAAACACCATGGTAAGCTATTCCCATGATCTAATTGAGCTAAGTGGAAGTAAACGAAGCAAGAAAACTGCCTCACCCATTAGTGAAAATGGAAAAAGTCAAAATGGGATGGATTCTTGTGTAATATGTTCTATGTTAAATGGTATGCAAACTTCCACAAAGTTCTTCAAAAGGATATTTGGGTCCTCATATGCTTGACCCCTGTATAACCTTTTCATTTGTAATATGTGAAGCAAAATACCAGTCACATAAAACACACCATTCCCATTGGTTTGTAGAATGCGAATCACACTTAGTTTTCCTGCCCTATTTAATTGGCCTTCATTATCAAGTGGGGCATTGAGGGGGCCCATATTTCTTACGTTATCACTCATTTCCCCGTTTACACTTTGATTACCTACAAATGATTCAAAAATAAAAAATAAAGTAAATTGCACCACTTCGTATATTCCCAAGTAAAAATGACACAACATAAGTGAAAACTATATTTCACTCCCCAGCAACGCAGCCATTTTCATAATGCTCAACTCACTTCCATAATTAGGAGTGAGGCAGTCGTTTTCAAGTAATCTAATTTGAATTGGGTCAAATCTGAAGGTATGAAATTATAGACTTCACATTTTATGAATGCTCAAATTACTAAGAGATTACCCGAAATGCTAACAAAAATGACATGTAAAATGAAATGGGGGGATTTGTTTGAAAACCTTTTGCAACACACTTAAACAAGTATTTGATAAATGACACTTTTACTTAGAATTCATGGTTTGGGAGAAATCTTGGGATTATGTCTACCTAGAGGTAATGCATGTGGGTTGGTGTTGGTTCATCATGAAATTTAGTTTTTAACCAAAGAATAGGCTAGGTCGAAGTTCATTGGGGTTAATCTTTCAAAAAAACCATAACAATTTCACCCTTTGGCTCTTTCGAGCATCTAGCATGTGTACGTATTTTCATAATCACCCAAGACCTCAATCAAGCATCCCTATGTCAAGGATGATTCTCTTACCATGGTTTACATTCCTAATAAATTTATTTCTAAGATTACAAAATGCAGTAAACCATAGGCTCAATTGTCCACTATTGCTTTGTCCCCTTATTACCCTTTTTTGAGGATGTTATGGGTTACCTAATATTTATATTTATCCCTCTTTCAAAGATGACAAAGGGTTTCTATAGTTTAGATATTTCACCCATCAAACCCATTTGGAATTTGGGGGCTTTCACCCATCAAATTTCAACCTGTAAGCTTAAGTAATAGTGGAATCCATGCTCAATAACTAAAATCCATGCAAACACAACAATACTAGCACATAATTACAACCTAGTTCAACATAATCCCAAGACTAAATTATTTAGCTACTCATGAAGTAGTTAAATAGATATATACCATAAGTATCATCCAATGCATCCATTCTTCACAAAAAGTCTAAGAAATTTAGCCTTTAAAGATAATTACACACTTGCCCAAGATTAGGGTTTCAAGTCTTGAATTACATATTATCTTATCAGCTAAGCTATCCTAAAGAGGAAAGGGTTTTATCTTAAATATGGTTGGGGATGCATCTGAGTTCATTTACAGATCTGCCCCTGGGCATATTTCTTCTTAACTGTGATTACGCATGGCTATCCGTGACCGCGACCAAGCGACCGTGGTTATATGCTGCGATTGCATTGCTCTGACCTTTTTGATTGACTGCGACCGCAGATAGAGGACTGTGGTCATGGTAAATAAGGATGATATAGTATAGGTCTTCAGCTGTACTCTTTCTTACTCCCTTTTTATAATTTTTAGCTCTATTCCATATCTTTTGGTCTACTCAGCTTAATGCCTGCAAAGAGTGGATATTAGTGTATCTATCCATAGATTTTGTCTTATTTATTCAGTCAAGATAGGGTAATACAAACAAAAGATGAGTGCAAATAAGTAGCAAACTCACCACTCAATAATTATCATGTGCATTAAGTAGTTATGAACTAGTAAGCCTTCATCCTTATGAAGGACATATTCTTTAATTTAACTCAGTGCTTTTGGATTTTATTCGTCATGGTTGGAGGTATGTCCCAACCTATTTGATATTCTTATTTTATAGGGTATTATAGATAGATTTGGGCTGGTTGTGTTGTATCTTGTTTTGACTATGAGTAGGTAACTATAAATGACCAGGTCCTTGGATGTTCAAGGCTACAATACAACTAGCATACGTATGCACAATTTTGTCCTCTTGTGTAACAAATAGCATAGGTGTTGCTTGTACTATTTTGGACACTTGGTCTAATTGCATTTAAACCCTAATCATCACTCAACCATAAAGGGAAAAGGATGCATATCCATCAAGAAGGTTTTAAAAGTCCAAAAAGTAGAAGAGTGAAAGAGGAAAAAACCCAATATTCAACATTTCTCAAGTTCTTAATCTTTTGTGTGTACTTAAATAGAGAGAGTTATTGAGTCCATCTCAAGTCTTTAATTTAATTACTCATACTATAAGAGTAATGTGTTTGTCTTGAGAGTGCCTTAGGTAGAGTTTTCTAAGCTTGAAACTTGTTAGATTTAACCAGGGTTGAGGAGTCTTGGCAGAATTGTCAAGTTAGGCTTATAGTAGAGTTATTACAAGCAGGAGGAGCCTATAGTTTGATTTAAGTTCAAAACTATAATCAAGAGGTTGATTTTAAATAAATTTTTAGGAGCTTGTGTGGGAAAGCCATGGTTTTCCTCCCTTGAGCGAGGAGTTTTCCACATTAAGTCTTGTGTTCCTTACCTATACTGTCCTTTGTTCCTAATTTATTTTCTATTTTATTCCTTTGATTAACCTCAAGGGACCTAGTCCCTCACAATGTGGTGCAATCCTCGAGGTTTCAACAATTGGTATTAAAGCCAAAACACTCTAAAAGGTTCACACCTAAAGTGATTTAGTTTGCATGGCTACTCCACCTAACCTAAAAGAAGGGAAATTTAACACTAGGCCTCCTAGATTTAATATGTAGTATTATGGGCAGTGGAAAAATAGGATGTTTGACTTTGTTACGGATAATGATAGTGAACTGATGGACATATTTATTGATGGTTCTCATGTTCCTGTTAGAGAATTCAAAGAAGGAGAAGTTACAAGAATGGTTTTCAAAAGTAGGAGGGAGTTCAAGGATAATGATAGAAAGAAGGCTGAGAAAAACTACATGGCTAAGAAACTATTATTTTATGGCATTGGACCTGATGAATAAAACACAATTTTAGCCTATTAAAATTCCAAGGAGATCTAGGATTTCTTAAGGATTACTCATGAAGGTACTACTAATGTGAAGGATTCTAAAGTACACATGCTGAGTACTCAGTATGAAACCTTTACCATGAGAGAAGGAGAAACAATCAAAGAAATACATACAAGATTCACTTCCATCATAAATGAGCTCCACTTCTTGGGAGAAGTGATTCTATCAAACAAGTAGGAGATAAAGATTCTTGGTGTTCTTCCCAAGTCCTAGGAAAAAATAAATGTTATAAACGAGGCAAGAAACTAAAGACCCTCACTATGAATGAACTAATTGGAAATCTAAAAACCAATAAGCTTAAGAAGAAGCAAAGGTTGAAGAAGAATGAATTAAAAAGGGATAATCCCCTAGTATTGAAGGTTTCAAAATAGGATTTAGTAGTAAAGGAAACTGATATTGCCTATTTGGCAAAAAGAATTGACAAAGATATGAGGAAAAGTGGTCAGTTTCAAAGAGGAGGAAGTGATGTTTAAGTGTGTCACAAATGTGGAGGTCCTGAGTATTCCATTAAGGATTGTCCAATGTGTAAATTTGATTATCAATATTATCTCAAGACTGGCGGTGACAAGGAAAAAACAATGAACAGGTTCCTGAAAAATTAAAAAGAAAGACTATAGCTAAGTATGCAATAACGATAGCTCAACAACATGGGGAGAGTCTTTAAGTAAATATGATGAAGATAAGAAGTCTTGCGATGTTTCTATACTAGCTGTGAAAGGTAGTCCAATTATCTAAGATTCCTTATTTGCCTTTATGGCTAACACAGAAGATGAAGAAGAAAATAAGGTAACTCTTTTTGATATTAAGGAAAATAGAGAAAACTACACTACTAGAAAGTTAACAAAGCTTGCAAGTACATTGATAGACTTTGTATATGAACTAACTACTGAGAAGAATGCCTTGGAGGATAAAGTAAGGAATCAAGATCTTAAGTTCATTACCTAAACTCTTCAGATATCTAAAGTTGAAGAAATGGTCTCTAAATTGAAATTTAAACATCTGAGTTGTAATAGTAAACTGAATAAGGAAAATAATTTAGATGGTAAAGGGAAGAACAAAGCTTTAAGGATTCAGTTGATCAGGAGGATAAACTGAGGGATTCTCAAAAACACCTTATGTCTATACTTCACAAAAATGAAAAGTTAGAAAGGGACCTCATTTTGTTAAGAGAAGAGCTCAACAAATCTCTTTAATAGACTAGTTTTCCACAAACACATTCTAATTTAACTAGTCAGGGAGTTAATAATGGCAAAGTCCTAGGCTATCAAGGAGAATTCCAACCTTTTGGGTCTCAAGGGAGGACTGTAAATGATGTTAGAAACAAAGGGAACAAACTTCTATACAGTTATTGTGGAAAAAATGGGCACACTAAATAAAATTGTCAAAGCTAGATAAGAGAAAGAATGAATGATTTTAGATATGTTCAGTAGGAGAATACACATCCTAAGGGATTTATGTCTATGAAAAATATAAAAACAAACTTTCTACCTAGATGGATCAAGAAGGATTTGAACATACCATTATCCTCCAATTGGGAACTTAAGCTCAAGTAAGTTCCTAAATCTAACAAATGGTCATGGTTCTAGGTATGAGAAAAGGGATTGTAGTCAAAAATAAGCTATTCATAGTATGTGCTCAAAGCTTAATTTTGGAAGGTTTGGCTATATTGTCTTTATCAATACACTTCAAGTAGAGGTGTCTCATTTTGAAATATTTGATTTCGAAGAACCTGGTCCACTAAAGAACATAGATAAAATTTCCAAGATAAGAAAAAAATATTAGAGAAAAGATAATAAATTGGTGATGCTAAAGATGATGAGAAAAAAAACTGAAAGATATATATGAAAATGGTGATGAATAACTCCAATAAATAATCCCAGCTCAGGCAGAAGATTAATAAGAAGGGGTCATGATTCTCAGGGAACTGGTCCCTTGGAAACTCATCTCATAAGGAGAAGCTTTAGAAGTTTGAATAAAGTCAACTCTGGGACCTGTTCCTCAGACCTAATTTGGGAACAAGTTTTAAGATAGAAGTGGCATTAGAGGCTAAAGCATGATATTGACCTGACCTACTATATGAATCAGTATTTCTCTACAAAATTTAGCCATGATTGAGAGACAGGTATCCTTGGAAAAGTATGTATTTAATTGTCTAAATAAGTACCATACCTTTGCAGGTATATACCTATGGGAACAAATTTTGAAGAAGAAAGACAAGGTATGCACAAAATTGTGAATTTACTAAAAGAAAGAGAGTACTTGGTCCCATCTCTTAGACTAGTATTATAAATGTTCATGTTTTTCTTTTTGTTTTATTAGAAAAGGTTGGATCTTCTCTATCCTTGTCAAAAGATTTGCCTTATCTAAAAAGAGAAAGATAAGTCAATTAAAAATCAAACTATTCCTTATCAAAAAGCTTATCTTAGTATTTAGATCCTTAGATCCTACCAAAAACACCTTGGGTTTTTTCCCTTAAAAATTTATTGAGTGTTGAACCTTCTGATCATCATACAACTCACTATACATGTTGTATGGTGTGGTTACGGGTTAGGTTACCCAACTTATAAGTTGTTCTATAATGATCCTTCAAGTCATTATCTATATTCCATCTTATTTACCTCTATAGATCTTCTCTATAGTCTTCCTAAGTCATTAGTGACTTGCGCGGACTATTAGTTTAGTTACTTGGAGGATGGTTTGGTTCCTGGAACCACTTTCTTAATTGGAAGTCTTCATTGGTCCAAATGACCACTTAGTAAAAACTTTGATAAAACAGCCTCAGATGCAAAACTCAAATTTGCCTACGCATCCATAACATCAAAAACTATGGGGTTGCATATCTTATTTATTCAGAATAGACACCAGATGTATCTCAAGGCATTGACCAAAGCCTGAGGGTGTGGCTAGGAAGAGGGCGCACCACGTTACCCGAGGCCTGAGCAAAGCTTACTTAAGTGATGTCTTGGATGATATTTTGTTCTTTTGTTCCTTCTTCTTAAATCTTAAACCTTAATGGATTGTAAAACCTTCTAAGTGAGTCTTGTGGGTTAAATTGGAGCTTAAACAACTTGTGAAATTTAATCTCGCTACAATCTAAGGTAAAATCTCTTTTTGTTTAGCATTGATTTCATGATTTCTTGACTCAAAACCCCTAAATCATTGAGGCTCAAGTGTAGCCCTAAATTTTATTGATTAACTCAAATTTCTTATGAGTTATGACTCCCTAAAGGTAGTTAAACAATGGGTTGGTTCTGGAAACTCATTTTCCAAAGGTTAATCCCACTTGGAGTTTTGGTATTAACTTAAACCCATGGTACATTGGTTCTATAATGGGTATTTTTAATCTTGTTGTAATGCTTAGGTTGTATTGTAGATAGCTTTGATCGTAGAAGAAAGAGCTTCAACAAAAGAAAAGGAAAAGCTTGTTGATTCTTGAGTTGCTTGGGCTCAAGGTAGATTAGGATTACTTGTAGTTAGATTAAGATTGATGGTAGTATAATTTTGATATACTGTGAGATTGGGCGGGGTTTAGATAATAAATTATTGAATGGTGATAATTGGGATTAGTTGGTTCTTATAGGTTATTTAATTTACAAGATGATATGCTAGACCCTTAGCCTAGAACCTTTGATAGTCTACTTGTACTTTCATGAATAGTATGATAATACTCTAGTTGCTCAAATAGATAAGAATAGTATTTCTCCCTAACCTTAGGACTATGTTAACCTTACTAGTGCTTAGATAAGAAATGACCTTGGTGTTGTATTGACTTAGGAGGATTATTTAAATAAGGTTTCCCCGATAGGCTTAGCAATGATTGATAAACCCTTATGATGTGATTTAGATAACTTAGCCTAATCTGGGTAGATATTAGCCTTGTGATGGTGTAATTTGGCATTCTTAGAATATCCTAGTAGGACTTGAACCGCCTTAAGCTTGAACTATGAAATTTCTTGGAGACCTAGATGATAGGTGAGTGTATAAATTAGGTCGTGGATATCGTTGATGGTAAAACCTAGTTGTTGGATTATACATATGTTTGATGGTTGGTTAATATGTATACTTGATGGATTATCTTGTAGTCATGATATGGATAACCTTGGGAAAGTAATGATTGTGTATATACCATATGAATACTCATTCTCATGTTTGTGCTCATGTTATGTAGTAATGCTTATTAGTAAGGTAGGGTGATACATGTTCTCTTTAATCCTTATTACCCTATTATTGTGGGCTTGTAGTTGTTTATGTATTTGGCTATGTACACATGTGTATGTTGTTGCCTTGAGAAATATAAAATAGCATGATAATTCTCAATGAATTCAGAAGATGTGTTAATGTGATGATAATACTCAGTGAATCTTGATATGGTAATGATGTATAATAATGCTCAGTAAATTGGAGAATATGTTGATATATGATTTTGCCTGGTGAATTTGGTGGATATGTTAATGTATGTAGTTGCCCGATGAATCCTACGGATATATTGATAAATGATGTAGCCCAGTGAATCTGGAGGATATGTTGATGTTATGATGTTTCTCAGTGAATTTAGAGGATATGTGGATTTAATATTAATACCCAGTAAATTTGCATTAGGTAATTATGTTATAATGATATCCAGTGAGCTCGGAGGATATGCTGATGTTATGTTGATACCTGGTGAATCCAAAAGAGGTTAAGATGTTATGATGCTGTATGGGTCCAAATCACTTATGTACATGGGGCATCATGTCTTCTTTGGTGAATGGTTATTTATTCCTTATCCTTATTCACTAAATGAGAGGTGTGATCCTTGTTGACCATAATTGGTAAATAGAAGTAACTTATGTCTATTAATAGGTTAAGGATAATTTTTATATGAAACTGTGTGTAGGACCAAGGGCTTACCTAGAAATTTTATTCGACTTGGAATAATGGTCATGTTACAAAATTTTGCCTAGTAAAGTGGCTTATGTGACAACTAGTTATTTATAATAAATTCTATGACTTGTATGCTAGAAGTCTAGTAAATTAGTTAGGTGACCTTACTTGCCTAAAATATGGAAACTAGTACTTAAGCTTGTGACATGTCTAATGATGATAGGCTTAGTATTGCATGATGAATAACTAGGTTGACTTCTAATATGTAATGTCGTGGTGACTTAATTAATCGATTCTATACTGAGAGTACTAACTAGAAAATGGCATTCTAATAGATGAATAATTGATAGAAGTGGTACCTTGTAGCTTTTCTCTATTGAATGACTAGTAACTATAAGACTTGTAACCTAGTGGCTTACAAAAATAGAGGTTAACTAGATTAGATCTCACATGGAGTTTATTGGAAATTTAAGGGATAAGTAATTATATGATTATGCTATAACCATATTAGTTTGGTTATGATTATATTATGATATGGACATTGGATGTGGATCTTAGTAATAAGCCATTGCGTGGTTGGGTTACCCTCGGTTTCAGCATTTGTAGAGTAGTTGTGCTTTATTGTATTATTGGTTGATCTTTTGGTGTACTCGTCCGTTGTATGGGACGCCGTGATGAGTTCTTTGTGTTGCATTCTTTTGGTGTACTCTCTGGTAGTATGGGATGCTATGATGAGTTCTTTGTGTTGCATTCTTTTATGTACATCCCAATGGTATGGGATATCAAGGTGTGTTCTTGTACTTTTAAGAAGAAGTACCAACTAAGTACCATTTCAGAAGCATAATATCACATGTACGATAATAAGGCATTTATGAATCATAAACAATATCAATCATCCTTAAAAGGATAATATAGTGATATCAAAAAAGATACTCGTTTGATCCTATACTTGACTTTAAGATTATTTTCTTAACTTCTATCATCTTTATATTATAATTTAGCTCAGTCAGCTTGGTACTCATACTACACTTCTATACCTTTTTGGTGCAAACCCAGGTTCTAGTTGCTATCGTTAAGCTAGTTCGTGCTGCATTGGCTATCTGGAGATACGGTGAGCTTTTAGAGTTCAAGTTTCCCTCTTTCCCCTCTATCTTTATTTGTCTTTTCTTTCTGAAACAAATGTATGAGATTATTTAAGACATTTGAGACTTGGAGTTGTAAATTCTATTGGTAAGTCTAGTTGCTCTTGTACTAATACTATCAGGTCACAGGATTGGTATTGAATATTAGTTGTCTTTTGTTATGAAATATTATTATTTATTTTGTATTCATATATATGGTCTGTGTTGAATATTTCTACCGAGGTAACCCATTATATCATCTCCAAGTTATGGTATCGGCTTACGTACCAGTGGGATGTGGTATGTGTCATCATGAGTGAGAATTCGGGTCGTGACAAATTGGTATCAGAGCCTAGATTTCACTGATATTATTAGTACACAAGCAAGTGTCTAATAAAGTCCTACGGATCAAAAAGTTGATGTATGTTTCCTATTTTTGGGAGGCTATGGGTCATTCTTAGGAGTCCTTCACTTGTTTTATACTTATCAGGATAAGAGTCTGAGTTGGTTTGTAGGATACTCTGTTGACTTTACTCTTTCATAGATGCCATGGACACGTGCTTAAGTGATATTAAGGAGGGTCCCAAGGACTAGACTCATGATTTATCCCTAGTTAGGGATCAAGGTGTACCTCTTTAGGATTATATTCCTGCACTCGAGCTAGAAATGACTCTACCTCAGCCAGCGGTGGGCTAGGGACCTGCCCTGGCTCTACCAAGATTTATCCCCTCTTCTTTGCTTAGGGATTCTTTGGTTTAGCTATTGGGTATTGTTGATAGTTCGTAGTCTACTAGAGCAAGAGTGCAGCCTACAGCCTGCAGCACATAGAATTGAGGTTTCTCTTATTCTGGTTGTTGTTCAGCTAACATTTGTTCAACTAGTTGCGACCCAGCCTACTTTGTCTGCTGAGGAACAGAAGATTCTTGGTAGGTTATTAAGGTTGACTTAACCTAGATTTTCTAATGCTCCTACAGAGGATGCATTTCAGTTTCTTACTGCTTATTAGGATAGGCTTCATGGGTTAGGCCTTGTTGACACTCGTGGCATGGACTACACTATATTTCTCTTGGACTTGTCTACTAGACATTAGTGGAAGGGTTTTAAGAGTTATATATAAGTTGGATCTTTCTCTCTCTTAGGCTCAATTCTCTGTAATGTTCTTCGTGAAGTTCATATTATGTAGCCTTAGAGATCATTTGAGAGATTAGTTCTCTAGGTTGGAGCAGAGTTCCATAAAAGTCACTGAGTATGAGGTTTATTTTAATGTGTTGGCTAGACATGCGACTTCTATATTGGATACTGAGTATGAGAGAGTTTGATTTTTTGTGAGAGGATTGAGACTTCCTATTCGGATGGCTACTCAGAGTTTAGTTAATGCAGTAGGACCTTTGTTGAGGTTGAAGATCATGCTAGGGTGATGGAGGACATACAGCGAGAGGGCCGTGATAAGAGGCCCAAGTTTCAGGAAAAATTTTAAGGGAGTCAGTAGTTCTCGATTTAGAGGTTGTATTTCTTGTGATGGACATCCTCTGCATCCATCTCTCTAGCCTCAGAGTTGATCAGTTTAGGAATCTCTTCATACCACTAACAGTGATTAGTTTATTTCCAATAGACCCACTAGTTAGGGTGGTGATTAGTCTATGAAAGGTTCATCTGTAGGCTATGCTAGGTGTGGTAGATATGTAGGATCAACTGAATATGTGAGTTCTGCTTCTCCCTATGAGTCTTGTTTTACTTGTGGAGTTTCTAGTCATTTCTCTAAGAAGTATCCTAGTCGTGCGGCGATGGTATTTTCAATATAAGGAGCTACTACCATTAGAGTAGTTCATCCCTCAGGGAGGGATGGTGGACGAGGTCGTAGAGGTGGTTCCCAAGGTGATCAAGGTGGTACTCAGAAATATAGGGTAGGTGGTCATTCGGGTGCCCAGCTAGGTCACAGGTGTGGTTAGTTGTATGTAGTACCTACTAGGCCCGATGCTGAGACTTTATATGTTATAGTCACATGGGCGATTCTTGTATGCCAAAAGTCAGCTCTTATTTTATTTAATCCTAGATCCACTTATTCTTATATATCTACTTATTTTGCACCACATTTGGAGGTGACTAGCACTTTATTATCTATGCCATTGCATGTATATTCTCCCGTAAGTGATTCTTTAGTAGTGGATCGGGAATTCAGATCATGTGTTGTGATAGTTGGTGATGTTGACACTTATGCTGATCTTATTATTCTGGATGTGTTGGATTTTGATATGATTCAGGGCATGGACTGGTTATCCCACAATCATGTGGTCATGGATTGTTTTGCCAAAACCATTACATTAGCTATGCCTGGCGTACCCTAGTCTGGTAGCGGGGAGCAATTAGTCATGAGCCGACATGGATTATATCTTATGTTTGTGCTAGACGGCATATGTCGAGGGGTTGCGAGTTTTATCTTACCTATGTGTGTGATATCCGTGTTGAGAGTCTGATGCTTAACTATATTCCTATTGTGCATGAGCTTCCTGATGTTTTTCCTGACGATCTATCTGGTATACCTCCTGACCATGAGATTGAGTTTTCTATTGACCTTGATCCTAGTACTCGAACTATTCCTATGGAACCTTATTGTATGGCTCCTGCAGAGCATAAGAAGCTGAACTCTTAGCTCCAAGATCTTCTTGGAAAACGGTTCATTAAATTGTTTGTATCACCGTAGGGAGCCCCTTTTTGTTTGTAAGGAAGAAAGATGGCTCGATGTAGATGTGTATTGATTATAGGCAGCTTAATAAGGTGAAGGTGAAGAACTATTATCCTATGCCTCACATTGAAGATTTGTTTGACCAGTTTCAGGGTGCAGCTATATTTTCTAAGATAGATTTGAGGTCTGGTTATCATCACTTGAGGATTTAGGCTGAGGATATCTCGAAGATATCCTTACGGACATGTTATGGTCACTATGAGTTTTTGGTGTTGTCTTTTGGGATAACTAATGCCCCGGCTACGTTTATGGACTTGATGAACAATGTGTTTAGACCTTATCTAAAATCCTTAGTTATTGTGTTCATTGATGATATCCTTATGTATTCGAGGAGTAGTAAGGAGCACAAGGAACATTTGAGGATTGTGCTCTAGGCTTTGTGAGAGCATGTGCTTTTCGCCAACTTCTCCATGTGTGAGTTTTGAATTGAGTTAGTGTATTTTCTTGGACACGTGGTGTCTAAGACGGGTATTATGGTAGAACTGACTATGATTTTGACGATTCATGATTAGGCTTGGCCTACGTCTTCGATTGAGGTTCGTAATTTCGTTGGATTGGCCGGTTATTACATACATTTTGTTGAGAGCTTTGCAACCTTATCAACACCTATGACTAGATTGACCTGAAAGGAAGTTTCTCTCCGATGGTCTATAAAGTGTGAGTTAAGGTTTGAAAAGATCAAGGATTGTCTCACCTCAACCTTGGTGTTATCTCTTCCAATTGAGGGCAAGGGATTTACTGTGTTTTATGATGCTTCTAGTGTCGCTCTTGGGTGTGTTTTGATGCAGCGGCGGGTCATTGCCTATGCTTCTAGAAAACTTAAGGTGCTTGAGCGCAACTACCCCATTCATGATTTGAAGTTGGCGGCGGTAGCTTTTGCAATCAAGATTTGGAGGCATTACTTGTATGGTGTGCATTGTGAGATTTTCACTGATCACCGTAGTCTTCAACATCTTATGACCCAGAAAAAGCTTAATGCTCGCCAGCGTAGGTTGATGGAGTTGCTAAAGGATTATGACATGTCTATCTTGTATCATCCAGGTAAGGCTAATGTGGTGGCGGATTCCATGAATCACAAGGCCGTGAGCATGGGTTGTTGTAATGCCCCAAATCTGGTACCCGAAATGCTACACGGTGCCCATGACCTGAAGGACCACAAGCTAACCCATGAATGATATCTATAACTGAGCACTGCATGATATACTGTATAAATGCAGAATATAAGTTGTAAGGCCATAAGGTTCAAAACTATAACATGACTGATAAAATAATATTTGAACGGGGTATAGAAATACAAAAAATTGAAATAAACTATGTGAACATACTGTAGTCTGAAAGCCTCTAGACTGTCTTAAATATATGGAGTTGATGGGATATGTCCCCAACTAACTCCGAACTACTGAAGTAAACCAAGTACTGAAGGAATAAAATAATCAAATAATAACATCCTCGGATGATGAGGACTCACTACTGACTCTGACTGTTGAAACTGGAATGCTATTGAAGCTCCAGAGCTCATGCTTCTGAACCTATGGTATAAAAACACCATAGCGCAATTGCGTCAGTATGATTGAAAGTAATGGTATGCAAGTTAGGTAGGCTAAATGCAAAGGGTTCATATGCATGAACAATGTTAACTGACTATTTAACATGATTGTGAGAATACATGCATGAATGTGTAACTGTAACTACATTTGTTATAATACTGACTATTGAGTCTGAATACTGATAACATGAGTTGCTAAGAAACATATGCACATAGGCAATTTAGCATGGATGATAAATACACATTAGCATACTATAGCATGACATTAGTTCATTCTCATAGGCAATTTATCAAACACTTGCATGACATGAGTTCTTGTTCTTATTTACCCACAAGGGTAATTCATCAAACACCTAGTGAGCATAACATATGTACATGATGCTATTTAACAAATAGGAATCATAATTCACATTCTTATTGGCAAATTTCAAGGGTTAAACATGGTTTCACATGATACTACACATATAGCACTTTACTTCACATAGATATTGCGATTAAATCATGAACTAGAGAACCCATTAACATAATAGCCATGAACACAATCAAACTAAGTCATGAAATTCATCCAAAACAATATCTTGAGTTTTGAAAAGGTTTCTTGAAATCCAAGGGTGTAAGGAACCCTTGGATGAATACTTGACATACCTTAGTTGATGAATTCTTGAAGATTGATGGTGAAATCTCTTGGAAATTGGTTCTTGAATTGATAGGTTTAGGGATTTTTTTTCTAGAGAAATTGTGAAATAATGAATGTATTTACCAAAAGAGGGATAAATTTTGTGTTTATGAGGGCTAAAGGTCGGAGAACAAAGACCTGATTACCCTTAATGACGCGGTTATTTAATGACTAGAAAACTGGGCGTCGATGCTATAAGTGATGCGGTGCATAAATGGATCTGACATGATACCTGATGGGTCATACCATGATTGCACCAAGCCTCAGTAATTTTGGATCTGGAAACCTACAACGACGTTAACCAATACTATGGGCGATGCAACGCGTCAAGATTGCGTTGGTCCACAATTTTGGGACTCCGAACATGGTCTAAACGAGTTTGAAAAAATCTAAAACTTGTTCGAGAATACCTATTGATGTTCTTGATCATGAATTAAGGGAAATATAGACCATTTAAGAATGGTATGATCACAAAATGAGATTGCAAACTTTCAAAGGACAAAAATAAACTATGTCTAGAAACTTAGTTAGAATTTTCAAAGTATGGGACCCCTTAATCAAGCATAGATGGACTGAATCAAACTTAGAATTTTATGGTGTCTTGTAATATCTCTCCCTTGAGAACATTCGTCCTCGAATGAGACTAATGGATATAGGATAAATGATACGCTAACGTACATATTGAACATGAACAACTGAAACATGACTACATGACTGACATGACTGATGAACTGGAATTCACACTGAGCATGCATATCTGATGCATGATTTTATGATTGACCTGATTCATGAATACATGACTGAGATTTCTGTTATTCTAAGTTTCTTATAATCAGTATACATAACTGATGCATGAATACGTGGCTGACATGATGCATGAACATATAACAGAATATGTAATGGTATTTGATACCAAATTTATAATAGAATTCTGACAATGAAACTGAATACCAAGTTGGTAAAGAAACTGAACATGATAACTGAGCAAGCTTAAGAAAAGCTATTACCTTGGGCTAAGTTTGAGTTAGTAGAAAAGAGGTAAGGATACTTGGTCCGCATATCTGCTTCTGTTTACCAAGCTCCTTCAATGGACTGATTCCGCCAATGAACTTTGACTAGAAGGACTTCTTTATTCCCCATCCTACGACTCTAGTAGTCTAGAATTTCAAATGAAATCTATTCATAAGAGAGTTTTTTCTGAATATCTATGCTTTAAATAGGGACTACAACTGCTGGGTCACCTATGAACTTCTTCAGCAAAGAGACATGGAAGACTAGATAAACTGAGGCAAGATCTGAAGGCAATTCGAGCTCATAAGCTCCTTTGCCAAAGTGACTAAGAATTTTGAAAGGATCGATATATCGGGGATTGATATTTCCCTTCTTGCCGAATCTCTTCACTCCCCCTCATAGGAGAGATCTTTTGATAAAAATAGTCACTAATCTCGAACTCCAGATCCTTTCAACGCTCATCTGCATAAGACTTCTGTCGGCTCTGAGCAGCTCGGAGTCTCTCTATGATCAACTAGACTTTTTATCAGGCATTAAATACTAAGTCAGGCCTTATAACTAAGGCCTTACTTACTTTGAACTAACCGATGGAGATCTGCACCTCATACCATAGAGAGCTTCGAATGGAGCCATCTTAATACTGGAATGATAACTGTTGTTGTATAGAAACTCAATCAAAGTTAAGTGGTCATCCCAACTACCTTTGTAATCAATTTCACATGCTCGCAGCATATCTTCTAAAGTCTGAATGGTCTTTTCTGCTTGACCGTCTGTCTAAGGATGGAAGGCTGTACAGAGATAAACTTGGCTACCAAGACCCTTTTGGAATGTTTTCCAGAAATGAGAGGTTAATTGGGTACCTCTGTATGAGATAATAGATAATAGAATACTATGCAATCTGACCAACTCTCTGATAAAAAGTTTGGCATAATCCTTGGTTGATCAAGAGGTATGGACTAGAATTAAATGAGCTGACTTGGTCATCTTGTCTACAATGACCCAAATTGAATCATGTTGATGATGAATTTGAGGAAAACCCATCACAAAGTCCATGTTCACTTCTTCCCACTTCGAAGTGGTAATATTGAACTCATGCATAGACCCACTAGGCTTCTGATGCTCTATCTTAATCTACTGACATATAGAGCAATAAGCCACAAACTATGCAACATCTCTCTTCATCTCACTCCACCAATAGACTTCCCGTAAATCGCGGTACATCTAAGTGTCCCCTGGATGAATCAAGTAACGCGCACCATGCGCTTCTGCAAGAATTTGTTGCCTCAAGTTATCTACACCCAAAATACACAGGCGACCCTAACAGTGCAAAAATCCATCTCTCCCTTATAAGAAAACCTCTACTTTCTGATCTTTGAGTAATTCTTTGAACTTAACAAGACTGGGATCTCTATCCTATTTTTATTTCACCTCAAAAACTAGAGATGATTCTGAACTGTTCTGAACCCATATACTACCTTCTACTGAATCCACTAAGCGGACACCTAGTCTGGCAAGTTGATGGAATTCCTGAGCTAACTTTTTCTTACAATCCTCAACATGAGTAACACTCTCGATAGACAGTCTATTGAGAGCGTCACTACATTGGCCTTGCCCAGATGATAAAGGATACTCATGTCATAATCTTTCAAGAGCTCTAACCACCTTCGTTGATAGAGGTTAATATCTTTCAGAGAGAATACGTACTGAAGGGTTTTATGATCTGTGAATACATCTACATGAACAACATACAAATAAAGCCTCCAAATCTTTAATCAAAAACTATAGCTTTTAACTCAAAATCATGAGTCGAATAATTCTTCTTATGGGGTTTAAGCTGTCTAGAGGCGTAGTCTATGAACTTACCATTCTGCATAAGGACAAAACTAAAACGTACTTTGGATGCATCACAATACACCACAAACCTATCTGTACTATCTAGAAGAGACAAAACTAAGCTGAGGTGAGTTGAATCTTCAACTCCTAAAAACTCTTCTTGCAAGGATATGACCACTGAAACTTGATTTTCTTCTGAGTCAATCTGGATATAGGGGATGTAATAGATGAAAATACCTCAATAAACCATCTGTAATAGCCAGCCAAACCCAAGAAACTCCTGATATCTGATGGAGAGATGGGTCTGGGCTAGTTTCTTACTACTTCGGTCCTTTGTGGATCAACCCTAATACCATCACCAGAAATGATATGACCAAGGAATGCTACTGACCTTAGCCACAATTCACACTTACTGAATTTGTCAAACTACTGATGATTTCTAAGAGTCTACAATACTATTCTAAGATAGTATGCATGATCATGCTCACTGTGAGAATGAACAAGAATGTCATCTTTGAAGACTATGAAGAATACGTTCAAGTATTGCTTGAATATATAGTTCATCAAGTCCATGAAGGCTGCTGGGGAATTGGTAAGACAAAATAACATAAATAAGAATTTGAAGTAACCATACCGAGTACGGAAAGCTGTTTCAGAATGTCCTATTCTTTGACTTTGAGCTGATGATAGCCTGATTTGAGGTCTATCTTAGAGAAATAACTGGCGCTCTGAAGTTGGTCAAACAAGTGATTGATTCTGGGAAGTGGATACTTGTTATTAACTATGACTTTATTGAGTTGATGGTAGTCTATACATATTCTGAGAGAACTATCTTTCTTTTGCATGAATAAGATAGGTACGCCCCATGAGGACACACTGGGTCTGATAAATCCCTTAAATAAGAGATCCTTTAACTGTTCTTTCAATTCTCTGAGTTCTACTGGTGCCATTCTACATGGCAAAATAGATATGGGATGAGTATCTGGAAGAAGGTCAATGTCGAAGTGTATTTCCCTTTCGGGAGGAATTCCTGGAAGATCTTCGGGAAAGACATCTGAATGTTCATTCAATACTGGGACTGATTCAAGACTAGGAGTCTCAAAACTAGAATCCTTAATATGAGTAAGATGATAGACACATCCCTTAGATATCATTTTTCTTTCCCGAAGGTACGAAATAATTTGACCTCTGAAAGCTGAAGTACTACCCATCTACTCTAGGACAGGTTCATTCAAAAATTGGAACTGGACTATTCTATTTCTATAGTCGACTGTGGCATAGTAGGAATGAAGCCAATCCATGCTAAGAATGACATCTAAATTAGTCATCTCTAATTTGGCTAAGTCTACTGAGGTAACTTTTTGAAATATCATAATCGGGCAGTTCCTGTATGCCTGTTGGGCTATGAGGATTTACCCACTGGGGTAGATACTGTGAAGGGCTCTACAAGAATTTTGGGACTGACCCCAAAATCAATTGCTATATAAGGAGTAATAAAATACAAGGAAGCTCCTTGATCTAGCAAAGCATAAACATGCAAGTGAAAGATATGTAATGTACTGGTAACAACATCATGAGAATTTTTCTAATCTTACTGGGACTGGAGAGCATAAATTCTGTTTGGACATTGCCCAAAAGTTGCACTAGAAGTGGTGCCCTACTGATTTTGGTGACCAGACTAGGCCGAGGAATGGTTCTGCTGAGCTTGATGACCTAACTAGGGACAATCTCTAGCACTTTGACCTATCTTGCCACATCCAAAACACACATTGGTGCCAGCTCTACTAGCACCGTTGCGATTCTTACCACAAGTCTGACAAAGGGGATTATTTTGGGCACTACTAACAATGCTATAAGATTTAGAGCTTGTCGCCCTATCTTTGATACCCTCCATGAAATTAGGAATGGGGGCACTGGCTAAGGAAGGAGCTGGAACAGATGACTTTGGGTGGAACTGAGAATGTTTCCTACCTTTTAACTTAGGCTGGTTGAAATTAAAGCTACCTATCCTAGCCTTCTTATTCTGCTTCTCTCTTATCTTAATCTTCTGCTCTTCTACCTGTTGAGCATGGATCATAAGCCTGGCTTTGTCTATCTCACTAATCAACATTGTAGATCTGCACTTATTAACCATACTATCATTTACCCCTGACACAAATTTACTCATTTTGGCTCTACTATCTACCACTACATGAGGAGCATATCTAGCTAGTTGAGTAAACTTAAGAGAATACTCTTTTACTATTATGTTGCCCTTTCTAAGGTTGATAAATTCTGACACCTTAGCTTTCCTCAGCTCTAGGGGAAAGAATCGATCAGAAAAGGCAGTGGAAAACTCCTCCCACTCAATAGGCCCTACATCTGTGGCTCTTTTTGTCTTTCACTATTTGAACCATGTATAGGCCACATCCTGTAACTGATATGTAGCTAGCCTAGCACTCTCAACAACTGACACCCCTATTGTCTCAGTAACCTTCAGAACCTGATCATGAAATTCCTAAGGATCTTTATCTGACTTGGTCCCAATAAAAGATGAAGGATTCATTTGGGTAAAGTCCAGAATACTGGCTGCTATTCAATTGGCCACTGAGTTAGCTGGATTGACAACTGGTCGCTTATTTTGGGCAACAATTAAATTTTCAAGAGTAGTGAATGCATCTCTGAACTCTGCTTGAGAGACATGTTCATCCAAAGGATTTACTTGGACAGGCTGAGGGGCTGACTGACTTCTATTTCTTCTCTTGGGAGGCATATTCTGTAGAAAAAAGGAGAAATGAATTAAATTGAGCTTTAAAATTGAGCTCATGCTCATATGCTCGACATGGATACTGAAAGAAGGGAAACTATTCCTAAAACATCTTATAGCCTCTTGTACAAAAATGTCACGTGCAACACACCCATGCATAAGAATCTACTACATACGGTTTTCAGGCTTCCTAGGATACTATTGAACCTTGGGCTCTAATACCATTTTGTAGCACCCCAAATCTGATGCTACATGGTGCCCATGACACTGAAGGAACATAACTTAACCCATGATTGCTATCTGTAACTGAGCACTACATGACATATTGTATAAATGCGGAATATAAGCTGTAAGGACGTAAGGTTCAAAACTATAACATGACTGTTAGAATAATATCTGAATAGGGTATAGAAATACCCAAAACTAAAATAAATTATTTGAATATACTGTAGTCTGAAAGCCTCTAAACTTTCTAAAATTTGTGGAGTTGATGGGACATGTCCCTAACTAACTCCGAACTACTGAAGTAAATGAAGTACTGAAGGAATCAAATAATCAAATAATAACATCCTCGGATGATGAGGACTCATTGCTAACTCTGACTGCTGAAACTGGAATGCTACTGATGCTCTGGAGCTCGTGCTTCTAAACTTATGGTATAAAACACCATAGCGCAATTGCGTCAATACGATTGAATGTACTGGTATGCAAGTGAGGTAGGTTGAATACAAAGGGTTCATATGCATGAACATGCTAAGTGACTATATAACATGATCGTGAGAATACATACATGAATGTGTAACTGTAACTGGATTTGTGATAATTCTGAATATTGAGTCTGAATACTAATAACATGAGTTATTAAGAACTGATATAACTGATACTGAGTGACTATATCTGGTAGTCTAGATTTTGATAGCACTAGCTGAGTTCTATACAGTACTGAGTGACTGTATCTGACAGTCCTGATATTTGTAACTGAAACTATGGAATAATTTATCTAATCGACATGCCCCTAATAAGATAGTATAACTGACTTGTGGTCCAATCTTTAACCCCAATTGGACAGATGTCAATACCACACCACTGGTAAGGACAAGCTCTGATGACCCTCATCTGACAGTATCCCTAAAGGAGAATGGTGGGACCATCATGTGACAATGTTAATCCACCTCATTAACTCTCAACTGGCGGTGCTGATTTCTCAACCTATGCTGGCTATGTAGTTCTGGAATGCAAGGATTTCTTCTAAGAATCACACCCTCTACTGATAGTGTGTGTTCCCATCCTTGGGTTCACTTGCTGCTAAATACTACTCCCATCTGAATAGACACTGAACTGGACTGGACTGATTTGTTACTGATAGTACTGATTAATTGGACTAAACTGAGTTCTCTGATTCAGTTGACTGACAGAATACTACTGAGATCTAATAACTGACTAAGATTTTTGAGACTTACTAAGTACTAGACTGATGCTGAATTTACTGAATTTTCCTAAGTTATGTGACTGACAGAATTCTACTGATCATGGCTTAACTGAGAGTATCATGAAATCTCACACTGGCTCTAAGTACATAGCTAAATTTTTGGGTATTAAATACCCCCAGCACTCGATAGCATAATAAGTAAATCATGACAAATGCTTAAAAGCTCAACAATGGCTACATGTTCATCATTCATTCATTAATGCATTTCCAACGAACACTTGTAATACATTACTTGTACATAGATAAGAAATACACATTAGCATACTATAGCATGACATTAGTTCATTCTCATAAGTAATTTGTCAAACACTTGCATGATACAACTTGTACATAAACTAGCATGGCATGAGTTCTTGTTCTTATTTATCCACATGGGCAATTCATAAAACACCTAGTGAGCATAACATATGTACATAATGCTATTTAACGAATAGGCATCATAATTCACATTTCTATTGGCAAATTTCAAGGGTTAAACATGGTTTCACATGATACTACACATATATCACTTTATTTTACATAGATGTTGTGATTAAGTCATGAACTAGAGAACCCATTAACGTAATAGCCATGAACATAATTAAACTAAATCATGAAATTCACACAAAACATTATCTTGAGTTTGAAAAGGTTTCTTGGAATTCAAGGGTGGAAAGAACCCTAAGATGAACACTTGACATAGCTTAGTTGATGAATTCTTGAAGGTTGATGGAGAAATCTCTTGGAAATTGATTCTTGAATTGATAGCTCTAGGATTTTTGTTCTTGAGAATTTGTTAAATAATGAATGTATTTTGCGAAAAGAATGTAATTTTTTGTGTTTGTGAGGGCTGAAGGTCGGAGAACAAAGACCTAATTACCCTTAATGACGCATTTATTTAATGATTAGAAAATTGGGCGTCGACGCTATAAGAGACAGGGCGCATCAATGGATCCAATGCGATACCTGACGCATCACATCATGATTGCACCAAGCCTTAGTACTTTTGGCTCTGGCAACTTGCAACTTGCAACGACGTTAACCAACGAGATAGGAGGCGTGTTGGTCCACTATTTTGGGACTCCAAACATGGTCTAAATGAGTTCCAAAAAATCCCAAACTTGTCTGGGAATACCTATTGATCTTCTTGATCATAAATTAATTGAAATATTGACCATTTAATAATGTTAAGATCGCAAAAAGAGATTGCAAACTTTTGAAGGCCAAAAATAAACTGTCTTGAAACTTAGCTAGAATTTTCTAAGTATGGGACCCCTTATCAAGCATAGATGGACTGAATCAAGCTTAGGATTTTGCGGGGTCTTACAATATTTCCCCTTGAGAAAATTCATCCTCGAATGAGACTGACTGAGATGGGAGAAATGATGCGCTAACGTACACACTGAAAAAGAACAATTGAAACATGAGTACATGACTGATGAACTAGAATTCATATTGACCATGAATATCTGATCCGTGATTTCATGACTGAACTGATTCATGAATACATGACTGAGATTTATAATAAGATAGTTTTCTCATAATGAGGATACATATCTGATGCATGAATATGTGACTGATATAATGCATGAACATATGACTGAATATACAATAGTATCTGAACCAAGTTTATAGTAAAATTCTAAGTATGAAACTGAATACCAAGTTGGTAATGAAATTGAACATGATAATTAAGCAAGCTTAAAAAAAGCTATTACCTTGGGTGGAGTCTGAGTTAGAGGAAAAGAGGTGAGGATACTTGGTCTGCATATCTACTTCTGCTTCCCAAGTAGCTCCCTCAATGGACTGATTCAGCCAAAGAACTTTGACTTGAGGAACTTCTTTGTTCCTCAGTCTACGAGCCTGGTAGTCAAGAATTTTGACTGGAGTTTCTTCATAAGAGATGTTGTTTTGAATATCTATGCTCTGAATAGGGACTACAACTGGTGGGTCACCTATATACTTCTTGATCAAAGAGACATGGAAGACAGGATGAACTGAGGCTAGATCTAAATACAATTCGAGCTCATAAGGTACTTTGATGAAGTGATTAAGAATTTTGAAGGGACCGACATATCGGGGATTGAGCTTTCTCTTCTTGTTGAATCTCTTCACTCCTTTCATGGGAGAGATCTTTAGATAAACATAGTCACTAATCTTGAATTCGAGATCTTTTCTACACATATCTGCATAAGACTTCTGTCGGCTCTGAGTAGCCTCGAGTCTTTCTCTAATCAATTGAACTTTTTCTAAGATATCGAACACTAAGTCAGGCCCTATAATTGAGGCCTTACTAACTTCAAACAACTGACTAGAGATCTGCACCTCCTACCATAGAGATCTTTGAAAAGAGCCATCTTAATACTGGAATAATAGTTGTTATGCAAACTCAATCAACGGCAAGTGGTCATACCAACAACCCTTGAAATCAATTACACACACTCACAACATATCTTTAAATGTATGAATGGTCCTTTCTAGTTGACCATCTGTCTGAGGATGAAAGTCTATACTCAGATGAAATTAGGTACCAAGACCCTTTTGGAATGCTTTCTAGAAAAGAGAGGTGAACTGGGTGCCTCTGTCTGAGATAATAGATAATAGAACACCATGAAATCTGACCAACTCTCTGATATAAATTTTGGCATTATCCTTGACTGAATAGGAGGTATGGACTAGAAGAAAATGAGCTGACTTGGTCATCTTATCTACAATGACCCAAAATTAATCATGTTGATGACGAGTTTGAGGCGCACCCATCACAAAGTCCATGTTCACTTCTTCCCACTTCTAAGTGGGAATATTTAACTCTTGTATGGATCCACTAGGCTTCTGATGCTCTATCTTAGTCTGCTAACTTATAGAGCACTTATCCATAAACTCTGTAACATCACTCTTCATCCCACTCCACCAATAGATTTCCCACAAATTATGGTACATCTTAGTGGCCCCTGGATAAATCAACTAATGCGCACTATGTGCTTCTACAATAATTTGTTGCTTCAAGTTATCTACACCTGGAATACACGGACGACCCTGATAGTGCAAAACTCCATCTCCTTCTTGGGAGAAAACCTCTACATTCTCATCTTTGACTAATTCTTTCAACTTAACAAGACTGGGATCTCTATCCAATTTTTGTTCACCTCGGAAACTAGAGATGATTCTAAACTATTCTGAACCCATTTACTACCTTCTGCTGAATCAACTAAGTGGACACCTAGTCTAGAAAGCTGATGGACTTCCTGAGCTAACTTCTTCTTACTATCCTCAACATGAGCAACACTACCCATAAACAGTCTATTGAGAGCATCGTCCACTATATTGGCCTTACCCAGATGATAAAGGACACTAATGTCATAATCTTTCAAGAGCTATAACCATCTTCTATAATAGAGATTAAGATCTTTCTTAGAGAATACATACTAAAGGCTTTTATGATTTGTGAACACATCTACATAAACACCATACAAATAATGCCTCAAAATCTTTAATGCAAAAACTACAGCTGCTAACTCAAGATCATGAGTCAGATAATTCTTCTCGTGAGGTTTAAGCTATCTGGAGGCGTAAAATATTACCTTACCATGCTGCATGAGGTCACAACCCAAACCTACTCTAGATGCATCACAATATACCACAAACCTATCTGTTCCATCTGGAAGAGCCAAAACCAGAGCTGAGGTGAATCTAGTCTTCAACTCCTGAAAACTTCTCTCGCAAGGATCTGACCACTGAAACGTGACTTTATTCTCAATCAATCTTTACATAGGGGATAAAATAGAATAAAATACCTTAACAAAACATCTATAATATCTAGCCAAACCCAAGAAATTCCTGATATCTGATGGTGAGATGGGTCTGGGCTAGTTTATTATTACTTTGGTCTTTTGTGGATCAACTCCAATGCCATCACCGAAAATGATATAATAAAGAAATGCTACTGACCTTAGCCAAAATTCACACTTAATAAATTTGGCGAACAACTGATGATTTCTGAGAGTCTGCAATACTATTCTGAGATAGTATGTATGATCTTGCTCTCCGTGGGAATAGACAAGAATGTCATCTTTGAAGACTATGACGAATATGTCCAAGTAGTGCTTGAACACATGATTCATCAAGTCCATGATGGCTTCTAGGGAATTGGTAAGACCAAATGACATGACTAAGAATTCGAAGTGACCATACTGAGTATGGAAGGCTATTTTCAAAATGTCATATTCTTTGACTCTGAGCTGATGATGGCCTAATTTGAGGTCTATCTTAGAGAAATAACTGGCGCCCTGAAGTTGGTCGATCAAGTCATTGATTTTGGGAAGTGGATACTTGTTCTTGACTATGACTTTATTGAGCTGATGGTAGTCTATACATATTTTGAGTGAACCATCTTTCTTTCACATAAATAATACTGGTGCTCCCCACGGGGACATACTGGGTCTGATGAATCCCTTATCTAAGAGATCCTTCAACTTTTCTTTCAATTCTCTGAGTTCTATTTGTGCCATTATCAAGATTAGCTAAAATTATCTAAGTTTGGGAGCCCCTTAACAAGCATAGATGGACGGAATCAAGCTTAGGATTGTATGGGGTCTTACAGTTGTTTGTCTTATATTTTAGTTTCTTAGAGGCCCTTGGAATGGGACATCTAGTACTTGGACAATTTGATAGATTGCCTTAATATTTTAGATCTTCTGAGGGTCTTGGCTTATATGGAGGTGAGGTCCTCTCTGTTTAAGTAGATTTATAATCATTAATTTAAGGATAGTAAATTTTAACTTTTCCATGATCGAGTAGTGAGTGGTGAGTCTAGGAGACATACCATGTATTTTAAGGGCACCTTGAGATTTTAGGGTCTTATATGTGCTCCCTGAGTCTATGATTTGATTTCATTGATTCTGCATGAGGCTCATAGTTTTAGATATTCTTTTCATCATAATAGAGCCAATATGTATAGAGATCTGAGCAAGTTGTACTTGTGGGATTATATAATGAAGGATGTGCCTAACTTTGTAGCTCATTGCCTATGTTGTCAGTAGGTTAAGGCCGACCATCGACGATTGGGTGGATTGACTCAGAGATTGCCTATTCTCGAGTGGAAATAGGGAAAGATCACCATGGACTTTATTAGTGGGTTTCCTCATACTTTCTGTGGTCACAATGGTATTTGGGTTATTATGGATCACTTGACCAAGTTGGTGCACTTCATTCCTATTTAGATGGCCTTCAGTGTCAAGAGATTAGCCTAGATTGATGTGCGGGAGATAGTTCATTTGCATGGGGTCCCTGTGTTTATCATATAAGATCATGGTTATGTGTTTACTTTGAGGTTTTAGAGTGCATTTCTGGGGGAGTTGGGTACTCGAGTGGATTTGAGTACAACCTTTGATCTGTAGAAGGATAGTTAGTCTGAGCGGACTATTTAGGTGCTTGCATATATGCTCCTAGCTTATGTTATGGACTCTGAAGGTCAGTGGGATCAATACATAGCATTGATAGGGTTTACCTACTATAATAATTATTATCGAGTATTAAGATGGCACCATATGAGACATTGTATGGTAGGCAGTGTCGTTCCCCCATAGGATGGTTTGAGACTATCGATGTTAGACCCTGTGGTACAAACTTGCTTCAAGACTCATTTTATAGAGTCAAGGCAATTCAAGATAGGCTAAGAGTATCCCAGAGTGGGTAGAAGGCCTATGCCAATCGTAACTTTGTGCCTTGAGATTCAGAGTTAGTGACCGTATGTTCCTTCATGTTTTACCTATGAGAGGTGTGATGAGATTTGGGAGGAAGGGTAAGCTTAGCCCTCACTCTATTGGCCCTTTTGAGTTTCTCTGAGTAGTTGGCGAGGTAGTCGTTGTGTTGGCCTTACCTCTAGACTTTGTCACTGTTCATTAGGTTTTCCATGTCTCTATGTTGCGAAAATAGATTCCTGATCCTTCTCATGTTCTTAGATTAGACTTGGTCCAGTTGGACGAGCAATTGACCTTTTTGGAGGAGCCCATGTTTTTTTTGGCTAGTGACGTAAGGTGACTGCATACCAAGGAGATTTCGGTAGTCACGGTCCACTGGAGGCATCGCTTAGTAGAGGAAGCTACTTAGGAGATTGAGAGTGAGATACGGGCCCGCCATCCTCACTTGCGTAAGACTTTAGGTACTTTCTTGACCTTCATTTTTGGGGATGAAATATCCTTAGTAGGGGATATTGTAATGGCCCTTCAGGTCATTATCTATATTCTTGCCTATTTCTACTAATAGAGCTTCTTTATAGCTGACCCAAGTCATTAGTGACTTTCGGTGACTGATAGTTCGGTTACCTGATGGTTTGTTTGGCTCCTCAAACCACTTTCTTAATTGTAATTCTTTATTTGTCCAAATTGACCACAAAGCAAAAACTTTAGTAAAATAGCCTCGTATCCAAAATTATACTTCTCCAACGCATCTGGAATGTCAAAAACTATGGGGTTTCTAAATTGACCCTGAATGAATCTCGAGACATAGAACAAAGCTTCAAACCAAGTTCCATGTTTCAGCCATGCCTAGTGTTGATCGAGATGCCACGACCGCGATGGTCAAGGCCTGAACATGGTGCCATAACTGTGGCTAGGAAGAGGGCGTGACCACGCTACTCGAGTCCTGAGAAAAACCTATTTAAGTATTGTCTTAGATAAGAATTCGGTCTTATGTTCCTCCTTTTTAAACCTTAAAACCTAATGGAGTGTAAAACTTTCTAAGTAAGTCTTGTGGGTTGATTGGAGCTTAAAAACTTATGAAATTGAATCTTTCTACAATCTAAGGTAAAATCTCTTCTCATTTAGTATTGATTTCATGATTTCATAACTCAAAACCCCTAAACCATTGAGGCTCAATTGTAGCCATAAATTTGATTGATTGACTCAAATTGCTTGAGAGTTATAACTCTCTAAAGGTAGCTGAACAATGGGTTGGTTTTGGAAACTAATTTTCCAAAGGTGAAACCCACTTGAAGTTTTGGTGTTAACTTAAAAACCTAGCACAATGGTACCATAATGGGTATTTTTAATCTTTTTTTTAATGCTTATATTGTATTATTGATAGCTTTTCTCGTAGGGTAAGGAGCTTCGACAAAAAAAAAAGGAAAAACTTTTTGGTTCATGAGTTGCTTGGACACAAGGTAGCTTAGGCTTTCTTGTAGTTAGATTGAGCTTCATTGTAGTATAATTATTGATATCATGTAAGATTTGGTAGGGTTTAGATAATAAATTGTTGAATGGTGATAATTAGGATTAGTTGGTTCTTATTGGTTATTAAATTTTCAAGGTGATATGCTTGACCCTTAGCGTAGAACCTCAGATAGTCTATATGTAGTTTCATGAATAGTATGATGATACTGTAGTTGCTCTATAGATTATAATGGTTTTACTTCCTAACCTTAGGATTATGTTGACCTTGTTAGTGTTAAGTTAGGAAATGACCTTGGTGTAGGATTGGCTTAGGAGGAATACTTGAAGGAGGTTTCCCCGATAGGCTTAGCAAGGATTGATAAACCCTTATGATGTGATTTAGATAACTTAGCATAATCAGGGTAGATATTAGCCTTTAGATGGTGGACTTTGGAATTCTTGGAATATAGTAGTGGGACTTGACACACCTTAAGCTTGAACTACGAAATTCCCTAGAGACCTAGACTCTAGGTGAGTGTCTTAATTATGTTGTGGAGATTATTGATGATTAAACCCCGGTTGTTGGATTATATATGTGTTTGATGGTTCGTTAATATGTATACTTAATGAATTAGCTGGTAGTCATGATATGGATAGCCTTGGGAAAGTGATGATTGTGCATATACCATATGAATACTCATGTTCAAGTTTATGCTCATCTTATGTGGTAATGCTTAATAGTAAGGTTAGGTGATACATATTCTCTTACATCCTTATAACCCTATTATTATGGGCTTGTATTTGCTTATTGATTTGGCTATGTACGTGTATGTATGGTGTTTCCTTGAGAAATATGAAATGCCATGATGATACCTAGTGAATCTAAAAGACATGCTAATGTGATGATAATACTTGGTGAATTCGAAAGGGGTAATGATGTATGATGTTGCCTGGTGAATTTGAAGGATATGTTGATGTATGATATTGCCCAGTGAATTTGGAGGATATGTTGATGTATGATGTTGCTCGGTAAATTTAGAGGATATGTTGATATTATGATGTTACCCGGTGAATTCGGAGGATATGTTGATGTAATATTGATACCCAGTAAATCCGAAAGAGATAATAATGTTCTAATGATACCCGATGAACCCTGAGGATATGTTTATGTTATGTTGATACTCATTAAATCTGGAAGAGGTAAAGATGTTATGAAGCCGTGTGGAGAAATTTACATAAATGTATTGATCCTCATGAGGTTAGGCCATATGGGGTCAAATTGCTTATGTACTTGGGACATGATATCCTCTTTGGTAAATGCTTATTCATTCCTTGTCCTTATTCACTAATTGAGAGGTGTGATACTTATTGACCCTAATTGGTAACTAGAAATAACTTATGTCTATTAATAGGTTAAGGCTAATTTGTATATGAAACCTTGTGTAGGACTATGTGCTTACCTAGAAAATCAATTCGACTTGGAATAATGGCCATGTTACGGAATTTTGCCTAGTAAAGTGGCTTATGTGAAGACTAGTTATTTCTAATAAATGACTATGACTTAAATACTAGAAGTCTAGTAAATTAGCTGGTGGACCTTGCCTAAAATATTAAATCTAGTCCTTAAGGTTGTGAAATGCCTAATGATGATGGGCTTAGTATTGCATGATCAATAACTAGGTTGACTTCTAATATGTAATGTCGTGGTGGATTAATTGATTGCTTCTATACTGAGAGTACTAACTAGAAAATGGCATTGTGATAGACGAAATATTGATAGTAGTGGTAACTTTTAGCTTTTCTCTATTGAATAGCTAGTAACTATAAGACTTGTAACCTAGTGGCTTACAAATATAGAGGTTAACTAGTTTAGACCTCCCATGGAATTTATGTGCAATTTAGTGGATGAGTAATTATATAATTACGTTATAAACATATTGGTTTTGTTATGATTACATTATGGATAGACATTGGACGTAGATCTCGATAATAAGCCATGGTAAAGTTAGGCTACCCACGGCTTTGGCATTTATAGAGTAGTTGGGATTTATTGTATTATTGGTTTATCTTTTAGTGTACTCTCTAGTGTTATGGGAGATGTGCTGAGTTCTTTCTATTGTATTATTTTGGTGTACTCTCAGGTGGTAAAGGATACCGTGATGAGTTCTTTGTGTTGCATTTTTTTGTGTACTTCCCGATGGTATATGATGTCGAGGTAGGATCTTGTGCTTGTGTTATAGGGATGGTTGATGTTGTTTATCATTCATAAATGCCTTGAAATCGTACATGTGACTTTACTCTTCCAAAATGGTACTTAGTTGGTATGGCGATGTTGGGGTATATTAATTTATTGTGTTATGCTATTGCCTTATTAGAATAGTTATTGATAAAGTGATATCAAAGAAAATTCAGGTTTGATCTTATACTTGACTTTAAGATTACTATCTTACCTTATATCGTCTTTATGTTATAATTTAGCTCAGTCGGCCAATGATGCCTACTGATTACCCATGTTTTGGTACTCATACTACAGTTCTGCACTTTTTGTTGTAGACCCAAGTTGTAGTTGCCGTTGTTAAGCTAGCTCGTTCCGCATTGACTATCAGGAGATAGAGTAACCTCTTAAAGTTCGAGTTTCCCTCTTTTCCCTCTAATTGTCTTTTGTTTTCAAGACAAATGTATGAAATTATTTAAGTCATTTTAGACTTTGAGTTGTAAATTCAATTAGTAAGTCTAGACGCTTTTGTACTAATACTATCAGGTCATGGGATTGGTATTGAATATCGGTTGTCTTTAGTTGTGAAATGCTATTGTATATATTGTATTCATATATAGGGTTTGTGTTGGACATTTCTACTGAGGTAACCCATTACATTAGCTCCAAGTTATGCTATCAGCTTACCTACCTGTGGGATGCGGTAGGTGCCATCATGAGTCAGAATTTGGGTCGTGATATGTCCAGTATGTGGTCGTTGGATTTCTATTGTGGTTATGACTTGGTGGGTACGAGTCATATGGTTTGGTGATCGTTCATTGGTTTGGTCCTTTATTTAATCTAAAACTTAGTAACTTGACTTGGCACTGAGTACGAGTGGCTCACTAAGAGCTGTGAGGAAAGGGTACGAGTGGTAAGGTGTATTCATATGTTGTCTAGTGTCAATCCCTCTGTATTTTGCCTAGGGTACCATTGGTCCATACTAGTCATATGGCCTAGTCACGAGTTGGGCCTTGGAGTCCTTTATTAGACAGAATATGGTGTCCAACTTTTTGATCAAGTTACGAGTGAAGGGTACCACTCTTATGATGTGGATATGAGTGGAGGGGTCCAATTGTACCCTCATGTAGAAATTTTTATAGTTTAAGTTGGGGGTATTCTGGACATTTTCTCTCTTAAGTCCTTTTAAACCCCATGACTTAAAACACCGTTGGAGGCTTCCATAACTTATTATTCACAATCAAATAGTCTCAAATCTCTCTTAAGCTCTTGGTTCAAGAATGGCTAGGGTTTTCTTCAAGTCAATCCGTTAAGGATCTAAGGGGTGGTTTCTCTCCTTTTTCCTTGTTATTTAAGGCATATTACTCCTCCCTCATTGTTAGTACAACTAAAACAATGTTTTAATGAATGGTTTTTATGGTATTATTGTGGTAATGTTTAGGTTCTGAAATATATGTTGGGGGTTTTGGTTGTTTTTGGTTAGGTGATGTTTTCCCATGTTTTTCATAAATTTTTAATAATATAATTATGGTTTGAACATGTGGTTACATTGGAATGGTTAATTGACGCTCGGTCTTGCTTTTGGAAACTATATGCCCTCAATATGTTTGTTAAAATGCCGATGAGAATCATTTTATCACATAGTTTGACTATTATTGAAAACTTTGCATTGCATAATATAGTAATGGAACCTAAATTGGCTTAAATGGTTTTAAATATATTGGAAAGGCCTTGGTGGACATGGTATTGGTTTAAACACAAACTTTAAAGCCAAATAGGTTTAATGGCATTGGTATGGTATAAATGGATAGACTTTCAAGCTCTAGATTTGGTATAACGATACCAATGGTTAATGCATAATAAATAAGACTCCTTGGTAACTGGTTTTTTATGTATGAATGGTTTTAATATGGGCTTAAAGGGCATGTGTTAGTACATGTGTTAGCAAAGCCGTGGAAGGTGGTGGTCCCAGAGGGGACCAAAATGGAAAACTCACATTTCCTGATGTGAGGTTGGTATTGGTGACCGTGTGCATCATGTCACACATTTATTTTTGATGATGTAATTGTTATATTAGGTTTTTCTTTGGTTCTTATGGCTAACATGAACTGAGGCCCTTTCAATAGGGGGAGCTGAACCCATATAGCCCATGGGTGGATTTAGGATTGTAAAGCGACACAATCCCAGGTTAAAGGTTTTAAATGGATGGTAAATCCAGCTCTTTTTCTCGGCATGGTATATATATGTATGTATGCAGTTGAATATGGTCATTTACTTCAGTTTTGAATAATGGTTTTATTTTATCCTTATTTTTGAGTACATGTTAGCGTTCACCCACTATCCTATCTTTGAGCGCTATATCCCTACCCGATGCAGGAACCGACTATACTACTCCTCTGACTCAGTGACTTAAACTTCGAGGATAGCTTGGTGTCAGACTGAAGTGGTAATCTTCCACACTCCAAAAGACTCCATTTTATGTTATGGACTTTTTTTTTTTATACATTTTGTCATTTCTTGGATTTTGGTTTTAGCTATGGTCATAGGCATGTCACGACAAGAAGTTCTTGGATTTTAGTTAGAGGCTTTGTGTGACTACTATAGGCGTGGACAGTATTTGTATTAGTGTCAGCCTTGGCATTGGTATTGATGTTGGTTATTACATTATTTGGATACTTGGTTGGATGTTTTAATAGTTATGGTTATGAACTTTATTAAATGCCTTTCAGTTAGAATTGTTCTATGTTTGTATATATCAAGAATTGATTCGACATAGAGTACATGGCAGTCAGGCTGAGTATTCGAGGTGTCTTTGGTCTAAGTTGGACTTGAGATATCCAACATGACTAGGCCCTAGTTTGGGTCACTTGGGAGTCCACAAAGCCATGTCGAGTAGAGACTCTATTAAGGGTGTGTAGTGTGCCACACTCATAAAGGAGAGGCTATAAGACATATAGGAATGTTTCTCTTTCCTATCTTTGATTTTTGAGCTATAGAGTCTAAGGTCCTAAATTTTCCTCTAATTCTTATTTGATCAGTTTTCAGATCATGCCTCTTCGATAGTTTGAAGATCATGGAAACTCCTCAGTCCTACCTGAGGACAATGTTGGTTGGACCCATCCTACTTATAGGGTACAAACCTGGTCTAGGGGTCTAGTTCTTGATTATCCTCCTGGAGTTCCACCGGTTCCCTCCAGTCCTCTCTAAGCTCCTTATGTTGATATGACAAATGCTAAGTTTTGTCAGACTATCCATATGTTAGCTCAGTCGGTAGCTTCTCTGGATGAGCATAGTTCATCTTTTACTCCATTTTCTGAGGCTACAAGGGTTGGCAAGTTCATGAGGTTTAACCCTCCGACCTTTACTAGTGTTAAGGTGGAGGAGGATCCTTAGAATTTTCTAAATGAAATGGAAAGGACTTTCTAAGATATATATGCCACAAATGTGGAAGGTGTGGAGTTGGCCACCTACTATATAAAAAATATGGCGTACCAATGGTACAAGAAATGGGATTAGTCCAGGGGTGACGGTGATGAGTCATATCTATAGGAGGATTTCTCTAATGCTTTCCTGGAATGCTTCTTTCCTCTGGAGTAGAGGGAATCTGAGGTAGAAGAGTTTGTTAATCTGAGGCAAGGGAAGATGTTAGTCAAGGAGTATGCCTTGAAGTCTCACCAATTATCTCGATATGCTCTAGAGATGGTTTCTAGAATAAGATCTAGAATAAGGAAGTTCACTTTTGAGTTGTCCAGAGGTTTGATATTAGAGAGTAAGGCTACCTTTTTTTATCAAGGACATGGATTTCTCCAGGTTGGTTGGGTACATACAATAGGTAGAGAAAGAGAAGAAGAAGAAGGTTGAGATAGTAAAGAAGTAAAGCAAGAAGTTTAGGTTCTTTGAGTAGGGTGATGGCCAATAGCAGTGGTGGGGATGGTAGGAAGTTGACCAAGAAGAAGTGTGGCAACTCTGGGTCTTACTCGATTGCTAGTTTTCCCTACCCAAAGTCATTTTGTGATAAGTATTTCCAAGGTAGCAATAACTTCAGGGCAGAGGGCAACCAATATTAGGCGAGTGAGGCCAAGTCAGCTCCATCATATCCTCTTATAGGTTTTGTGGTAGATTACATTGTGGTTACTGCGAATAAAAAAGGGATAAGTAATTCAACTGTGGTTAGCCAGGGCACATGATTAAGAACTGGCATGTTGGTAAGGTTGCTTCGGCACCAAAGGGTGAACTATCTAGTTTAAAAACTAGTCACAATTTTCTTTATGCTCTTGCTACTCGCTAGGAGTTTGAGACATCACCTAACATCATGATAGGTATGTTAAAACTCTTTTTCCGTGATGTTTATTGTTTACTTAATCCGAGGTCTGCTTTCTTTTATGTGATCCCATTTGTGGCTGTGCATTTTGGTTTTAGTCCCGAGTGTGTTTCATATCTTTCTCTATTTCTACCCCATTAAGTGACTCTGTGATTGCTAAAAGAGTCTATAGGATATGTATAGTTTCTGTTGGTAATAAAGACACTATGGTGGACCTTTTTGAATTAGATATGATGAATTTTGGTATCATATTAGGGATGGATTGGTTGCACTCATGCTATGCTTCTCTAATCTGTCGGACCCTTAAAGTCATCTTTAAATTCCTTAATAAACTAGTTATTGAGTAGAAGGGTAGTTCCCTAGCTCCTAAGGGGATGTTTTTATCATATTTTAGAGCAACGAGCTGAATCTCCAAGGGGTGTTTCTATCATCTTGTCCAGGTTAAAGATTCTAACTTGGAGGTTCCTTCTTTGCATTATATACTGGTGGTCAATGAATTTACTGAGGTCTTCCCTGATGACCTTCCTGGTGTTCCCCCTGATAGGGAGATTAAGGCTGGGATTGACCTTGTTCTAAACACTCATCCAATTTTTATTCCCCCGTATAGAATGACTCTTGCTGAGTTGAAGGATCTTAAGGAGCATCTCAAGGATATTTTAGACAAGGGTTTCATCTATCCTAGTGTGTCCCTGTAGTGTGAACCGGTGTTGTTTATGCATAAAAAAGATGGTTCCCTTTGGATGTGTTTTGATTATCGGCAGTTGAACAATGTAACAGTAAATAATAAGTATCCTCTTCTAAGGATAGATAATTTTGTTTGATCATGTGTAGGGTGCTAAGTATTTCTCAAAAAATTTATCTTTGATTCGGGTATCATCAGTTAAGGATTAGGGAGGTAGATACCCCTAAGAAAACCTTCTGTACCCAATATGGGAACTTTGAGTTTCTTATTATGTCTTTTGGGTTGACCAATGCCCTTGTGGCATTCATGGATTTGGTTAATAGGCTCTTCCATAAGTTTCCGGATCTATTTTTCATTTTCCTTATCGACGATATTCTAGTATACTCTAAGAGAGAAATGGACCATGCAAATCACCTTTGCATTGTGTTGTAGACCTTGAAAGAATAGCAGTTGTATACTAATTTTTTAAACTATGAGTTTTAGTTGAATACTATCACTTTTTTGGGTCATGTCATTTCTAGTGAAGGGTGATTGGTGATCCGTAGAGAGTAGCAATGTTGAAAAGTGGCCTAGACCCACGACTCCAACCAACATTTGGAACTTCTTAGATGTAGCATATTACAATAAGATATTTGTCGAGGGTTGCTTGACTATAGCTACCTCATTGACTAAGCTGATTCAGAAGAAGGTAAAGTTCCTGTGGTCTGATGCTTATGAGGAGAGTTTTTGAGAAGCTTAAGAATAAGTTATCTTTGACTATGATTTTCACCTTTCTTGAAGGTGCTGATAGGTTTGTAGTCTTCTGTGATGCATCCTGTGTGGGCTTGGTTGTGTTCAGATGCAACATAGGAAGGTGACAGCTTATGCCTCTAGACAGTTGAAGATGCAAGAGAAGAATTATTTGACTCATGACTTAGAGCTTTTGTTTGTGGTGTTCGCATTGAAAATCTGGCAACACTATTTGTATGGGGTACATGGGGATATCTTTTCTAATTAGAAGAGCGTATAATATGTGTTTACTTAGAAAAAGCTTAACTAAAGACAAAGGAGATGGCTTGAGCTTCACAGGGATTATGATATCAGTTTTCACTACCATCTAGGCAAAGATAATATGGTTGTTGTTTCCCTTAGCAGGTTATCTATGGGGATTCTAGCTTATGTGGATAAAAAGAAGTAGGAGTTGGTGAAGGACATTCACCATATAACTAACCTTGGAGTTCATCTTTTGGACTCTGCGAATTGTGATATATTTGTGCAGGAAGTGATACATTAATATCTTGATACAAAAATTAAGGAGAAACAAGTGATAAATCCTTTTTTGATGAGGATCAAGGGTAATGGTTGTAGGTAGAAAGTTATGGCCTTTGAGATAAGTGGCGATGGTACCCTGTGGTACCAAAGGAGGCTATGTGCTCCTGATGTAGATGGTTTGTGAGAGAGGATTTTGGCTGAGCTGCATGAGTTTTTCTATGTTGTAATCATAGTTCAACAAAAATGTATCATAACCTCAAGGAGATGTATGGTGGAACAATATGAAGTAGGATGTGGCTAATTTTGTAGCCAGGTTCAAGGTGTGCCAACAAGTGAAAGTTGAGCACATGACACCTGAATAATTGTATCAACAGATTGAGTTTCTGTAAGATCCTGCAAAATTCTTAGCTTGAATCAGTCCTTTAGGCTTGTCAAGGGGTCCCAGACTTAGATTATTTTTAGGTAAGTATTTAGACTTAGTTCTATTTTATCCTTCGAAAGTTGAAAATCTTATTTCAAGACCTTTATGTCCATTAAATATTGATATTCAAGTTAATTCATGATGAGAAAGGTCAATAGGTGTTCCCGGATAAGTTTCAGAATTTTCAGACCTCATTTAGATCATGTTTGAGTGTCCAAAATAGTGGGTCAACGCGATCTCAATACGTCCCATTGACCATCACATCGATGGATGATTTTCCCCCCAGCTCTAGTACAAATTCCAGTGAACCGATGCGGACTCGATACGGCGCAATGTCTATCATGTTAATGCCAATGACAAGACGTATCGGCCTACGCGTCGACAACACAATTTTTCAGTCATTAAAAGACCGCGTCCTTGGGGGTAATTGAGTCTTTTTCCTATGACCTTCAGCCCCCAAAACAGGAAATTAAACCCTTTGGAGAGCAATTATACTTGTTATTCCTCAAAATTCTCAAGAAGAAAAACCCTAGGAGATTCAATTTCAAATCAAGAACTTAAGAACTCACCATCAATCTCTCAGAATTCAGGCACTAAGGTATGTGAAGTGTTTATCCAAGGGTCCCTTCCACCCTTGGAGTCCAAGAAACTATTTTTAAAAATCAAGTATATGAAATTCATGAATTCCATGTTGGGTTTAATAACATTAATGTCTATAATGATTAATTGGGTTTCAAATTCATGTTTCATGATAAAATTTTATGTGGGGTTAATTGAATTATATGTGTTATCATGTGAGATCATGCTAAAGCCTTCAAAATGTGAATTTGATATTTGGAATTGTGTGCTCACATGCTGATTAGCATTATGTGCCTATTTTATGCTTTTCAAGTGATTGTTGAATTAAGCATGTGGGTTGAATAGTGGAATTATATCATTTAGTATGTATTTAAGTTCATGCCATACAAGTGTTTGCTAAAATGCCACAATGAATGAATGATGATCAAGTACTTAGTTTACATTTTTCAAGTTTGTGTCATGTCTCTCTATTGAGTCCTGGGGGTACTTGTACCCATCAATTTAGTTATTTACCTAGAGCCATGGTTAGTCATAGAACAGTACTAGTCATGTCACAATCAGTAGTATTTTATTAGTCAACGAGACTCAGTCAATCTACTTAAGTTTAGTTAAATAGTATTATCAGTAATAGTTCAGTCCAGCATAGAACATACTAGAAATTAGTTCAGTGCCTATTCCGTTGGGAGTAGGATTCAACATCGAACGAGCCCAGGGATTGGAGCATCCCTGCCATTAGAGGTTTTGAACCTTAGTATCAGTCCCTACATTACAGAACTACGTAGCCATCGTAGGTTAAGATATCTTTCTGCCAGATATCATGAGGGTTGATTTATCTCTTTCATGTTATCCTACCATCGAGGGTTGGAAAAAGTTTTTCCTATTAGAGAGGGTTAACTCACAGCTATCCTTACCCATGGCACGGTATTGACACCCTTCCAACTAGGGATATAGGTTGCACCTCAATAAGATTAGAGAGGGGCATGTCGGTTAGATGATTACCTCCCACAATCTCAATTTCATTCTCAATCTCGGAATAGAACCTAGTTCAGCTCTACAAATTCAGGACTATCAGATATAGTACTCAGCTTAGTATGGAACTCAGTATAGTTCCAATGAATTTGGGTCTGTCAGATACAATCATTTAGATAATCAGTAAAATAGTATCAGTAAACTCAGATATCATTCATTAGTATTCAGACTCAGTACACAATATTATCACAATCTTAGTTATAGTCTATGTATTCATGTATGTACTCTTATTCAGACATATTCAAGTTATTTAGTTGGTATTGTTTATGCATATGAATCTATGTATTTCAACCTACCTCACAAAGCATACTAGTACATTTAAAGTACCGACATATGCTTTTTGAGTTATGATGTCTTATATGATAAGTTCAGACGCACGGGTTCCAGAGCACCCTTAGCAGTTCAGATCTTCAGCTTTGAAAGTAGTGGTGAGTCCTTATAGTTCAAGGACATGTTTGTTATTTTTAATATTTCAGTATTATTTTTCAATAGTCGGAGTTAATTGCGGACATCCCATCAACTCCATAGTTTAGACAGTTTAGAGGCTTTCTAGACTAGAGTATTTTTAGACAATTGTTAAGTTTTATAATACTTATATTTAGTTTTTGTATTTTGATAACGCATTTAGATTTATTTATATATTTGAACCTTATGGCATATGTTTCCACCTATTCCTCAATTATTACAATATTTATTACAAAGTTATTGTAGTAGGTACCAATCATGGGTTAGCTTGTGGTCCTTCGGGATTATAAGCACCTTGTAGCATTCGGGGTGCAGACTCGGGGCATTATAGTTTCTTGAATGGATGTAGGAGTAATCAATATGGATTTTGTTACCAATCTCCCTCGATCTTAAAATCAATTTGATTTATTTTGGGTCATCGTGGATAGGATGACAAAGTTATCACACTTTTTACCAGTGAGAACTAATTTCTCGACTGAGGACTATGCGGGGTTGTACCTATAGGAGATTTAAAGTTGTATGTTGAACCTGTTTCTATTATCTTTGATTATTGTACAAAGTTTTCATTAGACTTTTGGCGGTTATTTCAGAAAGGTTTGAGGATAAAAGTGAGTCTTAGTACTGCTTTCCACCCGCCGTTGGATGGGCAAGAAGAAAAGACTATTTAGATGATGGAGGATATGCATTGTGCTCATATGATTGACTATGGTGGTAGTTTGGTTATACACTTGCCTCTTGCAGAGTTTGTGTACAACAATATCTACCACTCTACATTATGACGGCTCCATTTGAGGCATCGTATGGTAGGAGGAATAGGTCTCCTATTGGGTGGTTCGAGGTTGGTTAGGTAGACATATTTTTCCCAAAATTAGTTCACCAAGATACAAAAAAAGTGAAGGTGATTCAGGATATTCTTAAGGATATACCAAGTCACTAAAAGTCCTATATAGATGTGAGGCATAGAAAGTTGGAGTTTGAGGTTGGGGATAGGGTGTTCTTAAAGGTGTCTACCATAAATGGTCTAATGTATTTTAGGAAGAAAGTGAAGCTCAGTCCTCGATATATGGGTCCTTATATAATTTTGAGGAGGTTGGCAATGTCATATATTAGTTGGAACTGCCTCCTAGCTTGAGCTCCATTCGACCGATATTCCATGTTTCTATGTTAAGGAAGTGTATTGGTGATCAGTCGCAAATTATGCCTATCAAGAATATTGATTCACAATCTTATGAAGAGATCGCGATTAAGTTCTTGGATCGACAGGTTCATCAGTAGCAGACCAAGGATGTGGCCTCAGTAAAGGTTCTATTGAGGAACACAAGGTGGAAGAGGCTACATGTGAAGGTGAAGAAGACATGAAGTTCAAGTACACGTACCTATTCCTCATTCCAGAAATTCATGCTCAAGGCATGTGTTGATTCTTAACCTATCTGTTCTATGTCTTTGTTAAAGGTAAAAAGAAAAATTTCTTAGTGTTTGATTTTCTATCTTACATGTTAGAGTAAAGATATTTGGGGGTTTAATCATATTGGTACTGCCTTTTTCCATCATTCGAGAATGAATGATCCAAGTGGGGGAGAATAAAAACACCTTGGGTTTCAGCCCTTGAAAATTTCCTTAGTATTGAACCTTTTGATCATCATATAACTCACCATACATGTCGTATTGCATGGGTACGGGTCAGGTGACCCAACTCGTACATTATCCAGCATGTTGTGGTTGAGTTTCTACTATGGTTACGACTTGGTGCATACGGGTCGTATGGATTGGTGATGGTTCATTGGTTTGGTCCTTCACTTAATCTGAAACTTAATAACTTGACTTGGATCTAATTACGAGTGGCTCACTAAGAGCCGTGAGAATAAGGTACGATTGGTAAGGTGTAATTGTATATTGTCAAGTGTCAATCCTATTAGATTCTGCTTAGGGTAAGATCGGACCATACTAGTCATACAATTTGGACATAAGATAAGGCCTTGGAGTCGCATGTTAGAGAAATATGGTGGCAAACTTTCTGATTATGTTACAAGTTGAGGGTACCACTCATATGGTGTGGATATGAGTGGAGGGGTCCAACCGTACCCTCCTACAGAAATTTTTACAGTTTAAGTTGAGGGTATTCTGGATATTTCCTCTCTTAACTCCTTTTCAACCCCAAGACATCAAACACCTCTGGAGGCTTCCTTAACCTATTATTCATAATCGAACACTCTCTAAACACTCTTATATATCTCTCAAGCACTTGGTTCAAGAAAGACTAAAGTTTTCTTGAAGTCAATCTATTTAGGGTTCTAAAGTGGTGGTTTCTCTCCGTCTTCCTTATTGTCTATGGCATCTTACTCCCCCCTTAGTGTTAGTTCAACTAAAAGCATGTTTTAGAGAATGGTTTTTATGGTATTATTGTTGTAATATTTGGGTTTTGAAATATATGTTGGGGGCTTTGGTTGTGTTTTGTTGGGTGATGTTTTCCCATGTTTTTATTAAGGTTTTCATGATATAATTATGGTTTGAAAATGTGGTTACATGGGAACGGTCAATTAATGCTTGGTTTCTGGTTTTTAAAAATATGTGCCCTCAATATGTTTGTTAGAATGTCTATGAGAACGCTTTTATCACATAGTTTGACTATTATTGAAAATATATCATTGCATAATATGGTAATGGATCCTAAATTGGTTTAAATGGTTTTAAATGGATTGGAAAGGCCTAGGTGGACATGGTATTGGTTTAAACAAAAAATTTGGAGCCAAAATGGTTTAATGGCTTTGGTATGGCATAAATGGATAGACTTGCAAGCTCTAGTTTTGGCTTAAAAATACGAATGGTTAATGCCTAATAAATATGACTCCTTGGTATATGGTTGTTGTGTGTGAATGGTTTTAATATTGGATTAAAGGGGGATATGTTAGTATAGCCGGTAAAGGTGGCTATCCTAGGGGGACCAAAACTGGAAACTTATGTTTGTCGATGTGAGGTTGTTCTTGGTGACAGTGTGAATCATGTCACACATATATTTTAGGAAAAGTACTAGTCATATCCGGTTTTTCTTTGGTTCATTCGGCTAATAGGTGATGGGGCCCTTTCAGTAGAGGGAGCTGAACCCATATAGCCCATGATTAAATTTAGGACGACAAAGCTACACAATCCCAGGTTAAAGGTTTTAAATGCATGCTAAACCCAATTTCTTTCCTTGCATGGTGTATATATATGTATGTATGTGGTTGCATATCATTATTTACTTCAGTATTAAATAATGGTATTATTTTATCCTTATTCTTGATTACATGCTAGTTTTTTCCTGCTAACCATACTACTCCTCCTGCTCAGTAACTTGGACTTCAGAGACAACTTAGTGTCAGACTGAAGTGGTGATCTTTCATACTCCGAAAGACTCCATTTCATGCTATTGACTTACTTTTATACTTTTTTCATTTCTTGAATTGTTGATTTGGCTATGGTCGGGTGCATGTCCTGACCGAATGTTCTTGGATTTCAGTTAGAGGATTTGTGTGACTACTTTGGGCATTGGCGGGGTCAATATTAGTGTCAGCCTTGGCATTGGTATTAGTATTGGGGTTGACACCATTTGGATGCTTGGTTGGATGTTTGGATAGTTATGGCTATGAACTTTATTAAATGTCTTTCAATTATAATTGTTCTATCTTGTTATATATTCGGAAGGAGGTTATATATTCTAACAAATGAGGTTCTGAGCTTGAATAAAGATATCAATATGCTAACAAAAAAGTTTTTACACTGTTTTATGATGGCCTTACTTCTCTAAACTTTCTCCCCAAATCTTTCACCTTTTTAATTCCTCCAACTTCTGTGGATTTTTCTATGGAATAAAAAATTTAAATCTTGCACTATGATGATACCTAAGTTATTAAATATGAATGATTTATTGTTTTTGTTCTCTTTATCTGGTTCTACTTTATTTCTAAAGTTGTTTTTCATGATAGTATTGCCCCTGTGGCCATGAGTTTACTAACATGTGATGATCTTTACTCTTGATTTACTGTTTTCACTTTTCAATGATGCCAAAATGGGGAATATTGACTTCCTGTGTTAAGGTATTAGGTGAATGAATGTTGATTTACAAATGAGTATAGCATGTTGATAGAGGGAAGAATTGATGGTGCATATTTATAGGTGCAAGTATGATGAGGCACAATGACAGGGGCAGTAAATGAGTTAAGTTTTGGTTACAAATGATAACAAAGGACCATGTCCCTAAATGGTTGGTGTTGTATGATAGGGTGAACATTCATCTACAATAGTAGTCATCACACTGATTTAATGTCATGAATATGTATTGATGCTTAAAACTTTGTGTCTGGTTTGTTATCATCAAAAGGGGTAAAATTCCTGTATCTTGTTTTGATGATGAGAAAATCACTTCAAGGGACCAGATCCCTACATGTTCAAGGCTACAGTATAACTAGAATATGTCTGCACAGTTTTGTCCTCTTGTGTAACAAACTGTGCAGGTGTTTCTTGTACTATTTATGACACTTGGTCCCATTGCATTTATACCCTAATCATCAATCAACTATAAAAGGAAATAAATACTTTTCTTTCAAGTAGTTTTTGCAAATCCAAAAAGTTGAAGAGTGAAATAGGCAAAAACCCAATATTAAACATTACTCATGTTCTTGATATTTTTTTTGTGCTGAAATACAAAGTTCTTGAGTCTATATTTAGTCTATAATTGAATTACTCAAACTATAAGAGTAATGTTTGTTTTTTTTGTATTGAGAGTGGTTTAGGTAGAGCTGCCTAAGCTTGAATCTAGTTAGAGTTAACTAGTGTTAACGAGTCTTGGCAGAGTTGTAAAGTTGAGCTTGTAGTAGAGTTATTATAAGCAGGAGGTACCTAGAGTTAGGTTCAAGTTTGAGTCAGTAATCAAGAGGTTGATAATAGTGAACTTCTTAGGAGCTTGTAAGGGAAAGCCGTTGTTTTTTCTCTCTTGAACAAGGAGGTTTCCACGTAAAATCTTGTATTTGTTACATTTCCTGCATTATCCTTTATTCCTACTTGTTTTACTATTTTATTCCTCTGATTGACCTTTAGGGACCTGGTCCCTCAGAGTGTGGTGCAACCCCCGAGGTTTCAACAGGTTGGTCATTATTTTGACACTTAGTTTCTTTGAGTCATTTATCCATTTTCTTATTACCATTTATTAGCTTCCGCATTGTTATTATCATTATTATTATTGTTCTCTTAAGGTTGGGTTAAGTGGAGGGTGGACTTGAGATACCCATCATGGCAGGCCCTGGTTCAGGTCGTGATAGAAGCGGTCACAGGAAAGATCACCTGTCTCAAACTCTCTAACCCCACATAGACATGAATTACATCACAAAAAGAATAGAGTATCCAACTCCATACCGATACCAATAGCAAACTACCACCAGAAAATGAACCCAACAAACTAGAAAGGCGAATCCAAGACTTCTCGGCATAAACATCAAAACTAATATCAAGAGATAAACTAGTCAAATTAGAAGAACGAACCCAAAACTGGTCAACCTTAGAAATGGGATACATAGAGATGGATAGCCAATGAAAAAACCTTCGTAACCCGAGTAAAATCCAAGAATCCCAAACTTATGAACGAGCAATATAACAAAAGTGCCAACTATAGAACTGCAACAGAACAACAAAAGGTCAACTTACCTTCAATACTGTAATTCAGTCAACAACCGGTCTAGTATTCCCAATAGAAGAAAAAAAAAACAACCTAACTTTTCTACAAGAGATAAAATATCAAACCAAGCTAGTTACCCAAGCCAACAAATAAGAACTGGAAAAACGGGAAAATTATAACTAGATTCCAACAGTCTAGCCATCTACCAAGCGAAGATCAATTAAATCAAACAATGAAAATAATAAGAACAAAAATATAAATATCAATACAATGGAATAAATGGTACCTAAAACAAAAATCTGCAGTAAGTACTACTCTAGGGCCACAATAAGGCCAATATACTAAGGTAAATTAGGCTCAAACCAAAATGCTACGCCCATAAGGGAAAATATAGATACTGGTCCACTCCATCCATTACTAAAAGAAATCTATAGGGTAGCCAAATAATAATGAACTCTATATCAGGGCACATAACAATTGATATAAATCAACCAAGTCATATAACCATCGATACGTACGAAAATACCAATAAACATAAATTAAAAGATAAAGGTAATAAACAAAAATACACCTATCGTAGTGAAATCTAGAGTCACATGCCTGATGAGTCTGAGGGAGAAAAAAATTGAATGGGTCCAAACATGAATTGGCCGATTGAATTATCAGTTGAGGCTAAGCTAACTGCACTATCTCTAACTGATGGGGCCACAACACTATCAGACTTGTCTGAATAAGCCGAATGACTAGGGATACCACACTTGCACACTCTGTGGACCAGTGATCGGTCTCTCTACAGTCGTAGCAAACTACTGTTGCTCTAACCTAGTAACGAACATGAGATAATCCCAACTGACTGACCAACTATATCGAGGGCGCTCCCTACTTAAATGACCATCCTCCCCACAATCATAACTTACCTCAAGAATTCTTGGCTGGTGAGAAATATATGCTAACTCTGTCTGAAAAACCAACTTGCATCTGGGGCATTCTCTAGACAAATATCCTATCTCATCACAATTAAGACAAGCTCCTAGAATACTCTAAGGTTCTACATACTCTAATCCAGAATAACCACTATGGCTTGAAGACCCATACTAATTACTCCTCAAGGTCCGATGAGAACTCTGCCCACTATGATCACCACGACTAATATGAGAGCCACCTATAGTCTGACATGTTACTAGTGAAAAATTGATAGGCTGTGAGTAAAGCTGACCTTCCCCACGAGAATCCTTACTTTTGGATGGAATACTAATAACCCTATAAGGATAATATGGCCTCTTACTGCCACCTCTATAATTATCCATACATGCTCTCACTGTGAACGTCGCATAATCAACAACCCTAGAGAAGGAAGATCCACTTGCTATCATATGCTTTGGTGCCAAACAAAGTGGCAATGCTAATCCTCTGATAAATCTACACACCATCTCATGCTTTAAAGGATATAGCATAGGGATATACATGTCCTACTAAAGAAACCCAAACTTATATTCTAAAACCGTCAAGGAACCCTACTAAATACCAACATTCCTAACTCTGGCTTGAAAAATGCTCGATACATTTGATGGCATCTCTAGATATGAGGTATCCATAAAGAGACTTGGGATACCTAATATTGAATTTTGAAAGGCTAAAGCAATTGTAAACCCCACTGGAGCTTGAGTTTGCCCATAATTCTCTGGATGATACTTAAGATCTTCGACATCCATACCTAACTCTCCCTATTCCAATACTGTGCTCTAACTTTAGAAACACATGCTGAAGTCCCATCCACATCTATCGATAACCTCACACCTTCTATCTAGGATAGAATAGAGTTAAAAAATACACTTGAAGCTCATGAAAATATGGACATACGACAAGCACTCAAGAACAAAATTTCATAAGAATGTCCTATATCCTCCCAAAGATAGGTTACTAACTTTTCCACACCGATCTGCAGGACTCTAGCAAACACTAAGCTCTATCTAATCTGACACGACTAAATTACTTAATTTATGATAGCACCAACAATAACCTACTACTAGGTAAGCCAAGCCATAGTCCAGAGCTACTAGTGATGGACTATTAAGAGAAATGAAGGAAAAATGTGGTATAAATATAGTAAAAAGGATAAAATACACAATATGTTACAAAACCCGATAGAATCAATACAAGAGTTTCTAATGTGATAAAGAATACAAATGAGGTACTACATGGATATACATATACAACCCATATCCAAATACAAAATAAATATTAGTGTACTACATAAGATGGAGAAAAGTAATACTCCACATGCCAAGATTTTACCCTACACCTCCAAACCATAGTTTGTCCATATGATGCATAAAGAAATAATGATAACCCACACTATGATCTGCAAGCTACAAAAGTATAGTATGAGTACCAAACACATGGTACTTAATAGGCAAACCAACTGAGCTCCAAAGATAATTCAAATGTAAATAAAATACAATAAGAATGTAAACTACACCCAAATATCCAAGAAACCACTTAGTAAAGCTAAGAGACAATAAGGATAAACTATCCTATTCTAGGTATACTCAAGAATCTAAGCACTATAATATATATCACTGACTAATATACCAATAAAGAATAGAAGAAGGATATGTGTGTGTGTGTGTATGTATATATGTATCTATAGAAGTCCAAGGAATGGATATACAACATAAATGAGGGATGGAGGGGATATAAAGTAGAACCATAACTACATATATAAATGTATGTAGCTAAAGAAGGCTAACCCAAAGGTAAGAACCCAAGTAGTTATGCTAGCATCTAAAGGCCTCTTAATATTAGTAAGAACTAGTACTTTCATAGTCAGGATCTCTAATCCATAAGTCTTAACATAAGATAATTACCATGATAAAGCAATTGTAAAGAAATAAATTGGAATATTAGGGTCTAAAACCATAACACCTAACCTATTAAAATTATGCGCAATAATATAACCGTAAGATAGAAGAACTAGAATCATACCTCAAGTATCAATAGCAATCCAGTAATAAATCTATCATCAAATAAGGATAATATAAATAACAATATAAAGTTACCATCTAGCCTGGATAAGCGATACCTAACTGGGCCTTTTATAAGCCTCGACTATCTTAGTCTCTAAAGGTCCAATCAACACATAACAGAAAATAATCCATACTCATAACTTATACCTATGAACCCCTCCCCCCATAAGGCTGATAGATACAGGCACATATTGGTGATAGGCAATGCACATGCAAGAATCAATGTAAATAGAATCCACAATACCATAACCGACTAAGTATCATCCAGTAACTAGTTTATAACCTTATATCATAAATATCATTATAAATTATCATACTTGAACTGAAAATCATATCATCAACATCGTCATTAATCATACTATGAATCTCATATCTAACATAATACCATAATCATACCATAAATCTTTTATCTACGAAGAAAGCAATAGGATCATAGACTTTATATAAGTATTTCTCCTTAAGGATTAATTACCCTTCTAGCCCCCAAACTCATAGTTTAGGGTAAGTCATGGTAGTTTACCCTAAATCACATTCTAATATTTCTATCTAATATGCAACATATACAAAACACCATCTCATGAAGAAGAGTAGATAGAAGCAAACATCAATTCTAAAGCAGACTTTCTTAAATCATCCACAAATTATCCATCTTCACTCCATGATACCAAAATACTGCCACTCTATCAAAATCATGATCTACACATCATTAGGAGTAAAACGAGACCCATATTTCTATATTTAAGACAGGTCTAAAAATAATCCCCAAAAATAGATTTAAAAAAGAGGTAAAATAATAATTTATATTAGAAATATGTTTGTCGTTGGAATATAAAACTAAATACCCATAAGAAAATGAGTTAAAAATAACGTTCAAATGAAAGAAAAATCATTTTCAAGCTTTATCGGCAAAACCCCCAAAACCCATTTTGTAATTAAAAATTTTAAGTTACTTTGAAGATGAAATCAAGGGAAAAATGATAAATTATAGTATTAGAAAACTTATTCATTGAATAAATCTCAAAAACTCCTTTATAATCACCCAAATCCAAGCTGGTAAGCCACAAAAAATGGTGAAAAAGGGGTTTTGATTCTTAACTTAGGTGGAAATCATGAAAAATAAAATAGACGTTCTTTGAAAATGGGGAAAATAGACTTACCAAAATTTATAGAAAAATATTATATGAGAAAAATGCATAAAAAATTGTCAAAATTGGAGCTTCCTAGCTCCCAAAATATCAAATACGAATGTGAGGTCTTATACTCAGCGATGGTTGCTAAAGTGACACTTTAATATCTTAAGCAACCTAATCATAGGTTACAAATTTCACTTAAGCAAACTACTTTTCTATGTTAAAAATTGTCAAAGTTCACTTTCAAGAACACACTAGCACCAACAAAGGCAAAAACTTTTTTTTGACTCTTGTAACTCATTCGGAACCCTACGAACATGACTAATAGTGAAATTTGATTGTAAACCACATTTTGGATCCAATAGATTTATCAAACATTTCATATTAGATAATTTTAGCTAAATGTGAGGCCCACATCTATAGTTTCATTTTTCATATAATCCATCCAATAATCCAAAACAAGTCCGAAAGCTTCAAGACTGATCAAAGGGTTCCCCTATCCTAAAATCAATGTTTAGAAGCTGATGGTGCTGTCGGAATTCTCATCCAAGGTCATCTACTAGGATTTTTTATTCGAGTCCAAATCCTAAATAATGAAACTTCCAAAATATGAAAATGAGCCTAAAATCCTAATGAGCTGTCAAATCATCGAACTGATAGTTTCAGCAAGTCATAAATGACCTATAGCCATTGTAGGAATGCTTGAAACTCTAGAAACAGATGAAAACTGAGGAAATAACCTTTAGGGTCAGTACAGTTGTGTATATAATTATTTTGTATTTCATCTTGCACTCTTACTATATATAAGAAGCTTTTATACTCACCTCACTAGGTTTTAAGGATATATTTACTTTCTTCTTGCCTTATTTATTATTGTTATTTTATTTTACTTCTACTTGTCCTATTAGTCAGCTACAGGCTATTTCGGAATATGGGTTGGCTTATCGACTAGTGGATTATAATGGGTTTCATTAAGACCTGAGAAATTGGGTCATGATACTACCGACCAATTTTGTGATGATCAACCTTTACCAGTTTATCTCATCATATCAAAAATACCAATCGTGATGATCAACTTTAAACAATTCATCTAGAAATATAAAATAATACCAATTCATATACAATTACTAGATGATAAGTCAACCACATTTGAATATCAAGCATGCTGTATTTTTAGAATTTCATTAGAGGTGATCAATCAACTTTGAAATACATTCAACAAGTTCAAAATTCTATAACATACATTTCAAAAAGTAGAAAATAATCTATTAACATGCACACATAAATAAACTAAAGTTTTTAACTCTAATTTGATTGTTACCTACCTTGGTCCAAGCCCTGTAATGATCTAACAAACTTGAGCATTTCTTATTTTCTAAGATTTGACTTGATTATGGTCTAAAAACATAAAAACACTATTAAACTAATATTCAAACAATCTTAAGGATTATAACCTAATCTGATAACACTAAGGAAAAATTCATGAATTATTCCCTTATTCTAGGATTGTTCTACCGTTATTCTACTTCAGTTACATCTATTATATATATATATATAAGGGTAAATTCTAGCATAATACCCAAGACCTAACATTCCTTAGACAATACCAAAGAATTTACACCTTTTTTCACTAGTTTACGCTAGAAATATACCTAGGTCGAGTTAATTCTTCCACCAAGATAAAATCCATGAAATTCTAGGAATTGATTAAAAAACTAGTTGAATAGGTGGATTAACTTACCTCAACCATGAAAATTGGTTGGAAGCTAATGAAAATCACCTTATTCTTACCTTTGGACATATTTTTGAATGGAAATAATATTTAATACTTGAAAGTTAACTTTTACCGTGCTTAGCACGCTATAGCGAAGACTTGAAATTTGATTTTTACTATGCTTAGCCCTCTATATCAAGATCAACCCACTATTACCAAACTAACCAACTTTGACTCCTACAATAGTGGGCCCGAGGTAATAGCTTGCCTCTACTACAATATTGTAGGTAAGGCAGAAAGTCTACCATGGTAATAGAGTGAAGAAAATAACATGATAAGAGAATCTATATGTCACAGTGATAGGGGGAAGCAAATGTCAAATATGCTCAGAGTTCTTACTGTAAATGACAACAAAAGACCAGGTCCCTATGTTACATGATAGTAGAAGCATGATTAAAGGGGGAACATTAATCTTCAAAGTGGTAATTGCACTAATTAAATGTGATGGATATGTGTATGGTTGATTTTTTATTATCAAAAATGCAAAAATTGCTATATGTAGTTTTGATAATGAGTAGCTAACTATAAGGGACCAGGTCCCTAGATGTTCATTTTACAGTACAGTTGGCACGCATGTCTGTACAGTTTTGTCCTCTTGTACAACAATCTTGTAGGTGTTGCCTTGACTGAATAGGACCCCTGGTCCCATGATATTTCAACCCTAGTAATCACTCATCTATAAAAGAAAAAAGATGCATTTTCATCAAATAGTTTTTGTACATATCTAAATAGTGAAGAGAGGCAACAAAAATTTAATTTTAAGATTGCTCAAGCATTGTTCATTTTCTTATCTTTGTAGTGTGCTTAATGAGTGAGTGAGTGTTCTAGAGTACTGATTTGTAAAAGAATTACTCATTTTATAAGAGTAATGTCTTGTTTTCTATTGCTCAAGAGTGCTTAGGTAGAGATTCCTAAGTTTGATACATATTAGAGTTAATAAGTACAGAGGGTCCCTAGTAGAGTTGCCAAAATGATATTTTTGTAGAGTTATTACAAACAAAAGGATCCTAGAGTTAGGCTTAAATCGAGTCTGTAATCAAGAGGTTTACTATAGTGGATTTATTGGGTGTTTTTTCCACCCTTGAGCAAGGGGGTTTCCACATTAAATATTATATGTTGTTATTTTCCTGCACAAACTTTAGTTTTCCTCCACTGTAGTGTTTCATATCCTTTGATTGACTTTGAGGGACCTATTCGCTCAATGTGTGGTACAACCCCCAAAGGTTCAAAAAATTGGTATCAGAGATAGATCACTCTAAAAGGTTCACACTTGGAGGGTCTTAGATAGGATAATTGTTCCACCTAACCTAGAAGATGGGTAATCAACTACTAAACTGCCTAGATTCAATGTGCCGTACTATGGTGGTGGAAAACTAGGATATTTGACTTCATTATGGCTTAAGATAGTGAACTGATGGACATAATTCCTGATGGACCTCATGTTCCTGCTGAAGAAGTCAAAGAAGGAAAAATAGCTAGAATGGTTGTTAAAATCAAGAGAGAGTATGATGAAGAATACAAAAAGAAAATTGAGAGGAATTACAAGGCCAAGAAATTGCTAGTTTTTTCTATAGGGCCAGATAGATATAATAGGATCTCAACATGTGAAAATACTAAAGAGATTTGGATTGCTTTAGGACAACACATGGAGGTACTATTGATGTGAAGGATTATAAAGTAGACATCATGACTACTCATTATAAAATCTTCACTATGAAAGAAGGAGAAACAATCAAAGAGATGCATATAAGATACTCTTCTTCCACTAATGAGCTTCATTGCTTGGGAAAGGTTATTCCAGTATACAAGAAAGTGAGGAAGATTATTGGGGTTCTTCCTAAGTCCTGGGAAAGCAAATTAGATGCCATAACTAAAGCGAAGATCCTAAATACCCTCACTATGGATGAACTGATTGAAAATCTAAGAACCTATAAGCTCAAAAAATAGCAAGATATTGAGAGAAATAAAGCAAAAAGGGAAAATCACTGGCTCTAAAAGCTTTAAAACTTGACCCAACATAAGAAGACTTTGATTTTCCTATTTGACGAAGAGCATTCTCAAGGCAATTCCAAAGAATAGGGAGCAACAACAAAGGAGGAAGGAATGTTAAAATATGTCATAAATGTGGAAATCCTGAGGATTTCATTAAGGACTATCCATGGCACAAATAAAATTACCAAGGGTATCTCAAGAATGTAAGTAACTAAAGAACAGGGACCAGGTCAAAATTCAAGAAGAAAGGAAACAACTACTGTGCTTCAAAGAAAGCTCTAGAAGTATGGGGAGACTTATTTAGTGATTCAGGTAAAGATAAGAAGATTGGAGATATTTTTATGCTAGCAGTGCAAGACAATCCAGTTATCTTTGATTCCTTATTTGATTTTATGGAAAACACTGAAGATGAAGAAGAAAATGAGGTAACACTTTCTAACGTTAAAGAAAACTTGGACAACTATTTTGCTAGAAAGATAAAAAACTATCAAATATGCTGATTGACTCAATGTACGAAATGACTGAGAAAAAAATTACCCCAGAAAAAAGGTAAAAAATCAAAAGCTTAAGTTAATTGCTCTAACTCTCCAAATATCTAAAACTAAAGAGCAGGTTACTAAGTTAAAATCTAAAATTTAAATTTATTGAGTTAACTGGAGAAAAGAGATCATGCTTCTGCCAAAGAAAAGAATAATTCTCTGGAGTAAAAAATAAAAGATCAGGATCTTGAGTTGATAGATTTGACTCTCCATATATCAGAAACTGAGCAACAGGTTACAAAGCAGAAAATTGAAAATCTAAGTTTGATAAGTTAATTAGAGAAAGTAGATTCTTCTAACTGTAATGGGAAGAAAGCAGTCTCAAAGTTTCAGGTTGAGCCTTAAGAAAAATTGGAGGATTCTCAAAGTCGTCTCATGACTGCACTTTAAATGAAAGTGAAGTCAGAAAGGGACCTGGTCCATATGAGGGAAGAACTTAAAAAAATCCTACAATGGATTAAATCCTATTAAATCCATTTTAACTTGGCTAATCAAGAAGTTACAGATGTTAAAGGTCTGGGGTATTAGTGCAAAACTCAATCACTTGGGTATTATGGAAAGGCTACTCAAAATGTTAAGAACAAGGTCCACAAGCCGCTATGTACACACTTGGTAGAGATGGACACATGAAAGAAAACTGTCAAAGCTGGCTCAGAGCAAGATTGATAAATGTTAGGCATGTCCACTTGGGGAGAACCTATCCCAAAGGTTCAAAACCTCAGAATAATATGAAAAAGCTCACATTACCTAGATAGACAAAGAAGGATTTGATCACACCATTATCCTCTTACTGGGAACTCAAACTCAAATAGGTTCCTAAGTGTAACAAATGATCATAAGTGTAGGAAGGAGAAATAATTTGCAATTAGAACAATCTTCTTGATATGTAATTACTCAAGGCTATAAATAGAATTTATAATTGTATTCTCTTTCCTTAGACAATTCAAGGTGAAGGTATCTTATGTGATTAGCATTTCTATGCCAAGAATAAGCTTACAAAGATATAAAAGAGGCTAGCAAGTTTAAAGCAATACAGAAGAAAGTCTGGACATTAGAAAAATGCCAAGTCTAGTACCTTGTCCTCAGATCTATTTCTAAAACAAGTCATGGTATGATATATTGCAAAGAATCTAACAAGTTGATTCTGGGATTGATCGAATTAGCTCGACCTACTATCAAGTGAATTAATGTCTTTTTACAAAATTTGTTGTGTTCTAGAGGTAGGTGTCCTTGGTAAATTAGGTATATATTGGTCTAACTCAATACCATACGCTTGTAGGTATACACCTATGGGAGCAACTTAGATAGATGTGACAAGCACAAAGTTAAAAATTAACTCAAACTAGAGAGGGACCTCTATCTCTCATATTAGTATCATGTATATGCCAATTTTGTTTGTTATGTCAAGGAAAAGCTACATCTTCCCTCCCCTTATATTTGGAAAAAGTTGTCTAATTCTAATAGTGAAGGTGAGTCAACTAAAATTGGATATTGATCATATCATGTTACCCTAGAAAACCCTTCCTTGTGCTTATTATTCCCTGAAATCTAGTTGCACCTACTCGTTAACTTATCATAAAGGAAAATCCAAATACCAAATAACCCTTCTAAGAAAATCCCTTCTTGATGGAAGCAACTCTCTAGTTTCATGTCCTTTAAACAATTCTAAGCATAGCATGGTTAAAAATCCCTTCCCAAACCTTCACAAAAAACATCCTTCTGTTCTTAAAATTCAAAAGCCTAACTCCTTCATCACTCTACCTGTTAATGAAGAATCATTCCTGAATCTTCAAAACTACGCCGATAGTGTTGTAGTGGATGAAACTTGAGTTGTTGAAAATCTCATTTTGTTGTAAAATAGCCCAGGAAAGAGCATAGTTGATCACAAGAAGAACAATGTTAGTAAAACACCAATATTAATATATGATGGAATGCCTTAGTTTCTTTAAGTTCATTAATCTACTTTCATTGATCATAAAACACATTCACAGAGTTACTCTTAGAAAAAATGGGATGCATGGCATGCCTTAAGGATATTGGTTGAACAAAGTACTTGATCACTATGGCATTGCATGTGACTCTGGAACCAAAAGATCTGTGGTTCAAATGCTTGGCATGAAAAAACTAGTCAAATCTGAGTGTATCAAATCAGGTAGTATTTAGCAAAGAATGCTCAGCAAGGAAATAGAGAAACTAAAGGTCAATTCAGCTGGAAAGGATAAAGAAATTAGCAAGCTTTAGGTGACCATTTAGCATCTCTACAAAAGAAGCCCATGTGACTCTGAAATTTAGAACTCAGAATGCTAAACTGAAAAGACAGTGTCAATCTTAACTGATGAGGTCCTTAGCCTAACTGAGAAAGATAAGGCATCTCAATAATAACTTGACCCTACTCCTTCAAAATCCTTTTTCCCAGTCTTTCACTTCCTAATCCTTATTGACTATTGTAGTTTTTCCTTATAAGATTTAACTTATGCTCTGCAATAATACTTATCATCCACTTATGAATGTATTTTTTCTTTGTGTGTTACATTTGTTTCCATTAAATTGCAATTTTATTTTTTATGTTATTGTTGCCCTAGTGGCCATGAGTTAACAAATTTGTTCTTATTTTACACTTGGATTACTTTACTCACTTTTCAATGATGCCAAAAGGGGGAATACTGAGTTCATGTAATAGGGACCACGTAACAAGTCCAACTAATGCAAATTCCTATGATGAGCTGATTTGGAGATTTGAATGGCATTCTTATAGGGAGAAGAAAGTGATGTGCTCAGTGAATCATAAGGCAAAGTGATAGGGGGAGTAAATGTCAAATGTTCTTAGAGTTTATGTTGTAAAAGACAACAAGGGACCATGTCCCTTTGTTTCATCATAGGGGAACCATGATGATATGGGGAACATTCATCTTCATAGTTGTAATCACACTAATTAAATATAATGGATGTAATCAAAGTTGTATGTTTGGTTTGTAATTATCAAAAAGGGGAAATTGATATATGTAGTTTTGATGATGAATAAATGATAGCAAGCAACCAGGTCCCTGGATGTTCATGGTATAGTACAACTGACACGCGTGTCTACCCAGGTTTGTCCTTTTGTGTAACAAACCTGCATGTGCTTCTTGTATTTAATAGGACACTTGGTCTAATTATATTTCAACCATAATCATAACTCATCTATTAAAGGAAAAAGGTGATTCTTCATCAAATAGTTTTTGCACAAATCTAATGAGTGAAGAAAGGCAACAAAAACTTTGTTTCAAATTGCTAAAGTATTGCTCATGTTCTTATCTTTGTAGTATGCTTAAAGTGTTAGTGAGTGTTATTTAGTGCTGATTTGTAATAGAATTACTCATTCTATAAAAGTAATGTCTTGGTTTTTTTTTGCTTGAAAGTTCTTAGGTTGAGTTGCCTAAGTTTGATTTTGATTAGAGTTAATCAGTGTATATGGTTCTTGGAAGAGTTGCCAAGATGAGCTTATAATAGAGTTATTACTAGAGAAATGAACCTAGAGTTAGGCTAAAATAGAGTCTATAATCAAGAGGTTGATTATAGTGGATTTCATGGGTACTGGTGAAGGAAAACCGTGATTTTTCCTCCTTTGAGCAAGAAGGTTTCCACGTTAAATCTTGTGTGTTATTATTTTTTTGCACAACTGTAACACCCCAAGTTTTCATGTCCAAAACCTCTCAAAAGATAACCCACAAAGTTAGTTTTGCAATGTATCAAGACTCAACTTAATCCGAGGTCGTGGCAAAAAGTTATGGAAGGTTTCCCTTAAGTCCTGTTAAACTGCCATGGCTACGACTCAAGTTAACAAGTTGTAACTACTTATTATGAGTCATCATGAGTGAGTTGTAGCCACTCTAGTGAATCATTTTACCTAAGTATAGTGACTACAACTACTCTCTATAACTTGTACCTAGAATCTAAGAGTTGTATGGAAGGATTTATAGTCACCTTAGTATGTAATCAAAGAATTCAACCCAGTAGTTACGAGTCTAGGATACGACTCGTATCCATATATTATGAATCATTATGAGGACTTCTAGCTTGATAAGTAAAGGATCCAATAATCAAGACTCATGTTCTTGAAGTTTTATAAGTGACTTAAACCTATATTAGGACCCTAAATAGCTCCTATCTTATAGACAACTCAAACATCCCTTAGCGGTTAAATTCTTGGGATGTATATAACTATAGTCACCTTAAAATGAGCATAACTTTTGTTCCATGAAGAATTTTGAGAAAAATACCCACTAACAAATATATAATTGAATTAGCTTTCCAACGAAACCAATTTTGCCTTAATCCAATATTGGGGTGAAAAGTTATGGCCAAATTACTGAAGCACTATCAAAGCTGCTAGTAGGTATGACTCCTGATGAAGACTGTAAGAAGACCATATGAGTCGTCAGGAGGAGTCATACCTACAATAGAAGGCGTGTAAATTTTGATTCCTAGTGATGACTCAAGGTATGAATCATACATAGTACTTACGAGTCATACCCAAAATCATTAGGACAGCTTCCAGGCGTTTTTCAGATAATTTCTAAGGGTTTTTCTTGATCTTTTCCCACTCTTTCAACCCCAAAACAATGTCATTTTACCCTCCAAACAACAGTTATAAAGCGTAAAAATTACTATAACCTATCGTAACTCAGAAACCATCCATCACAAAGAAAAAAGGGTAATTTCTTTATGCAAAAAACCAACAAGAGTTCATCAAATTCAAGCTCAATACCAAGAAATTTATCCAAGGCTTCAACATTAAAGAAAGTGGGGTATTTATCAATGGGTTCCTTCCACCCATTGAGTCCAAAATATACCCTTTTTAATCAATTATGGATTTTAACCTTCTTTTGGGAAATTATCTATGAAAATCATAAATCTAATCCATGTCTTCTTAGAAATTTGAATTCAAGCCAAGTCAACATGCCTTCCCATGTAAATTAGGATACTTTATGTTTAAAATTTCAATTACCCATGTCATGTTCAATTTAATACTAAATCATCAAGTTATGAATTAAGCCTTGAAAATATGTTGTCCCCTTGAGTTTAACACATTCCTATGATCAAATTCATGTTTCTCACTCATTCATTGAAATATCTTATCTTTTGAGTCTTTGAAATATGACTTTATATCACTGTTTTAAATATTGTTATCATATTTTTGTAATCATCTTGTGCTGGAGGGTTATGAACACCCAATACCTATATGTTTATACATGCCTTTATTCAAACATTACAGGTTAGTCAGACCATGATTTTATTACTACATTTAGAACATTATGTTCATATTGAGCTCTTATCATTACAGTACCACATCATGTTTGACCCATAGTAATACCAGTGTCATTCAGTTGGGACTAGGATTCAGCATTGAGTGAATCTAGGGATGGGGTTTCACCCAGCAATTAGGACTATGTCCTTCGTAGTAGTCCATAAGTTCCAGAACTACATAGCCAACATAGGATTATGAGATGTCACCCATTAATTTAGGACTGACACTCTCTTACGAGTCATCCGCTAGATTAGGACTGGTTCTCTAGTCCTTCGGGATACCAACCTTGTGGATCCACATCGTCAACCATGTGTTAGAACTTGTGGCAAGGTACTGACAACCTTCCAACGAGTGTTACAGCTTGGACACTGATTTGCTCAGATTGGGGCATGTCGGTTACATGATAGCTCCCATAGTGTCAGTCAGCACTCAGTCTATATGAATTCAGGTTTGTTTGACCAAGTAATCAGATTTTTAGTTATTTAATTAGTCATTTTTATAGATTAATTCAGTACATGCTTACTTAGTCCTGCATTCTCAGTTTTATATGTTCATGTTTTCATCCTCAGCATCCATACATGGTCCTCAGATTCTGTTTTATGGCATGGTCAGCTTTACATGATATTTACATATAATATTTATGTTTTTACCATTTCCTAACTTATAGAATTGTTTTTGGCCCATCATTTATAAATTTCACTATGATTTACAGTTTTCACGTATAGCCATATTTTAAGTGTATATTTTAAAAAATAACTTATATCCTTAATTTTAAAGCATGTTTTAATTATTTCCATTATTTAGTGCATGTCTCCATATAATCGGTACATTCCAACGTGCCGACCACAAATATGTCACGACCCAATTTCTGAGTCATGATGGAACCTGCCACGTCCCACTAGTAGGGATGCTGATACTTTAAATCAGAGCTAATTCAATGGGTTGCCTTGGTAGGAATGTCAAACATGGACCCCATATAAGAACACAATATAAATAATAACATTCCACAAACTAAGACAACTTGTATTCAAATACCATTCCCATGACCTGATAGTATTAGTATACGAGCATCTAGTTTTGATAATAGAAATTTACAACTCAGTCTAAAATGACTTAAATAATCTCATACATTTGTATTAAAAACAAAAGACAAATAAAGATAGAGGGGAAAGAGGGAAACTCAAACTCCAAGAGCTCACCCTGTCTCTAAATAGTCAGCATGGCATGATCCCGACTCAACGACGGATACTAGAACCTCGGTCAGTACCAAAAAGGTATAAGTGTAGTATGAGTACCCAAACATCGGTACTCTTTAGGAATTATCGGTCGACTGAGCTAAATTATAATATAAAGATGATATAAAGTAAGATAATAACCTAAAGTCAAGGTATAGGATCAATCCTTAATCCTTTTTGATATCATTGTATAAAATAATGAAACTACTAGGACAACAGCACAACGTATCATATTAACATATTTCATAACGATCATACAAAAGACAAATCATTTCGGCAGCGTAAGGCAGCATATATACAATAACAACCATGTATTTACCATAATCAACAATAACCATCATTAGAATATTAAACACAAGAGATTATCACTACGTCCCATACCACTGGGAAGTAAACATAAAAGAACATAACAAAGATCTTAACACATTATCCCATACCACCAAAGAGTACATCCAACATCAATCCATCAATATATCAAGGCACAACTACACATGTAATACCCTGCATGTTTCTAAGCTAGGAAGTGCATAAGTATTCCTATGTATGAAATCTCCTATCCTTTAATTCATACTTGAGTACATTATTTAAAATGAATATCCTAGTAATAGGATAGCTTATGATGCATTAAGCATATTCATATGAGTCACTTAAGGTAATACAAGTTAAGAGTTTTTGAATCCATCAAGTTTTAGTGTTTGATTTTGCAAGGGTCATCTTTGAATAAGTATAACTCGATGTTAATGTGGTATTTTAGCTAATTTAGACCCACCAAATTGTAGATAATCGAATTAGCTTTCGAAACATACCAATTTTGCCTTAATCCAATAACCGAGCAAAAAGTTATGCCTATTTTCGTGAGAGACAGTAAGCATAGGCGATTGGTTAAGTGCCGCCTAACCCAAGCGTAGGCAATCACTTGGGCGCCACCTAAGTCAATTCCAGCTGTCAAAAACACTCCATTTTGAGTTATTTAAAAGGTAATTAGGTCTTTAAATACTTCTTACATGTCCCTGAACTTAACCCTATGAAATATATAGCTTCTAATCATATTGCAACCCTATTTTCATCTCAAAGATCATCATCCAAGAGAACTAAAGGAGAAAAACAACTAGGGTTGCATAATTAAGCTTGAAGATCTGATTTTAAGGAAATTCCTCCGTCAATCATCAAGAATCTTCTATCTAAGGTATGCGTAGTGTTCATCCATGGATTCCTTTCATCTGTGAAGTTCAAGAATCAATCTTTAAAATACAAAAGCTTGGTTGATTATGGTGATATGATTGAACCCATGTTGATGCTTGATTGTTTTCCTCTTTTTTATTATAAAGTATGATTTCTTTATTGTTAAGTGTTGATGATCATGTTGTTGATATTGGGTGATTACCAAGATGAAATCTCTATATGTTTTTGTGAATTCATGATATCATATGAGTTGGAAACATGTAAATTTGGTTGTTCATGATGTATAATTTAATGAATTCACCTATTCTTAAGATGTGCATGTAAGGTGTTTGATAAAATCCCTAAGTACTAGAAATCATGCAATATAGCTAAATTGTGATTAAGTGAAGGATTCATGATATGCCCTTATGATCCAATGACTTCTATGTAGTTAATGTGCCTTGTAAATATTTTTGGAATACTTATGAACTATTCTTATGATATTATGCTATGTTTACTTGCAAGTCCTACTTATGAACAAGATGTATGATAATCATGCAATCCACATGAACTTCCATGCTATTAGTATTTGTTGCCAATATGATTATGCAATGAACATGATATTAAGATTGTGCAAGTACTTCCATGTGATATGAAATCCTTTCCATGCAATACATTGTTGATAACCATGGTTAGTATGAGATCCCTACTTATGATATTATAAATTATGGACTCTGCTCTAATGATCAAGTCAGTCATGTGTGTCAGTTTCCTTCCATCGAGTCATGGGGGTACTTGTACCCAAAAACTATAGCTGTGTGCCTAGATCTAGGTCAAGTTTCATGATATCCGAACTCAAGCTATGATTCTATAGATTTCAGTCAGTCATGTGACTCAGGAAAACCTTATGATCTTAGTCAATTGTCAGATATCAGTAACATTTTGAAAGTTAATGGAATCCAGCAAGATTAAGTCATGAATAGTCAGTTATTCATGTCCAGTCCCTTCAGATGGGAGTAGAGGTTAGCACCGAGTGAACCCAAGGATAGGAGCTCACCCGCCAGTTTAGGGTGTGATTCTTAGTAGCAATTCTTGTGTTCCAGAACTACGTAGCCAGCGTAGGTTGAGACATCTTAACCCGTCAGATTAGGATTGATGAGGTGACTTATCTCGTCAGTTTAGGGTTTCCACTGTTCTCATTAAGTACTCACCAAATAAGGGTCACTCACAGGCTGTCCTTACCCAAGGCACGATATTGACGCCCCTCCAGTCGGGGCAGAAATTGGACCTCAGCTTAGCCATAACTGTATACATGGGGCATGTTGGTTAAACAATACTTCCCACAGTTTCAATACTAGTCTCAGTAAAAGAACTCAGGGCGTTCTTCAGATTTCAGTATATACAGGACAGTCAGATACAGTCGTCCATGTCATCAGTTTTAATATCAGTCATGAAAGTTATCAGTAAATCATGTATTAGCTTACAGGTCATGCTATCATGTATTCACGGACCAAGTTTCTATATATGTGTGTTTACACTCCCATGTTCATATTAGTCAGTCAGTGTTGTTCATGCATGAAACCCCTTTATGTTCAGCCTACCTTCCTCATATACTCAGTACTCTAGTTGTACTGATGCATTTGCGCTATGGTTCTTTCTTTTCATGTTACACCATATGTTTTGAGACACGAGCTCCAGCCCAGCAGTAGAGGTAGTATTCCAGTCGCAGAGACAAAGTGAGTCCTCATTAATTTGAGGACAGTAGGATTTGATACATTTATTTATTTCTTTAGTTCAGTTTTATGGAGTTAGTTGGAGACATGTTCCTTCAACTCCTTATTCAAACAGTTTAGAGGCTTTCAGATCTACTTTCAGATTTATGTTCAGATTTACGTTTAGATTGAGTTATTTTGGGTATTTTCACCCACATGATTATATTCAGTTGAACCTTATGGCCCTATAGTTCCATGTATTCCGCATTATTATATCATGATTTGCAGTATACAGGTACATATAACAGTCATGGGTTAGCTTGTGGTCCCTCGGGGTCATGAGCACCGTGTAGCATTCCGGTTCAGTAAATTGGGGTGTTACAAACTTGGTATCAGAGCCTAAGGTTCAATAGAGTCCTAGAAAGTCTGAAAGCCGCATCTAGTAGAGTCTTGTACATGGGTGTGTTGTGCGCCACATTTATGTTCAGGAGGCTATACGATGTTTTAGGAACAACCCCCTTTCTTTATTATTCATGTCATGCTAGTGAGCATAATCACAAGTTAAACTCTCAGTCTAGTCCATTCTTCTCTTATTCCAGACAATGGCCTCAAAGAGAAGAAACCAGCCAGCTCCTTAACCCGAAGATCCTTTGGGTGAACATGTTTCCCATGCGGAGTTTAGAGACACATTTACCACACTTGCTCAGTCCATGGCTGCACAGAATGAATGGCCACCAGTCATTCCAGCCAATCCAGTGGCTACTCCCAAAGCAGCTAGGGTTCGAGACTTCACCCGGATGAACCCTCCATCTTTCCATGGGTCTAAGTCTGATGAGGACCCTCAGGAGTTCATTGACCAAGTCCAAAAGGTCATTGACATCATGGGTGTTACTTCTATTGAGAGTGATGAGTTAGAAACCTACCAGTTATAGGATGTTGCTCATGATTGGTACAAACAGTGGAAGTTTGAGAGGTTAGATGATACAGGCTCTATCGAGTGGTAGGAATTTGTCACGGCCTTCTTAGAAAGATTCTTTCCCTAAGAGCTGAGGAAAGCCAAAGTTCTTGAGTTCATCAACCTCAGGTAGGGGAATATAATGGTTAGGAAGTATTCTCTCAGATTTACTCAGCTAGCCATGCATGCTTCTCTTGTGTTTGCAGACAATAGAGCTAAGATAAGCAAGTTCGTATCAGGGGTCAATGATAGCGTGGTTAATAAGTGTAGGTCGGTGATGCTGATCGGTGATATGACCTTAGCAAGACTCATGGCCCATGCCCAGCAAGTACAAGAGCAGAAGGTTAAAACTAGGGACAGGTAGAAAAAGAAAGCAAGGTCAGGTAATTTCAACTTTGTTCACCCCAAGTCAGATGGAGAAAACCGTTCACAGTTTTGCTCAAAGTCAGGCGTTCCAGCTCCTTCCACTACTAGTGCTCCAGTACCAACGTTCAGAGACAGCAATAGAGACAAAGTGCCAGGCTCTAAATCTCAGGGCAGTGTTAGTAGTACCAGAACGAATCCCCTTTATCAGACTTATGATAAGAAGCACAAGGGCATTTGCAGAGCCGATAGTGATGTCTATTTTGGTTGTGGCAAGCCAGGCCATAGGATTAGGGAGTGTCTGCAGTCAAGTCTTTAGGGTCAGCAAAATTATTCTACAGCTCAGTCCAGTCGCTCGAACCAGCAGGGTGTCAATTCTAGTGCTACCAGTGGGCAATGCCTAAATAGACTCTATGCTCTTCAGTCTCGGCAGGATCAGGAAAATTCTCCTGATATTGTTACTGGTACGTTACAGATTTTCCATGTTCATGTTTATGCTTTGCTAGAACCAGGTGAATCCTTACCTTTTGTTACTCCAAACATAGCAGGCAATTTTGAAATCAGTCTCGAAGTCCTAGTAGAGTCCTTCTCAGTCTCTACCCCAGTGGGTAAAACCATCATAGTTCGGTGGGTATATAGGAATTGCCCAGTTAAGATATCTCAGAAATCCACGTTAAAAGATTTAGTGGAGTTAGAGATAACTGATTTTGATGTCATTCTCGGCATGGATTGGCTTTATTCCTGCTATGCCACAGTCGACTATAGAAATAGGATAGTTCCGTTTCAATTCCCGAATGAGCCTATCCTAGAGTAGAAGGGTAGCATTTCATCGTTCAGGGGTCAACTTGTTTCCTACTTTCGAGCAAGGAAAATGATTTCTAAGGGGTGTGTGTATCATCTCGTGCATGTTAAAGATTCCAGTTCTGAATATCCCAGCCTTGAAACAGTCCCTGTTATTAATGAATACTCAGATGTCTTTCCCAAAAATCTTCCAAGCATTCCTCCCGAAAGGGAAATAGACTTAGGAATAGTCCTTCTTCTGGATACTCAAACTATTTCTATTCCGTCATATAGAATGGAACCAGCAGAACTCAAGAAACTAAAATATCAGTTGAAGGATATCTTAGATAAGGGATTCATCAAACCCAGAGTTTCCCCACGGGGTGCGCCAGTAGTATTCGTGTGCAAGAAAGACGGTTCTCTCAGGATGTGCATTGATTATCGTCAACTCAACAAGGTCACGGTCAAGAGCATATATCCTCTTCCTAGGATTGATGATGTATTCAACCAACTTCAGAGTGCCAATTACTTCTCCAAGATAGACCTTAGATCAAGCTATCATCAGCTCAGAGTTAGAGAATGTGACATTTCGAAGATAGCTTTCCGTACTCGATATGGTCACTTTGAATTTTTAGTCATGTCATTTGGTCTTACCAATGCCCCTGCAGCTTTTATGGATTTGATGAACCGTGTGTTCAAGCAGTACTTGAACATGTTTGTCATAGTCTTCATAGATTATATTCTGGTCTATTCTCGCACAGAGCGTGATCATGCAGACCATCTCAAGATTGTTCTTCAGACTCTTAGGGATCACCAATTATTTGCTAAGTTTAACAAGTGTGAACTTTGGCTAAGATCAGTAAAATTCATTGGACATATTGTTTCCGGTGATGGCATTAGAGTAGATCCTCAGAAAACTGAGGCAGTAAGAAACTGGCCCAGACTAGTATTTCTATCAGATATTAGGAGTTTCTTAGGTTTGAATGGCTATTACAGATGGTTTGTCGAGGGATTTTATTCTATTGCCTCTCCCATGTCCAGATTGACTCAGAGGAAGATTAAGTTTCAGTGGTCAGATTCATGCAAGAAGAGATTTCAAGAGTTGAAGACTTGACTCACCTCCGCTCCAGTTCTAGCTATTCCAGATGGTTCAGATGGTTTTGTAGTCTATTGTGATGCATCTAGAGTGGGTTTAGGTTGTGTCCTCATGCAGCAAGGTAAGGTCATAGCCTACGCCTCCAGACAGTTAAAGCCACATGAGAAGAATTATCCTACTTATGATCTTAAGTTAGACGCGGTAGTTTTTTCCTTGAAGATTTGGAGGCATTATCTCTATGGAGTTTATGTAGATATCTTCACAGACCATAAAAGCCTCCAGTATGTCTTTTCCCAGAAAGATCTCAATCTTTGCCAGAGAAGGAGGTTAGAGTTCTTGAAGGATTACGACATGAGTGTTCTTTATCATCTGGGCAAGGCCAATGTTGTGGCCGACGCTCTCAGTCGACTCTCCATGGGTAGTATTTCTCACGTTGAGGATAGTAAGAATAAGATGGCTCAGGAGATCCATCAGCTTGCTAGACTATACGTTCGCTTAGTCGATTCTTCAGAGGCTGGTGTATGTGTTCATAATAGTTCGGAGTTATCTCTAGTTTCTGAGGTGAAAGAGAAACAAGATAGGGATACTAGCCTTGTAAAGCTCAAAGAGATAGTTTAGAATCAGTAAGTCGAGGTTTTCTCCTAAGGGGGAGATGGTGTTCTTGGTTGTCAGGGTTGTCAATGTGTTCCAGGTGTAGATGAATTGAGGTAGCGAATACTTGTAGAAGCGCATGGTGCGCAATACTCTATTCATCAAGGGGCCATTAAGATGTACCGTGACATGCGGGAGATCTATTGGTGGAGTGGGATGAAGAGAGATATCGCAGAGTTTGTGGCTAAGTGCTCTACATGTCAGCAGGTTAAGATAGAGCATCAGAAATCTAGTGGTTCCATGCAAGAGTTCACAATTCCTACTTGGAAGTGGGAAGAAGTTAACATGGACTTTGTGACAGGTTTGCCTAGAACTCGTCATCAGCATGATTCAGTCTGGGTCATTATAGATAGAATGACCAAGTCAGCTAATTTCCTTTCTGTCCGTACTTCTTATTTCGTGGAGGATTATGCCAAACTCTTTATAAGGGAGTTAGTCAGATTACACGATGTTCCACTATCTATCATCTTAGACAGAGGTACCCAGTTCACTTCTCATTTTTGGAAAGCATTCCAAAAGGGTCTTGGTACCCAAGTCTATCTCAGCAGAGCATTTTATCCTCAGACAGATGGTCAAGCAGAGAGGACCATTCAAACTCTTGAAGATCTGCTAAGGGCATGTGCAATTGACCTCAAGGGGAGTTAGGACGACCACTTGCCTTTGATTGAGTTTGCATACAACAATAACTATCATTCTAGTATTCAGATGGCTCTATTCGAAGATCTTTATGGTTGGAGATGTAGATCTCCAATTGGTTGGTTCGAAGTTAGTGAGGCCTCAGTCATAGGCCTTGACTTAGTATTCGATGCCTTAGAAAAAGTTTAGTTGATCAGAGAGAGGCTCCAGTCTGCTTAGAGCCGACAGAAGTCCTATGCAGATGTTCCTAGAAAGGATCTCGAGTTTGAGGTCAATGACTATGTCTATCTTAAGATATCTCCCATGAAGGGAGTGAAGGGGTTTGGCAAGAAAGGGAAACTCAGTCCCCGGTATGTTACTCCCTTCAAAATTCTTTGTTGCTTTGGCAAGGTAGCTTATGAGCTTGAGTTTCCTTCAGATCTAGCCTCAGTCTATCCATTCTTCCATGTCTCTTTGCTAAAGAAGTGCATAGGTGACCCAGCAGTTGTTGTCCCTATTCAGAGCATCGACATTCAGAACAGCCTCTCTTATGAAGAGATTCCAGTTGAAATCTTAGATTATCAGACTCGTAGACTGAGGAACAAAGAAGTCCCTCTAGTCAAGGTTCTTTGGCAAAATCAGTCTCATAAGAAAGCTACCTGGGAAGCAGAAGCAGATATGCGTACCAAGTATCCTCACCTCTTCCACTCTAATTCAGATCAAGCTCAAGGTAACAGTTCTCCCTAATCATATTCAGTTTCACATTCATATTTCTAGTATAAAATTTGTACCTATTAACCATTTCATACTCAGTCATGCATTCATATGTCAGTTGTCCGTGCATCAGATATGCATGAGTTCAGTATGTTTAGCATGTCAGTCATGAGATCAAGTTTCAGTTCTTCAAGTACAGTTCAGGTTCAATTGTCTTGTATCCCTTCTCAGTAAATTCTCATTCGAGGACGAATGTTCCCAAGGGGGAGATATTGTAATACCCCGTATGTTTCAAAGCTAGGAAGTGAATAAGTATTCCTACGTATGAAATCTCCTACCCTGTGATTCATACTTGAGTGCATGACTTACAATGAATATCCTAGTGATAGGATAGCTTATGATGCATTAAGCATATTCATATGAGTCACTTAAGGTAATACAAGCAAATAGTTTTTGAATCCATCAAGAAAAGAGTATAACTCGATGTTAATGTGGTATTTTTGCTGATTTAGACCCACTAAATTGTAGATAATTGAATTAGATTTCCAACGATACCAATTTTTCCTTAATCCAATACCCGAGCGAAAAGTTATGCCCATTTTCGTGAGAGACAGTAAGCATAGGCAATTGGTTAGGCGCCTCCTAACCCAAGCATAGGCGATACGCCGCCTAAGTCAATTCCAGATGTCAAAAACACTCTATTTTGAGTTATTTTAAAGGTAACTAAGTCTTTAAATACTCCTTACACATCCCTAAACTTAACCCTCCAATATATATAGCTTCTAATCATATTGCAACCCTATTTTCATCTCAAAGCTCATCATCCAAGAGAACTAAAGGAGAAAAACAACTAGGGTTGCATAATTAAGCTTGAAGATCTGATTTCAAGGAAATTCCTCCATCAAACATCAAGAATATTCTTTCTAAGGTATGCGTAGTGTTCATCCACGGATTCCTTTCGTCCGTGGAGTACAAGAATCAATCTTTAAAATACAAAAGCTTGGTTGATTGTGGTGATATGATCATACCTATGTTGATGCTTGATTGTTTTCCTCTTTTTCATTATAAAGTATAATATCTATATTATTGGGTGTTAATGATTATGTTGTTGATATTGGGTGATTTCCAAGATGGAATCTTTATAAGTTTGTGTGAACTCATGATATCATATGAGTTGGAAACATGTAAATTTGGTTGATCATGATGTATAATTTGATGAATTCACCTATGCTTAAGATGTGCATGTAAGGTATTTGATAAAATGCCTAAGAAACTAGAAATCATGCAATATAGCTAAATTGTGATTAAGTGAAGGATTCATGATATGCCCTTATGTTCCAATGACTTCTATGTTGTTAATGTGCCTTGTAAATGTTGTTGGAATACTCATGAACTTTTCTTATGATATTATGCTATGTTTACTTGCAAATCCTACTTATGAACAAGATGTATGATAACCATGCAATCCACATGAACTTCCGTGCTATTAGTATGTGTTGCCAGTATGATTATGCAATGAACATGATATTAAGATTGTGCAAGTACTTATATGTGATATGAAATCCTTTCCATGCAATACATTGTTGATAAACATGCTTACTATGAGATCCCTACTTATGATATTATAAATTATGGACTCTACTCTTATGATCAAGTCAGTCATGTGTGTCAGTTTCCTTCCATCGAGTCCTGGGGGTACTTGTACCCGAAAACTATAGCTGTGTGCCTAGATCCATGTCATTTTTCACGATATCTAAATTCAAGCTATGATTCCATAGACTTCAGTCAGTCATGTGACTCAGGAAAACCTCATGATCTTAGTCAGTTGTTAGATATCAGTAACATTCCGCAAGTCAATGGAATCCAGTAAGATTAAGTCATGCACAGATAGTTATTTATGTCCAGTCCCTTCAAATAGGAGTATAGGTTAGCACCGAGTAAACCCAAGGATGGGAACTCACCTGCCAGTTCAGGGTGTGATTCTTATTAGCAATCCTTATGTTCCAGAACTATGTAGCTAGCTTAGGTTAAGACATCTTAACCCATCAGATTAGGGTTGATGAGGTGGATTATCTCATCAGTTTAGGGTTCCCACCGTTCTTATTAAGTACCCGCCAGATAAGGATCACTCACAGGTTGTCCTTACCCATGGCACGGTATTGTCACCCCTTCAATCGTGGCAGAGATTGGACCCCAGTTTAGCCAGAGATGCATACATGGGGAATGTCGGTTAAACACTACTTCCCACAGTCTCAGTAAAAGAACTCGAGGCGTTCTTCAGATTTTTCAGTATATACAGGATTGTCAGATATAGTCATCTATGTTATCCATTTCCATATCAGTCATGAAAGTTATCAGTAAATCATGTATTAGCTTACAGGTCATGCTATCACGTATTCACGGACCCAGTTTCTATATATGTGTGTTTGCACTCCTACGTTCATATTAGTCAGTCAGTGTTGTTCATGCATGAAACCCTTTTATGTTTAGCCTACCTTCCTAGTATACTCAGTACTCCAGTAATACTGACGCATTTGCGCTATGGTGCTTTTTTTTTCAGGTTACGCCATAGGTTCTGAGACACGAGCTCCAACCCAGCAGTAGCGGTAGCATTCCTTTCGCAGAGACACAGTGAGTCCTCATTGATTCAAGGACAATATGATTTGATACATTTATTTATTTCTTCAGTTTAGTTTTACGGAGTTAGTTGGAGACATGTTCCTTCAACTCCTTATTCAAAAAATTTAGATACTTTCAGATCTACTTTTAGATTTATTTTCAGATTTACGTTTAGATTGATTTGTTTTGGGTATTTTCACCCACATGATTGTATTTAGTTGAACCTTATGGCCTTACAGTTCTATGTATTCCACATTATTATATCATGATTTGCAGTAAATATGTACAGATATCAGTCATGGGTTAGCTTGTCGTCCCTCGAGGTCATGAGCACTGTGTAGCATTCCGGTTTAGCAAATCGGGGTGTTACAAACTTAATATCAGAGCCTAAGGTTCAATAGTGTCCTAGGAAGTCTGAAAGCCACATCTAGTAGAGTCTTGTACTTGGGTGTGTTGCGTGCCACATTTATGTTCGGGAGGCTATACGATGTTTTAGGAACAATCCCCTTTCTTTATTATTCATGTCATGCTAGTGAGCATAATCACAAGTAAAACTCTCAGTCTAGTCCATTCTTCTCTTATTCCAGACCATGGCCGCAAAGAGAAGATACTAGCCAGCTCCTCAGCCCGTAGATCCTTTGGGCAAATATGTTTCCCATGCGGAGTTTAGAGCCGTATTTACCACACTTGCTCAGTACATGGCTGCACAGAATGAACGGCCACCATTTATTCTGGCCAATCTAGTGGCCACTCCCAAAGTAGCTAGGGTTTGGGACTTCAGCCGGATGAACCCTCCATCTTTTCGTGGGTCTAAGTCTGATAAGGACCCTCAGGAGTTCATTGACCAAGTACAGAAGGTCATTGACATCATGGGTGTTATTTCTATTGAGAGTGCTGAGTTAGACACCTACCAATTACAGGATGTTGCTCATGGTTGGTACAAACAGTAGAAGTCTGAGAGGTTATATGATATAGGCTCTATCGAGTGGGAGGAATTTGTCATGGCCTTCTTAGATAGATTTTTTCCCCAAGAGTTGAGGGAAGCCAAAGTTCTTGAGTTCATTAACCTCAAGTAGGGGAATATAACAGTTAGGGAGTATTCTCTCAGATTTACTGAGCTAGCCATGTATGCTCCTCATGTGGTTGCAGACAATAGAGCTAAGATGAGCAAGTTCATGTAAGGGGTCAACGATAGCGTGGTAAATGAGTGTAGGTCGGCGATGCTGATCGGTGATATAACCTTAGCAAGACTCATAACCTATACCTAGCAAGTAGAAGAGCAGAACTTTAAGAATAGGGAGAGGTAGAACAAGAGAGCCAGGTCAGGTAATTTCAACTTTTCTCACCTCAAGTCGGATAGAGGAAATCGTTCACTGTTTTGCTCCGAGTCAGCAGTTCCATCTCTTTCCTCTGCCAGCGCTCTAGTTCCAAAGTTTAGAGACGGTAATAGAGACAAAGCGCCAGGCTCCAAATCTCAGGGCAGTGTTAGTAGTGCCCGAACGAATCCCCTTTGTCAGACTTATGGTAAGAACCATAAGGGCATTTCGAATCCATCAAGAAAAGAGTATAAATCAATGTTAATGTGGTATTTTGGCTGATTTATACCTACCAAATTGTATATAATTGAATTAGCTTTCCAACGATACCAATTTCACCTTGATCCAATACCCGAGCAAAAAGTTATGCCCATTTTCATGAGAGACAGTAATCATAGGCGATTGGTTAGGCGCCGCCTAACCCAAGCATAGGCGATTGGTTAGGCACCGCCCAAGCCAAGCATAGGAGATCACTTGGGCGCCGCCTAAGTCAATTCTAGGTGTCAAAAACACTCTGTTTTGAGTTATTTTAAAGGTAATTAAGTCTTTAAATACTCCTTACACGTCCCTAAACTTAACCCTATGAAATATATAGCTTCTAATCATATTGCAACCCTATTTTCATCTCAAAGCTCATCATCCAAGAGAACTAACGGAGAAAAACAACTAGGGTTGCATAATTAAGCTTGAAGATCCGATTTCAAGGAAATTCCTCCGCCAAACATCAAGAATCTTCCTTCTAAGGTATGCATAGTGTTCATCCACGGATTCCTTTCATCCGTGGAGTTCAAGAATCAATCTTTAAAATACAAAAGCTTGGTTGATTGTGGTGATATGATCATACCCACGTTGATTCTTGATTGTTTTCTTCTTTTTCATTATAAAGTATAATTTCAATATTGTTGGGTGTTGACGTTCATGTTGTTGATATTGGGTGATTACCAAGATGGAATCTTTATATGTTTTTGTGAATTGATGATATCATATGAGTTGGAAACATGTAAATTTGGTTGTTCATGATGTATAATTTGATGAATTCACCTATGCTTAAGATGTGCATGTAAGGTGTTTGGTAAAAGGCATAAGGAACTAGAAATCATGCAATATAGCTAAATTGTGATTAACTGAAGGATTTATGATATGCCCTTATGTTCCAATGACTTCTCTGTTGTTAATGTGCCTTGTAAATGTTGTTGGAATACTCATGAACTATTCCTATTCTTATGATATTATGCTATGTTTACTTGCAAATCCTACTTATGAACAAGATGTATGATAACCATGCAATTCACATGAACTTCCATGCTATTAGTATGTGTTGCCAATATTATTACGCAATGAACATGATATTAAGATTTTGCAAGTACATCCATGTGATGTGAAATCCTTTCCATGAAATACATTATTGATAACCATGTTTACTATGAGATCCCTACTTATGATATTATAAATTATGGACTCTACTGTTATGATCAAGTCAGTCATGTGTGTCAGTTTACTTCCATCGAGTCCTAGGGATACTTGTACCCGAAAACTATAGTTGTGTGCCTTAATCCATGTCATGTTTCACGATTTCCGAACTCAAGCTATGATTCCATAGACTTCAGTCAGTCATCTGACTCAGGAAAACCTCATGATCTTAGTCGGTTATCAGATATTAGTAACATTCTGCTAGTCAACGGAATCCAGAAGGATTAAGTCATGCACAATCAGTTATTCATGTCCTGTAGCTCTAGATGGGAGTAGAGGTTAGCACCGAGTGAACCCAAGGATGGGAACTGACCTACCAGTTCAAGGTGTGATTCTTAGTAGCAATCCTTATGTTCCAGAACTACGTAGCTAGCGTAGGTTGAGACATCTTAACCCATCAGATTAAGGTTGATGAGGTGGCTTATCTCGTCAGTTTAGGGTTCCCACCATTCTTATTAAGTACCTGCCAGATAAGGGTCACTTACAGGCTGTCCTTACCTGTGGCATGGTATTGACACCCCTCCAGTCAGGGCAGAGATTAGACCCCAGCTTAGCCATAATGGCATACATGGGGTATGTCGGTTAAAAACTACTTCCCACAGTTTCAGTATCAGTCTCAGTAAAAGAACGCAGGGCGTTCTTCAGATTTTAGTATATACAGGACTGTTAGATACAGTCATCCATGTTATCAGTTTCAGTATCATTCATGAAAGTTATCATTAAATCATGTATTAGCTTACAGGTCATGCTATCACATATTCACGGACCCAATTTCTATATATGTGTGTTTGCACTCCCACGTTCATATTAGTCAGTCAGTGTTGTTCATGCATAAAACCCCTTTATGTTCAGCTACCTTTCTCGTAAACTCAGTAGTCTAGTTGTACTGACTCATTTGCACTATGGTGCTTTCTTTTCATGTTACACCATAGGTTTTGAGACACAATCTCCAGCCCAGCAGTAGCGTTAGCATTCCACTCCCAGAGACACATTGAGTCCTCATTAATTCGAGGAAAATACGATTTGATATATTTATTTATTTCTTCAGTTCAATTTTATGGAATTAGTTGGAGACATGTTATTTTAACTCTTTATTCAGACAGTTTAGAGGCTTTCAGATCTACTTTCAGATTTATGTTTAGATTTACGTTCAGATTGAGTTGTTTTGGGTATTTTCACCCACAAGATTGTATTCAGTTGAACCTTATGGCCTTATAGTTCCATGTATTCCGCATTATTATATCATGATTTGTAGTATATAGGTACAGATATCAGTCATGGGTTAGCTAGTGGTCCCTCGGGGTCATGAGCACCTGTAGCATTTTGGTTAAGCAAATTGGGGTGTTACAAACTTGGTATCAGAGCCTAAGGTTCAACAGAGTCCTAGGAAGTCTGGAAGCCGCATCTAGTAGAGTCTTCTACATAGGTGTGTTGTGCGCCACATTTATGTTCGGGAGGCTATAAGATGTTTTAGGAACAATCCCCTTTCTTCATTATTCATGTCATGCTAGTGAGCATAATCACAAGTTAAACTGTCAATCTAATCCATTCTTCTCTTCTTCCAGACCATGGCCCCAACGAGAAGAAACCAGCCAGCTCCTCAGCCCGAAGATTCTTTGGGCAAATATGTTTCCTATGCGGAGTTTAGAGACGTATTTACCACACTTGCTCAGTACATGGCTGCACAGAATAAACGGCCACCATTTATTCTGGCCAATCCAGTGGCCACTCCCAAAGTAGCTAGGGTTTAGGACTTCAGCCGGATGAACCCTCCATCTTTTCGTGGGTCTAAGTCTGATGAGGACCCTCAGGAGTTCATTGACCAAGTACAGAAGGTCATTGACATCATGGGTGTTACTTCTATTGAGAGTGCTGAGTTAGACACCTACCAGTTACAGGATGTTGCTCATGATTGGTACAATCAGTGGAAGTCTGAGAGGTTAGATGATACAGGCTCTATCGAGTGGGAGGAATTCATCACGGCCTTCTTAGACAGATTCTTTCCCTAAGAGCTGAGGGAAGCCAAAGTTCTTAAGTTCATCAACCTCAGGTAGGGGAATATAACGGTTAGGGAGTATTCTCTCAGATTTACTGAGCTAGCCATGTATGCTCCTCATATGGTTGGAGACAATAGAGCTAATATGAGCAAGTTCGTATCAGGGGCCAATGATAGCGTGGTAAATAAGTGTAGGTCGGTGATGCTGATCGGTGATATGAACATAGCAAGACTCATGACCCATGACCAGCAAGTAGAAGACCAAAAGTTTAAGACTAGAGAGAGGTAGAACAAGTGAGCAAGGTCAGATAATTTCAACTTTGTTCCCCCCAAGTCAGATGGAGGAAACCGTTCACAGTTTCACTCTAAGTCATCCGTTCCAGCTCCTTCCTCTGCCAGCGCTCCTGTGCCAAAGTTCAGAGATGGCAATAGAGACAAAGCGCTAGGCTCTAAATCTCAGGGCAGTGTTAGCAGTGCCCGAACGAATCTCCTTGTTCAGACTTATGGTAAGAACCACAAGGGTATTTGCAGAGCCGATAGTGATGTCTGTTTTGGTTGTGGCAAGCCAGGCCACAGGATTAGGGAGTTTCTGTAGTCAAGTCTTCTGGCTCAGCAAAATTATTCTACAGCTCAGTCCGATCGCCCGAACCAGCAGGGTATCAATTCCAGTGCTACCAGTGGGCAACGCCCAAATAGACTCTATGTTTTTCAGTCCCGACAGGATCAGGAAAATTCTCCTGATGTCATTACTGGTACGTTACAGATTTTCTATGTTCATGTTTATGCTTTACTAGACCCAGGTGCATCCTTGCCTTTTGTTACTCCGTACATAACAGGCAATTTCAAAATCAGTCTCCAAGTCCTAGCAGAGCCCTTTTCAATCTCTACCCCAGTAGGTAAAACCATCGTAGCTCGGTGGGTATACAGGAACTGCCCGGTTATGATATCTCAAAAATCCACATTAGTAGATTTAGTGGTGTTACAGATGACTGGTTTTGATGTCATTCTCAGTATGGATTGGCTTCATTCCTTATATGCCACAGTCGACTATAGAAACTGGATAGTTCAGTTTTAGTTTCCATATGAGCCCATCCTAGAGTGGAAGGGTAGCATTTTAGCATTTAGGGTTCAACTTGTTTCCTACCTTCGAGCAAGGAAAATGATTTCTAAAGGGTGTGTGTATCATCTCATGCATGTTAAAGATTCCAATTCTGAATATCCCAGCTTCAAAACAGTCCCTGTTATTAATAAGTACTCAGAGGTCTTTCCCAAAGATCATCCAGGCATTTCTCCCGAAAGGGAAATAGACTTCGGCATAGACCTTCTTTCGGATACTCAACCTATTTCTATTCCACCATATAGAATGGCACCAGCAAAACTCAAAGAACTGAAAGATCAGTTGAAAGATATCTTAGATAAGGGATTCATCAGATCCAGCATTTCCCCATGGGGTGCGCCAATATTATTCGTGTGCAAGAAAGACGCTTCTCTCAGGATATGTAATGATTATTGTCAACTTAACAAGGTCACAGTTAAGAACAGATATCCTCTTCCCAGGATTGATGATCTATTCAACCAACTTTAGGGTGCCAGTTACTTCTCCAAGATAGACCTCAGATCAGGCTATCATTAGCTCAGATTTAGAGAATATGACATTTTGAAGACAACTTTCCATACTTGGTATAGTCACTTCAAGTTTTAGTCATGTCATTTGGTCTTACCAATGCCCCTACAGCTTTTATGGACTTGATGAACCATGTGTTCAAGTAGTACTTGGACATGTTTGTCATAGTCTTTATAGATGATATTCTGGTCTATTCTCGTACAGAGCGTGATCATGCAGACCATCTCAGGATTGTTCTTCAGACTCTCAGGGATCACCAATTATTCACTAAGTTCAGCAAGTGTGAATTTTGGCTAAGATCAGTAGCATTCCTTGGCCATATTGTTTCCGGTGATTGCATTAGAGTAGATCCTTAGAAAATCGAGGCAGTAAGAAATTGTCCAGACTCGTATCTCTATCAGATATTAGGAGTTTCTTGGGTTTGGCTGGCTATTATAGATGGTTTGTTGAGGGATTTTATTATATTACATCTCCCATGTCCAGATTGACTCAGAAGAAGATTAAGTTTCAGTGGTCAGATTCATGCGAGAAGAGCTTTCAAGAGTTAAAGGCTCGACTTATCTCTGCTCCAGTTCTAGCTATTCCAATGGTTTAGATGATTTTGTAGTCTATTGTGATGCATCCAGAGTGGGTTTAGGTTGTGTCCTCATGTAGCATGGAAAGGTCATAGCCTACGCCTCCAGACAGTTAAAGCCATATAAGAAGAATTATCCTACTCATGATCTAGAGTTAGCAGCGGAAGTTTTTGCCTTGAAGATTTGGAGGCATTATCTCTATGGAGTTCATGTATATGTCTTCACAGACCATAAAAGCCTCCAGTATGTCTTTTCCCAAAAAGATCTCAAGCTTCGCCAGAGAAGGTAGTTAGAGCTCTTAAAGGATTACGACATGAGTGTTCTTTATCATCCGGGCAAGGCCAATGTTATGGCCGATGCTCTCAGTCAACTCTCTATGGGTATTATTTCTCACATTGAGTATAGTAAGGAAAAGATGGCTCAGGAGATCCATCAGCTTGCCAGACTAGGCGTTCTCTTAGTCAATGCTTCAGAGGGTGTTGTATGTGTTTATAGTAGTTTAGAGTCATCTCTAGTTTTCGAGGTAAAAGAGAAACAAGATAGGGATCCTAGCCTTGTCAAGCTCAAAGAGACAGTTCAGAATCAGAAAGTCGAGGTTTTCTCCCAAGGGGGAGATGGTTTTCTTGGTTGTCAGGGTCGTCTATGTGTTCCAGGTGTAGATGAATTGAGGCAGCGAATACTTGCAGAATCACATGGTGCACAGTACTCTATTCATCCAGGGGCCACTAAGATGTACCGCGACATGCGGGAGATCTATTGGTTGAATGGGATAAAGAGAGATGTTGTAGAGTTTGTGACTAAGTGCTCTACATATCAACAGGTTAAGATAGAGCATCAGAAACCTAGTGGTTCCATGCAAGAGTTCACCATTCCTACTTAGAAGTGGGAAGAAGTTAACATTGACATCATGACAGGTTTTCCTAGAACTCATCATCAGCATGATTCAGTCTGGGTCATTATAGATAGAATGACAAAGTCAGCTTATTTCCTTCCTGCTCATACTTCTTATTCCACCGAGGATTATGCCAAACTCTATATCAGGGAGTTATTCAGATTACACAATGTCCACTATCTATCATCTCAGACAGAGGTACCCAGTTCACTTCTCACTTTTGGAAAGCATTCCAAAAGGGTCTCGGTACCCAAGTTCATCTCATCACAGCGTTTTATCCTCAGACAGATGGTCAAGAAGAAAGGACCATTCAAACTCTTGAAGATATTCTAAGGGCGTGTGCAATTGACTTTAAGGGAAATTGGGACGACCACTTGCCTTTGATTGAGTTTGCATTAAACAATTGCTAAAATTCTGGTATTCAGATGGCTCCATTTGAAGCTTTCTATGGTAGGAGATGTAGATCTCCAATTGTTCGAAGTTAGTGAGGCCTCAGTAATAGGTCCTGACTTAGTATTCGACGCCTTAGAGAAAGTTCAATTTATCAGAGAGACTCCGGGCTGCTCAAAGCTGACAGAAGTCCTATGCAGATGTTCGTAGAAAGCATCTCAAGTTTGAGGTCAATGACTATGTCTATCTTAAGATCTCTCCCATGAAAGGAGTGAAGAGGCTCAGCAAGAAAGGGAAACTCAGTCCCCGGTATGTCGGTCCCTTCAGAATTCTTTGTCGCTTCGGCAAGGTAGCTTATGAGCTTGAGTTGCCTTTAGATCTAGCCTCAGTGTATCTAGTCTTCCATGTCTCTTTGCTAAAGAAGTGCATAGGTGACCCAGCAATTGTTGTCCCTATTCCGAGCATCGACATTTAGAATAGCCTCTCTTATAAAGATATTCTGGTCAAAATCTTAGATTATAAGACTCGTAGATTGAGGAACAAAGAAGTCCCTCTATTAAAGGTTCTTTGGCAAAATTAGTTTCATGAGGGAGCTACTTGGGAAGCAGAAGAAGATATGCATACCAAGTATCCTCACCTCTTCCCCACCAATTCAGATCAAGCTCAAGGTAACAGTTCTTTTTAATCTTATTCAGTTTCACGTTCATGTTTCCAGTATAAACTTGGTACCTATTAACCGTTTCATACTTAGTCTTGTATTCATGTGTTAGTTGTCCTTACATCAGATATGCACGAGTTTAGTATGTTTAGCATATCAGTCATGAGATCAAGTTTCAGTTCTTCATGTGCAGTTCAGGTTCTATTGTCTTGTATCCCTTCTTAGTAAATTCTCATTTGAGGACGAATGTTCCCAAGGGGGAGATATTGTAATACCCCGCATGTTTCTAAGCTAGGAAGTGAATAAGTATTCCTACGTATGAAATCACCTATCCTGTGATTCATACTTGAGTACATGTCTTACAATGAATTTCCTAGTGATAAGATTTCTTATGATGCATAAGAATGTTCATATGAGTCACTTAAGGTAATACAAGCTAAGAGTTTTTGAATCCATCAAGGTTTAGTATTTGATTTTGCAAGGGTCATCTTTGAATGAGTATAACTTAATGTTAATGTGGTATTTTGGATGATTTAGACACAAAACATTGTGGAGAATCGAATTAGCTTTCCAACGATACTAATTTCGTCTTATTCCAATACTCGAGCAAAAAGTTATGCCCATTTTCGTGAGAGATAGTACGCATAGGCGATTGGTTAGGCGCCGCCTAATTCAATTCCAGGTGTCAAAAACACTCTGTTTTGAGTTAGTTTAAAGGTAATTAAGTCTTTAAATACTCCTTACACATCCCTAAACTTAACCCTATAAAATATATAGCTTCTTATCATATTGCGACCCTATTTTAATCTCAAAGCTCATCATACAAGAACACTAAAGGAGAAAAACAACTAGAGTTGCATAATTAATCTTGAAGATCCAATTTCAAGGAAATTCCTCCGTCAATCATCAAGAATCTTCCTTCTATGGTAAGCGTAGTGTTTATCCACAGATTTCTTTCATCTGTAGAGTTCAAGAATCAATCTTTAAAATACAAAAGCTTGGTTGATTGTGGTGATATGATCATGCCCATGTTGTTGCTTGATTGTTGTTCTCTTTTTCATTATAAAGTATGATTTATATTTTGTATGGTGTTGATGATCATGTTGTTGATATTGGGTGATTCCCAAGATGGAATCTTTATATGTTTTTGTGAATTCATGATATCATATGAGTTGGAAACATGTAAATTTGGTTGTTCATGACGTATAATTTGATGAATTCACCTATGCTTAAGATGTGCATGTAAGGTGTTTGATAAAATGCCTAAGAAACTAGAAATCATGCAATATAGCTAAATTGTGATTAAGTGAAGGATTCATGATATGCCCTTATGTTCCAATGACTTCTATGTTGTTAATGTGCCTTGTAAATGTTGTTGGAATACTCATGAACTATTCTTATGAGATTATGCTATGTTTACTTGCAAATCCTACTTATGAATAAGATGTATGATAACCATGCAATCTACATGAACTTCCATGCTATTAGTATTTGTTGCCAATATGATTATGCAATGAGCATGATATTAAGATTGTGCAAGTACTTATATGTGATATGAAATCCTTTCCATGCAATACATTGTTGATAACCATGCTTAGTATGAGATCCCTACTTATGATATTATAAATTATGGACTCTACTCTTATAATTAAGTCAGCCATGTGTGTCAGTTTCCTTCCATCTAGTCCTGGGGGTACTTGTACCCGAAAACTATAGTTGTGTGCCTAGATCCATATCATGTTTCATGATATCTAAACTCAAGCTATGATTCCATAGACTTCAGTTAGTCATGTGACTCCGGAAAACCTCATGATCTTAGTTAGTTGTCAGATATTTGTAACATTCCGCCAGTCAACAGAATCCAGTAAGATTAAGTCATGCACAGTCAGTTATTCATGTCCAGTCCCTCCAGATAGGAGTAGAGGTTAGCACCTAGTGAACCCAAGGATGGGAACTCACCCGCCAGTTCAGGGTGTGATTCTTTGTAGAAATTCTTTTGTTCCAGAACTACGTAGCTAGTGTAGGTTAAGACATCTTAACCCTTCAGATTAGGGTTGATGAGGTGGCTTAACACGTCAGTTTAGGGTTCCCACCATTCTCATTGAGTACCTTCCAGATAAGGGTCACTCACAGGCTGTCCTTACCCGTGGCAAGGTATTGACACCCCTCTAGTCGAGGCAGAGATTGGACCCCAGCTTAGCCATAAAGGCATACATGGGGTATGTCGATTAAACACTACTTCCCATAGTTTCAGTATTAGTCTCTGTAAAAGAACTCAGGGCGTTCTTCAGATTTTAGTATATACAGGACTGTCAGATACAGTCGTCTATGTTATCAGTTTCAGTATCAGTCAGGACAGTTATCAATAAACTATGTATTAGCTTACAGGTCATGCTATCACGTATTCATGGACCCAGTTTCTATATATGTGTGTTTCCACTCCCACGTTCATATTAGTCACTCAGTGTTGTTCATGCATGAAACCCCTTTATGTTCAGCCTACCTCCGTCGTATACTCAGTACTCTAGTTGTACTGACTCATTTGCACTATGGTGCTTTCTTTTCATGTTACACCATAGGTTTTGAGACACGATCTCCAGCCCAGCAGTAGCGGTAGCATTCCAGTAGAAGAGACATAGTGAGTCCTCATTGATTCGAGGACAATACGATTTGATACATTTATTTATTTCTTTAGTTTAGTTTTACGGAGTTAGTTGGCGACTTGTTCCTTCAACTCCTTATTCAGATAGTTCATAGGCTTCCACACACGGCATAACCTCACCTATATAAATGCACTTACATAAAGTTGCCCTACATAGCATTATAACATCATTACCTCTTCCGAATACACTGGGTATCATCATAACATCACCATATCCTATGGATTCACCGGGTATCTTCATAACATTGTTACCTCTTCCGAATATACTGGGTATCATCATAACATCAACATATCCTCCGGATTCACCGGGTATCATCATAACATTGTTACCTCTTCTGGATTCACCAGGCATTATCATAATATTATTACATCTTTTGAATTCACCGGGTATCATCTAACCATTACACATTCCCCCAAGACAACAACATACCATTATATACATAGCCAAATCAATAAACATACACAAGTTTACAATAATAGGGTAATTGGAATGTAAGATACATATACCATCCTACTTTACTATTAATTATCACCACATAATATGAGTATAAGTATGAGAATGAACATTCATATGTTAACCATAATCACCACCTTTCTATGGCTATCCATAGCATGACTACAAGATAATTAACCAAGTATAAACATTATCCAACCATCGACCAAATGCATAATCCAACAATCGTGTTTAACCATTATAGTCTCACCAATGTAATTTAGACATTCATTAAGTATCTAGGTTTCTAAGGGACTTCATAGAACACGCTTAAAGCAGGTGAAGTCCCTCTCCTGAATCCCAAGAATGCAAAAGTTCACTTCACAAGACTAATTTCTACCCAAAATTAGGCTAAGTTATCTAAATCACACAATAAGGGCTTATCAACAACAAGGGAAGTCTTCTTCAAGAATTCTTTCTAAGTCAACCCAACATCGAGGTCTTTTTCTAACAAAGCAATACCTAGGTCAACATGCCCTTACGGTTAAGGAGAAACATCATTACCATTTATTAGAGTAATTAAAGTGTTTTACTACTATTCATGAGATAGCTAGTAGAACTATCCAAGGTTCTAGGCTAAGGATCAAGCATCACCCTTTGCAAGTTCAATAACTTATAAGAGCCAACTAATCCCATATATCACAATTCAACCATTTATCATCTAAACCCCGCCCAATCTCATGAGATATCAACAATTATACTACAATCAAGCTCAATCTAACTACAAGTTAGACTAACCTACCTTGAGTCCAAGCAATTCATAAACCAACTAGCTTTGTCTTTACTTTTCTTGAAACCTATTCTTCCACGAGCCAAGCTATCAATAATACATTATAAGAATTACATCAAGAATAAAGATACCAATTATGGCACCATTGTGCCATAGGTTAAAAAATGACACAAAACCCTAAAATGGGTTCCACCTTCAAAAAATGAGTTTTCAAAACCAACCCATTGTTTAACTATTATTAGGGAGTTATAACCCTCAAGAAATTAGAGTAAATCAATCAAATTTATGGCTACAACTAATCCTCAAATACTTCGGGGATTTGGGTCTAGAAATCAAGAATTTAACACCAACTAGAAGGAATCTTACCTTAGATTTGTAGCAAGATTCAATTTCACAAGTTGTTTAAGCTCCTAATCAACCCACAAGACTCACTTGGAAGATTTTACACTCCATTAGGGTTGGTAGATTAAGAGAGAGGCATAAAATGGCAAAAATCTTGGGCAAGATAACCCTTAAATATGTTCTATCTAGGTCTTGGGTAACGCGGTCGCGCCTTCTGCTAGACGTGGTGGCGGCATCACGGTCACACATAGACCTCAGCGGTCGCGGCATCTCTTGCTTTTCCAGATATGGCTGAAGCATGTAACTTTGTTTTGGGCTTCGGACAATGCCTCGAGATGCATCCATAGTCTATTTTGAACAAATAAAGTATGTAATCACATAGATTTTGATATTCCATGCACATAGGTAAAGTCAGATTTTGCATTTAAGGTTGTTTTCATAGAGTTTTTGCTTGGTGGTTACTAGGACCAATGAAGACTTTGAATTGAGAAAATTGTTATAATAACCAAATGAACTATCAGGTAACCGATCTATCAATTTTTGCAAGTCACTAATTCTGTAGGGTTGCTATAGAGAAGCTCTATCGGTAAAATAAGCAAGAATATGGAAAATGACCTGAATGGTATAAACTACTGGACAAGTCCAACCATAGTGAATAGTAAGTAGATATATAAGAATAAGTATATCCAGGATCAAATAAAGAAAGAGCTAATTTGCGACATACCAAAATTGCACCTATAACTATAACATCCGATGTCTCAGCATTGGGTCTAGCAGGTACTGCATACAACTGACCATGCCCACTACCTGGCTAGGCACCTAATTGACCTCCTGCCCTGCCAGCCTGAGTACCAACTCCAGCACCCTGGTAACCACATTTATGACCTCACGAACCAGCTCTACCTAAGTGATAAACTACTCTAATAAGAGTAGCTCCTTTAGATGATACACCCATCACCCTACGGCAATGGCACTCTCTAGAGAAATGACCAGGAAGCCCACAAGTAAAATATGACTCACGAGAAAAAAACTCACAAATCTGGATAACCTAACATGGCTACCATGCCTAGCATGGCCCATAGGTGAACCTCTTTAAGAATGATCACCACCCTTAGTAGGTCAACCACTTGAAACAAACTGATCCCTATCAACGATTTGAAGAGCTACCTTAACTGATTGACTAATCTGAATCTAAGGCTAAAAAGATAGACACAGAGGATGTTCAGCATAAGGAACACCACCTATGAATTGGGAACTACTATAGATCCCACCAAATCTTCCCTGATACTTAGGCCTCTTATCACAGCCCTCATGCTGCATATCCTCCATCACTCTAGCATGATCAGAAGCCTCAATAAAGGTCTTACCCATAATAACCAAACTCTGGGAGGCCAATCAAATAAGAAGTCTCAATCTTCTCACAAAGCAGTGAACTCTCTCATACTGAATATCTAAGATAAAAGTCACATGTCTAACTAAATCATGCAAATGAGCCTCAACCTTGCTCTAATCTAGAGAGCCGATCTCTCATACGGCCTCTAAGGCTACGGGGCATAAACTTCTCCAAGAAAGTTTTGGAGAACTGAGACTAACAATGAGGGTAAGATCCAACTGGTCCAGAACTCGCAAATCCCTTCCACTAGTGTCCAGCAGATATGTCCAACTAAAATATGGTGTAGTCCACACCATGAGTCTGAACAAGGCCTAACCCACAAAGCCTATCCTCACAAGCAATCAGAAACTCAAATGCATTCTCTGCAGGAGCACTAGAAAATCTAGATGAAGCCAACCTTAAGAACCTACCTAGCGTCTTCTGCTCCTACGCAAACATAGTAGCCTGGGCCACAATTAGTTAAATGACTATCGATTGAATGACTGCCGAAATAGGAGTAACCTCAACTCCAGGAGCTACAGCTAAAAGTTGTACTCCTACACCAGTAGTCTAAAAACTATTAATAATACCCAACAGCTGAAACAAATCATCCCTAAGCAAAGAAAAGGGGATGAATCCTGGTGGAGCCTGGGGTGGTCCCTGGCCCACCCCTGGCTTAGGTGGAGGAGGCTGTGGTTCGGGTATAGAAATAGGATCCCGAAGGGGTATACCCTGATCCCTAACTGGGGACATATCATGAGTCTCAGTCTTGGGATCCTCCTCACGTATTACTGAAGCATGTGTCCTGGGAATCTACGAAAGAGTAAAGTTAATAGAATATTCTACAACCAACTCAAACTCTTAGCACGATATGAGTGAAATAAGTAAAGGGTTACTAAGAATGTTTCATAGCCTCCCAAAGATAAGAAATCGACATAACATTCTAATCTACATTACTATATTAGACACTAGCTCTTGTACCTATAATATCGGTGAAACCTTAGCTCTGATACCAATTTATCATGACCTAATTTCTGAGTGATGATAGCACCTACCACGTCCCAGTGGTAGGTAAACCGATAGCGTAATCCAAAGCTAAACTAAGTAATAACATTACTAAGCTAAACTACCACGTCCCATGGTATGAATGTCCAACATGGACCCTATATAAGAACACAATATAAGTAATAACATTACACAATCGAATACAATCGATATTCAAATACCATTCCTATGACCTGATAGTATTAGTACAAGAGCATCTAGTTTTGAAAATAGAAATTCACAACTTAAAGTCTAAAATGTCTTAAATAATCTCATACATTTGTCTCAAAAATAGTAAACAAATAAAGATAGAGCTAAAAGAGGGAAACTCCAAGAGCTCACCCTGTCTACAAATGGTCAACGCGGTATGATCCCAACTCAATGATGGTAAATTAAACCTGGGTCTTCACTAAAAAGGTTCAAAAATGTACTATGAGTACCCAAACACGGGTACTTAGTAGGCATCATCAGCCGACTAAGCTAAATTATAATATAAAGATGATATAAGGTAAGACAATAAGTTTTAAGTCAAGGTGTGGGATCTAACTTGAATCATCGTCAATATCATTATATAAGATAACTAAACTACTAGGATAATAGCATACTATATTATATCAATTTATACCCTAATCATTCTAGAAAAGAGTAATTATTTAGAAAGAGTAAAGCCACATATATATAATAACAACCATGTAATTGCCATAATCAATACCAACCATCATTAGAATATAAGGAACAAAAACCTTTCATAATGTCACATACCACCGTGAAGTACACGCAAAAGAACCAAACAAAGAACTCGACGCGATGTACCATACCACCATAGAGTACACCAAAGATAAATCCATCAATATATCAAGGCATAACTACACAAGTAATTGACCAAAACAACGGGTTGCACATTCCCACAATGGCCTCTTACTAAGGTCTACAAATGTTATCAATACTGCAATTTAGCACAACCAAACTGATATCACCATAACATAATAATATAGTTACTTAATATCTATTTCATTGATAAACTCAAAGTCTAGTCTATATTAGCAAATCTCCATATCCATGAAACACTAGTTTACAAGTCTTATAGTTTACTAGTCATCAAATATAGAAAAGCTACATATTATCAATGCTATTAATTATTTACCCATCACAAGTCTATTATCTAGTTTGGATTCTCATTATATAAGTCATCAATTAGGCCATCATGGCATTACATACTAGATGATAACTTAACCATTCATCGTACCATACTAAGTCTATTATTAAAAGCATGTTACAACCTTAAAGACTAGTTTTCATATTTTATCCAAGTAAGTTCCCTCAACTCATTCGCTAGGCTTATAACCTACAAGTCATTGTCATTTATTAGAAACAACTATTTGTCACAAAACCACTTTGCTAGGAGAAATTCCATAACATAACCATTTATTAAAATCAAGTAAATTTACTAGGTGAACCTTTGGTTCTACATAAGATTACACATGCCAATTAGCCCTAACCAAATAATAGGCATAAATTACCTCTAGTTACCAATTAGAGTCAATGAGGGACACACCTCTTATTTAGTGGTTAATGACAAATAATAAGTATTAATAACCAAGAAAGACATCATTTCTTGAGTACAACAATGGTTTAGCCACACATAGCATAACATCACTTATGTATAGGCACTTACATATAGTTTCCTCATATGACATCATAACATCATTACCGCTTTAAGATTTACCGTGTATCATTATAATATCCACATATCCTCTATATTCACCGGGTATCATCAAAACATCGTTATCTATTCTGAATTCACTTGGTATCATCATAACATCAACATATCATTCGTATTCACTGGGTATCATCATAATATTATTACTTATTCTAGATTCACTAGGTATTATCATAATATCAAAATATCCTTCGAATTCACCAGGCATCAGCATAACATTGTTACCTCTTCTAGATTAATCGGGTATCATCATTCTATTACACATTTCCCCAAGACAACAACATATATCCACATACATATCCAAATCAATAAACATACACAAGTTTACAATAATAGAGTAATAAGGATGTAAGATACATATACCATCCTACATTACTATTAATTACCACCATATAATATGATTATAAGTATGAACATGAGCATTCATATGTTATACATAATTACACCTTTCCAAGGCTATCTATATCATGACTACAAGATAAGCAATCAAGTATACATATTATCCAACCATCGACCATATGAATAATCCAATAATTGGGTTTAACCATTATAATCTCAATAACATAATTTAGATGTTCATCAAGTATCTAGGTCTCAAAGGTATTTCATAGTTCAATCTTAAGCGGGTCAAGTCCTACTCCTAAATCACAAAAATGCCAAAGTTCACTATCATAAGACTAACTTCTACCTGTAATTAGGCTAAGTTTTCTAAATCACACCATAATGGCTTATCGATTCTTACTAAGCCTATAGGGGAAGTTTTCTTCAAGCATTCTTTCTAATTCAACCCAACACCAAGAACATTTCCTAACTAAGAAATACCTAGGTCAACATACCCTTAAGGTTAAGGAGAAACATCATTGTCATCTATTAGAGTAACTAAAGTGTTCTCCTACTATTTATGAGATTAGTAGTATTACTATCCAACGTTCTAGGCTAAGGGTCAAGCATCACCCTTTGCAAGTTCAATAACCTATATAAGTGTCAACTAATCCCAAATATCACTATTAAACTATTTATTATCTAAATGCCACCCATATCACAAGAAATTAATAATTATACTATAATCAAGCTCAATATAACAACAAGTAAGCCTAACCTTCCTTGAGTCCAAGCAACTCACAAACAACCAAGTTTTGCCTTTCTTTTTCTTAGAGATTATTCTACCATGAGCCAAGATATCAACAATACAATCTAAGCATTAAAACAAGAATAACAATATCCATTATGGCACCACTATACCATGGTTTCAAAGATGACACCAAACCCGCAAGTGGGTTCCACCTTCAAAAAATGAGTTTCTAAGACTAACCTATTGTTCAACTATCATTAGGGAGTTATAACCCTAAAGAAATTTGTGTAAATCAATTATATTTGAGGATACAATTAAGCCTCAAATACTTAAGGTTTTTGGTCCTAGGAATCAAGAAATTAACACCAACTAAAAAGAATCTTAACATAGATTTATAGCAAGATTCAATTTCACAAGTTTTTTAAGCTCCTAATCAACCCATAAGTCTTAATTTGAAGATTTTACCCTCCATTAGGGTTTGTATCTTAAGGGGGAGGCACAAAATGGAATTTTTTTTGGCAAGATAGCCCTTAAATAGGTTCCATATAGGTCTCGGGTTGCGCGATCTCTCCTTCTATCTAGTTGTTGTTGTGACACAGTATTACCACCTAGACCTCCATGGTTTCAAAATCTCTAGGTATGATAAGAATGGATGAAGCTTGGAACTTGGTTTTGGGCTTCGGCCAATGCCTCGAGATATATTCGGAGTCCATTTCGAGAAAATAAAAAATGTAAACATATATAGATTTTGATGTTCCAAATATGTTGGCAAAGTTGGATTTTGCATTTTGGGTTGTTTTACTAGAGTTTTAGCTTGGTGGTCAATTAGGATAAATTAAGACTTCAAATTGAAAAAGTGGTTCTAAAAACCAATTGAACTTCCAGATAACGGATCTATCAATTCTAGCAAGTCACTAATGACTTGGGGCGGATGTGGAGAAGCTCTATCAATAAAATAAACAAGAATAAAAAAAATGACCTGAAGGGTCATTACAATATATGTGTTTATGGCTACATTCCTTCATAAAGTAGGTGCTAGTTGTAGCCCATACACCAAGGTCAGACAGTTCTCAGCATTCAACCAATAGGTGATGTGTTTTCTTATTTTAGGGACTATAGTCCATTGCAGTTCTTGTGTTGTATTTTTTGATTGTCCATATGTATTGATTAATGGTAGTTGGAGGCATGTTCTAGCTACCTATAGTCAGTATAGTAGAGGCTTCATAGATAGTCAGTCAGAGTCATTTATGTAATTTAAGTTTTTTATTCAAATTTATCATGATATAAACTGCAATATCTTATTTACTTAGATTTTCTCATGACTATGCTATCGCTCTACAAATTTAGATTTCATTGAAATTATAAGATAGTTGTTTAAATAATATGGCAGTACATGGGTTAGCTTAGGATTACTTGTAGTTCTAATAACCATGTAATATCCAAGGGATAGTCTTGAGGTGTCACAAACTTGGTATCATAGCATATGGCTCTAGTGTCCTAGGGTGTATATAAATTTGTGTCTACTAGAGTCTTGCGAAATGGTACAGAGACATTTGTATTGAGAGAAAAAGGGTATTTAAGAAATGTTCCCTTATTTTGAATCTCATATTCTATTGTAGAAAGTTTCGCTAAGTAACTTATAGATTCTCTTCATTCTCCATTTATGTCAATTCTGCCTTAACATTTAGTGAATAGAAATAACTAAGCTTAAATTCCTACTGATAGAGTTTTCTCAAATAGTCTCCATAGATAGTTATGGGATTGCATGTGTGCTAAAAAAGAATGCCATCAGTGCTTTTATGTTCTCAAGTTTGAAATATTTTATTCATGTTCAGGAAAATCATGCATTAAGCCAAAGTTATATCTGCCCTCAAATCCCTTCTCAGAATCCTATAAATGCATATGATCTAGATTTCGAAGCATGAACCTAGTAGTTTAACTACAGTAAAGTGGGATAGTGCTTATCAATATTTAAAAGATTTTGTATCCATGGGGATAGTTATTTGAAAAGTGAACCAATAGGCTTGAAATAGTGTATGAAAGAATTTAGGTTTATTGATTTAAAATTAAGTATGATGATGGAGGTATTATCTCCAAGTGTACCCAAGGTGATATGGTATTGTATCATTTCTAAGTTTTCTTTAAGTGGGTGTGCTTAGATAGTACCCTTTAGTTGCTAAGTATGAATGCGGATAGTTAGGTAGTATATGATATTCTTACCAGCTAAGTTATGGGCTATAGGTTGTTAATGTCAGGTATTTTAGTTTCATGGTAATTCTCATGGTTTAGTGAGAACAAAAAGTTTAGAGATGTGATATTAGTAGGTTTTGAAGGAAAAGAGGAAAACTATGTGTCCTAATTATGTTGTCAAGAAGGGTATAAGTGTGTGATAATTGTTGAAACTAAGAAAGCAAAGGCTAATATATATTAAGGGAGTGTTCAAGAATAACGTTAGTACAGTTAATTAAAAGTTTTGGAGTACCCATGTTATGTGTTAGAACCAAAGGTTATAATCTTGGAATAGAAAGAAGAGTTGAAATTTTGGATGGTGTGAAGTCGGGGTATGGTAATACTCGTGTTGATTCTAAGTTAGCAAGTGTTCAAGTTATTATATGATTGCTAAAATCTGAGGGGGAGATAATGGAACAAGTAACCAAGATAGGCTCTCAAATAATTGTATTTATGCTAGTATATTGTAAAACAACAGTAGGGGAGGAAGATACCCGACCTATTTTTATCTTAGGGCAAATTTTTATACTCCAGTCATCACGACATCTACTCATGCCTTACAAGTTAGATCTATGATCATAGCTTAAATTCATGAATTTTCCATAAAATCATGTGCGCTCCTAGTTTCTAGTATGAGGAGTTCTAGTCCACTCAGCAGTACGAATCATATTCCATGAATTTATGAACTCCAAAGCCAGGTCATCCAGCTCATGACTCAAGTACTCATGATTTACAGTATGCTAAGTTTCCATAAATCACGGTGCACTCTTTATGACCAGTGAAATACATATTATGTCATGTGTGTCCTTAATTTTGATCTCTTTAATGAATTTATGATTTTGATACTCCATTCCTCAGTCCTTAGTTAAGTGTCAAAGTTATGCATAGTATTTGTAATACCCCATATATTTCTAAGCTAGAAAATGAACCATTGTTCCTACACATGAAACCTCCTATCCCATAATTCATGTTTGAGTAAATGAATTAGTAGGAGTATCCTTGTGATAATAGAGTTTATGATGTAATAAGCATGTTCATAAGAGTCACTGAGAGTAAGCCAAGCTAAAAACTTTTAAATCCACCAAGTTTCGTGTGTGATTTAACTTAGGTCATGTTTTAGTGAGAATAACTTATTTTATAGGTAGTATTTTGTTATATTTATACCCTCCAAATTGTAGATAATTGAATAAGCTTTCCGTCGATACCAAATTTACCAAAATTAGACACCCAATGAAGAAGTTATAGCGATTTAAAGTTTCAGCAGCGTCATTTCACTCAGTGGCGCGTCGCGTCATAAGACAAAATGATGTTTGTCAATTTCCAATGTCTCTCCATGATTCCAGGGCATTGCGGTGAGTTTCCAGGTCACAAACGAGTGGCAACGCGATATATCCGCGTTGTGTCGAGGGCCCAAATCGGGTAATTTTCACAGAAATTAAATGACGCATCTAGAGGGGTATTTGGGTTATATTTCCACCCTTATATATTCCATAAACATGGAATTTAGCCCAATCCAACCACATTATACGCTCTTTTCTCAAAATTCTCTCAAGAACCCCATAGGGTTTTCATAGGAGCTACAAGATTCAAAGGATTTCACCATTAATTTTCATAGATCTTCTATCTAAGGTATGCATAATGTTCATCCATGGATTCCTTTCATCCATGGAGTTCAAGAATAAATCTTTAAATACTAAATTATAGATTTCTTTTATAGTGATGTGATTGTATTCATGTTGGTGGTTGTGGTTATGCTATAGAGTAGTGATTTGATGAATTTTCATGAAGGTTTTGATCATGTAGTTGGAACCCATGAATTTGGGTGGTTTAATGTGATGCAAATTTATGAACACACGTATGCTTTAAGTATTTCATGCAAGGTGTTTGATAAAATACTTAGCATGCTAGGAATTTTATGTTTACGTGGTCCCATATTATCTACCTGACGAATCCATGCTAACTATACAATTCAATATGAGTTCCATGCCATTGTTTTATTGCTATTGTTGTGGCATGAAGCATTTATGATAATTGAGTGATATAATATGTACATGATATATATATTCCATGTACTCCCTACTATGCACAAGATGTTGAAAACTACATGTGGTATATTATCCCCTACTTATGATATTATGAATTGTGGACTCCAATCTTGTGATCAAGTCATGTCATGTGTGTCAGTTTTCTTCTATCGAATCCTGGGGGTATTCGTACCCAAAAAATATAGTTGTGTGCCTAGAGCCATTTTATGTTTTCATGATAATCTCAGTCAAGCCATGATCTATAGAAATTAGTAAGTCATGTGACTCAGAAAACCTCAAAAATATCATGATCTCAGTAAATTCTCATATAGTAGTACTATTCACTTAGTCAACGGAAGATGGTTACAGAGTCCATGCATAGTCGGCAAATTTTGATCAGTCTCTTCAGATGAGAGTAGGATTTAGCACCGAGTGAACCCAAAGATGGGAACTCACCTGTTATATGAGGGTGTGATTCTTAGCAGTCATCCTTGCATTCCTAAACTCTGTAACCAGCATAGTTTGAGACATTGCAGCCTGCTATATGAGGGTGGATGAGGTGGATTAACCTGTTATATGAGGGATCCCACTATTCTGACTAGAGTTCCCTGTTATATAAGGGCTGCTCATATGTTTTCCTTACTAGTGGTATGGTAAGAGATTGGACCCTATCTTAGCCATAATGGCATAGATGGGGTATGTCAGTTAAATAACTACCTCCCACAGTTTCAGACTCATTCTCAGTAATAGAACTCAGATTGTTCTTTAGATATCAATATACCAGGACTGTCAGATACAGTCAAATTCAATTATAGTACGAAACTTAGATAGTTCTACCAGATTCAAGACTGCCATACACAGTCGGCCATGTTATCAGAACTACAGTGTCAGTCATGTCAGTTATCAGAAAACCATGTATTAGCGTACAAATCTAGATATTATGTACTCATGATCTTAGTTACTATGTATGTATGTTTGTTTGTAATCTTACGTTCATATCAGTCAGTCAGTTAGCATTATTCATGCATGTAAACCCTTTCCATTTAACCTACCTCACTCGTATACTCAGTAGTCCAGTTGTACTGACGCATATGTGCTTTGGTTCTTTCTTTTCATATTACACCATAGGTTAAGAGACACGAGTTGCAGACCAACATTAGCAGTCGTGATCCAGTATACAGAGTTGCAGTGAGTCCTCTTCATTTGAGGACTATATGATCTGATTCATTTATTATTTTAGTTAGTTTTTTTGTCTATGGAGTTAGTTCGAGATATGTTATTTCAACTCCTTATTCAGAAAGTACTTAGAGGCTTTCAGATTTAGTTAAGATTTATTTCAGACTTCAGTTGTTTTGGGTATTTTTCACCCACACGGATGTTATGTTTTGATAGATCCTTTATTCAATTGAACCTTATGGCCTACATGTTCATGTTTTCTGAATTATTACATATGTATTATGCAGTGTATAGGTACAGATATCAGTCATGGGTTAGTTTGTGGTCTTTCGTGGTCATAAGCACCGTATAGCATTCCGGTTCAAAAAATCGGGGAGTTACAAACTTGGTATCAGAGCCTAAGGTTCAATTGAGTCCTAGGAAGTTTGAAAGCCGCATCTAGTAGAGTTTTGTACATTGGTGTATTGTGTGCCACATTTATGTGCAGGAGGCTATGAGATATTTTAGGAATTGTTTCCCTTCTTTCAGTATTCATGTCGTGCTAGTGAACATAATCTCAAATTAAACTCTCAGTCTAATCCGTTCTTCTATTATTTCAGAACATGCCTCCAAAGAGAAGAAACTAGCCAACTCCTTAGCCCAAAGATCCTTTGGGAGAACATGTTTCTCATGTGGAATTTAGAGTTGTATTCACCATACTTGCTCAGTCTATGGCTGCCCAGAATCAACGGCCACCAGTTATTTCAGCCAATCCAATGGTTAACTCAGTCGCAGCTAAGATTTAGGACTTTATTCGAATGAACCCTCCATCTTTCTTTGGGTCTAAGTCTGATGAAAACCCATAGGAATTCATTGACCAAGTCCAGAAGGTCATTGATATCATGGGAGTTACTTCTGTTAAGAGTGTTGAGTTAGCCGCATATCAGTTACAAGATATAGCTCACACTTGGTACAAATATAGGAAGTCTAAAAGGATAGACGATTCAAGTCCTATTGAGTGGGAGGAGCTTGTCACGGCCTTCTCAGATAGATTCTTTCCCCAATAGCTGAGAGAGGCTAAAGTTCTTGAGTTCATCAACCTCAGGTAGGGAAATATGATGGTTAGGGAGTATTCTCTCAGATTTACTCAGTTAGGCAGATATGCCCCTCATATAGTTACAGACACCAGGACTAAAATGATCAACTTCGTGTCAGGGGTAAACGATAGCGTGGTAAATGAGTATAGATTTGTGATGCTGAATAGTGATATGACTTTAGCTAGGCTCATGAACCCTGCTCAGCAGATAGAGGAGCAGAAGGTTAGGACTAGGGAGAGGCAGAAAAAGAGAGCAAGATCAGGTAGTTTCAGTTTTGCTCAACATAAATCAGAAGGAGAAAACCGTTCGCAGTTTTTTCCTAAGCCAGCAGTTCCAGCTTCTTCCTCCGCTAGTGCCCCAGTGCCGAAATTCAGAGATAGCAACAGAGATTGAGCACTAGGCTCTAAATCTCAGGGCAGTGTTAGCAGTGCCCGTAGTTATCCTCAGTGCTAGACTTATGAAAAACACCATTAGGGTGTGTGTAGAGTAGGCCATAGCATTTGTTTCGGTTGTGGCAAGCCAGGCTACAAAGTTAGAGATTGTTCTCAACCAGGTCCTCAGGGTTAGCATAATCATTCCACAGCTCAGTCCGGTCACTCGAACTAGTAGGGTGCCACTTCCAGTGCTACTAGTGAGAATCGACCAAACAGACTCTATGCTCTTAAGACTCGATAGGATCGGGAAAATTCTCCTAATGTCATTACTGGTACGTTATATATTTTCCATGTTCATATTATGCTTTGCTAGCTCCAGGAGCATCCTTGTCTTTTGTTACTCCGTACATAGCAAGTGATTTCGGAATTAGTCCTAAAATATTAGTAGAGCCCTTTTCAGTCTCTACCCCAGTAGGTAAAACCATCATAGCCCAGCGGGTATACAGGAACTACCCGATTATGATATTTTAGAAATACATGTCAGCAAGTTTAGTCAAATTAGAGATGACTGATTTTGATGTCATTCTTGGCATGGATTGGCTTCATTCCTGCTATGCCACAGTCAACTACATAAATAGGATAGTTCAATTTCAGTTCCTGAATGAACCCGTCCTTGAGTGGAAGGGTAGTACTTCAATGTTTAGGGGTCAGCTAGTTTCCTACCTTCGGGTAAGGAGAGTGATTTCTAAGGGGTATGTGTACCATATTGTGCATGTTCAAGATTATAGTTCTGAATCTCCCAGTCTTGAATTAGTTCTAATGGTTAGAATATTTAGATGTCTTTCCCGAAGATCTTCCAGGCATTCCACCCGAAAGGGAAATAGACTTTGGCATAAACCTTCTCCAGATACTCAACCTATCTCTATTCCTCCATATAGAATGGCACCTACAAAACTCAAGGAATTGAAAGATCAGTTGAAGGATCTCTTAGATAAAGTATTCATCAGTCCCAGTATGTCCCCATGGGGTACACCAGTCTTATTCGTACGCAAGAAAGATGATTCTCTCAGGATGTGTATTGATTACCGTCAGCTCAACAAAGTCACGATCAAGAACAAGTATCCACTTCCTAGAATAGATGACTTATTTGACCAACTTCAGGGTTCCAGTTATTTCTCCAAGATAGACCTCAGGTCAGGTTATCATTAGCTCAGAGTTAAGGAACATGACATCCCAAAGATAGCTTTTCGTACTTGGTATGGTCACTTTAAATTTCTAGCCATGTCCTTTGGTCTTACCAATGCCCCCGTAGCTTTTATGGACTTGATGAACCATGTGTTCAAGTATTACTTAGACATGTCCGTCATTATTTTTATAGATGATATTCTTGTCAATTCTCGCACCGAGCATGATAATTCAGACCATCTCAGGATTGTTCTTCAAACTCTCAAGGATCATTAGTTATTCGCCAAGTTCAGTCAGTGCAAATTTTGGCTAAGATCTGTAGCATTCCTTGGCCATATTATTTCTGGTAATGGTATTAGAGTAGATCCTTAGAAGACTGAAGTGGTAAGAAACTGTCCTCGCCTCATATCTCCATCAGATATCAGGAGCTTTTTGGGTTTGGCTAGCTATTACAGATGGTTTATTGATGGATTTTCTTCTATTGCTTCTCCTATGTCTAGATTGACTTAGAAGAAGGTCAAGTTTTAGTGGTCTAATTCATGTAAGAAGAGTTTTCAAGAATTGAAGCCTCAACTCACTTCAGCTCTAATTCTAGCTCTTCCAGATGGTTTAGATGGGTTCATAGTATATTGTGATACATCCAGAGTGGGTTTAGGTTGTGTCCTCATACAGCATGGTAAGGTCATAGCCTACGCCTCCAGACAGTTAAAGTCCCATGAGAAGAATTATCCTACTCATGATCTTGAGTTAGTAGCCATAGTATTTTCCTAACAAATTTAGAGGCATTATTTATACGGAGTTCATTTAGATGTCGTCACAGATCATAAGAGTCTCTAGTATGTCTTTTCTTAGAAAGATCTCAATCTTTGTCAGAGAAGGTGGTTAGAGATCTTGAAGGATTATGACATGAGTGTCCTTTATCATCTGGTAAAGGCCAATATTGTGGCCGATGCTCTCAATAGACTCTCTATGTGTAGTGTTTCTCACATTGACGATATCAAGAAAAAGATAGACCAGGAAATCCATTAGCTTGATAGACTAGCCTTTTGCTTAGTCGGCTCTTCAGAGGGTAGTGTATGTGTTTAGAGTAGTTTAGAGTCATCTCTAGTTTTTGAGGTGAAAGAGAAGCAAGACAAGGATCCTAGCCCTGTTAAGCTAAAAAAGTCAGTTTAGGATCAGAAGGTAGAGGTTTTCTCCCAAGAAGGAGATGGTGTTGTTCATTGTTAGGGTCATCTATGTGTACCAAGGGTAGATGACTTAAGGCAGGGAATTCTTGTAGAAGCGCATAATGCACGATATTCTATTTATCCAGTGGACACTAAGATGTATAGCGACTTTTGGGAGATATATTAGTGGAGTGGAATAAAGAGAGATATTACAGAGTTTGTGGCTAAGCACTCTATATGTCAGCAAGTTAAGATAGAGCATCAAAAACCTAGTGGTTCCATGCAGGAGTTTACCATTCCTACTTGAAGTTGGAAGAAGTGAACTTGGACTTCGTGATGGGTTTGCCTAGAACTCGTCATCCTCATTATTCAGTGTGGGTCATTATAGATAGAATGAACAAATTAGCCTATTTCCTTCTAGTTCATACTTCTTATTCAGCCGAGGACTACACCAAACTCTATATCAGGGATTTTGTCAGATTACACGGTGTTCCATTATCTATCATCTCAGAAAGAGGTACCCAGTTCACCTCTCACTTCTGGAAAGCATTCCAAAAGGGTCTTGACACCTAAGTGCATCTCAGTACAACATTTCATCCTCAGACAGATGGTCAAGTAGAGAGGACCATTTAGACTCTTGAAGATATGTTAAGGGAGTGTTCAATTGATTTCAAGGGAAGTTGGGATGACCAATTGCCCTTGATTGAGTTTGCATAAAACAATAGCTATTACCATTCAGTATTCAAATGGCTCCATTCGAAGCTCTCTATGGTAGGAGGTGTAGATCTCCAATTGGTTTTTTTGAAGTTAGTGAGGCCTCAGTCATAGGTCCTGACTTAGTGTTCGACGCCTTAGAGAAAGTTCAGTTGATCAGAGAAAGACTTCGGGCTGCTCAGAGCCGACAGAAGTTGTATGCGGATATTTGTAGGAAGGATCTCATGTTTGAGGTCAATGACTATGTCTATCTTAAGATCTCTCCCATGAAAGGAGTGGAGAGGTTCGGCAACAAAGGGAAACTCAGTCCCCGCTATGTCGGTCCCTTCAGGATTCTCAGTCTCTTCGGCAAGGGAGCTTATGAGCTCGAATTGCCTTCAGATTTAGCATCTATTCATCCAGTCTTCCATGTCTCTTTGCTCAAGAAGTGCATAGGTGATCCATCAGTCGTAGTCCCTATTTAGAGCATTAACAGTCAGAACAGTCTCTTCTATGAGAAAATTCCAGTCAAAACTCTAGACTATCAGACTCATAGACTGAGGAACAAAGAAGTCCCTCTAGTCAAAGTTGTTTGGCGAAATCAGCTTGTTGAGGGAGCTACTTGGGAAGTAGAAACAGATATGCGTACTAAGTATCCTCACTTTTTCTCCGCTAATTCAGATCAAGCTCAAGGTAATAGTCCTCTTTAAGCTTATGAAGTTTATGTTTAGTATTCAGTTTCATACTCATGTTCCCAGTATAAACTTGGTACCTGTTACCTATCATTGCATACTCAGTCATGCGTTTATGTATCAGTTTGGTATTTAATTATGCATCAGATATGCATTCTCATTGCAAGAACCTCAATCATGCATTCATGAATTAGTTACTCATGCGTCAGATATGTATGTCCAGCATGATATGTTTAGCTTATCAGTCATGTGTAATACCCCGAGAATCCAACTTGATAGTAGAATAATGATTTAAGCCCATGAGAAATAAAGCTTAGTGATTTGGTAGTTTTATGATCAAGTTTGATGTGTATTAAGGCCTTAAATACGTCCTAGCTATTAGACGAATCTAAACATCCCTTACCGATTGAATTCTTGAGAAGGACATTGCCATAGTCAACTTTAAATGAGCATACCTCCTATTCTATAAAGAATTTTTGATCTTATGACCTACGAAAAAATATATAATTGAATTAGCTTTCCAACGATACCAATTTCACCATAATCTGATATCGGAGTAAGAAGTTATGACCATTTTACTGAGATCTATCCGACCTATCCAGGAGTAACGAACAAACTGACAGACCGTCAAGTCAGTGACGGACCATCACTTTGGCCGTCAAAACATAATTAGCAAGGCCCTTTTCTAGACCAAAAGTGATGGTGGAAGTGATGGTTAGTCACTAGAATGATTATGACTGCGATGATACATGAATGATTATGATAAAGAATGAATGCTTGTGTGATGAATGAATGATTATTATGATGAATGAATGATTTTGATGATGAATAGATGATCGTGATGATGCAAGAATGATTATGTTTTACTTTTATGTTATTGAGTCCTGGGGATATTTATACCTGACAATTTTAGATGTTGTCTAGAGCCCGTGTCAGTTTCATGATAATTCTAGTCGAGCCATGATTCTCAGAACTCAGTGAATTATATAACTCTATATCCTTAGATAGTTGCAGAACTTAATAAAGCTTAGTAATCTTAGTTATTTCTATAATCTCTATATCGCTAGTAATATAGCCCCAGTCCTGTAAATTAGCTCAGATGTAATAGTATTCAAATGATTCAATTCTAATCTCAGAAGTGATTTAAGTAATCTATTGAAACTTTGAATCACCAGTCAGATACCATGATTCAATACCTTTTTTGTTAGATACGGAAGAAAGTAATCTCAGTGTAACTAGTCGGATCTTTTGAGAAACATGATCAGTAATAGATTCAATTTGTTGTGTACAATTTAAGAATCAACCCAGAGTCTTTCAGTTGGGAGTAGGATTCAGTACTGAGCGAACCCAAGGATGGGAACTCACCTGCTAGTAGGGGTGTGATTCTTAGAAGTAATCCTTGTGTTCCAGCACTGTGTAGCCAGCACAGGAACAATTATCTACCTGTTGAGGGTCACTGCCAGAGAGCCTGACCTTAGAGAAGAGATAATGTCTTTATCTGTGGCACGATATTGGCACCCTCCCAATTGGCTATAGAGGTTGGACACCTAAGAGCTAGTAGGGTCATGTCGGTTAGATGAATAATTCCCATAGTTTTAGTTTCAATATCAATCTTTAAAAATCAGGACTGTCAGATACAGTCATCTATCATTATGAGGAACTCAGATAGTTCCATTGATTCATGGACCATCCCGACAGATAGGCTTGGTCACGTATATAGTTATTTGATATCATATTCAGAGATATACCACCAGACAGACTTGATTCAAATTCTCAGATTCTATTGTCCTTATTGTCAGATTTGGATATAATCATATTTCTTATCATTAATAATAGTTTCTAAATATCATCCGTTAGAAAGGTTGATCTCTAATCATGTCAGTCGAAAGTAGTAAAGCTCATAATTCAGTCCTTGATGTAAGTACATCCAGATCCTGAGTTCTCAGTATCAGATAAGTCAGTGATTCGATATCTTAGTGTCAGTAGTGAGTTCAGTCTACAGTAAAGTGGTATCCGAGTTTCAGTACCTAGAGTTGTGATGATTGTGTTTATGGTTTGTGCATTTATGTATGTGTTCTCGTACAACAATTTCATGATCATTCAGTTTAGATATTGTGTATGCATGAGCCTTTGCATTTAGCCTTACCTCGTCTACATACTCAGTATATCCCTGTACTGACGTATTTGCGCTATGGTATTTTATTAGGCAGTATAGATTCAGAGGCACAGGACCCAGAGTTTCCTCAGCAGTTCAGTCCCAGTCAGCAGCAGTAGTCATAGCAGTGAGTCCTCTTCTTTTGAGGAAGAATTTTAGTTTACTATTATTTACATCAGATTTTTTTGTTATTTTCAGTTGACGGAGTTAGTTGGGGACTTATCCCATCAACTCCACAGTTCATACAGTTTAGAGGCTTTTCAGACAGATGACGGATGTATTAGTATTCAGTTTTCAATATTGAATATGTATAGATGTGTTGATCCTTATGGCCAGTTTCTGCATTTATTTCATATATTACGCAGTCTACAGGTACAGATATCAGTAAAGGGTTAGCTTATGGTCCTTTGGGTCCATAAGCACCGTGTGACATCTCAGGATGGGATCTCGGGCCATTACATCATGTCCGTCATGAGATCATCTTCCAGTAGTGTATGTTTCGTACGTACTATAGTTTATTGTCTCCCCTCTTTTCAGTCACATTCGAGGATGAATGTTTTCAAAGGGGAGATATTGTAATACCCCGTATATTTCCAAGCTAAAAAATAAACCGTTCTTCCTACACAAGAAACCTCCTATCCTATGATTCATATTTGAGTACAAGAATTAGGATGATTATCCTAGTGATAATAGAGCTTATTATGTGTTAAGCATGTTTATAAGAGTCACTTAGACTAAGCCAAGCTAAGAACTTTTTAATCCACCAAGTTTTCGTGTGTGATTTCACATAAGTCATATTTGAACAATAATAACTCTATTTATATGTATTATTTTGGAAGATTTATACCCTCCAAATTGTAGATAATTGAATAAGCTTTCCGTCGATACGAAATTTGCCTAAAACTGACACACAGTGAAGAACTTATGGCGATTTAAAGTTTTAGAAGTGTCATTTCAGTCAGTGGCGCGTCGCGCCATAAGACAAAATGACGTTTGTCAATAATTTCCAGTGTCTCTCCGTGATTCCAGTGCATCGCGGTGAGTTTCCAAGTCATAAACGGGTGGCAACACAATATCTCCGCGTTGCGTCGGGGGCCCAAATCGGGTAATATTCACAAAATTAAATGACGCATCAAGAGGGGTATTTGGGTCATCTTTCCACCCCTATATATTCCATAAACATGGAATTTAGCCCAATCCAACCACATTATACTCTTTTTTTCTCAAAATTCTCTCAAGAATCCCATAGGGTTTTCTTAGGAGCTTCAAGATTCAAAGGATTTCACCATTAATTTTCATGGATCTTCTATCTAAGGTATGCGTAGTGTTCATTCATGGATTCCTTTAATTAGTGGAGTTCAAGAATCAATCTTTAAATACCAAATCATGAATGTTTTGTGGTGATACGATAGTATTCATGTTGGTGGTTGCGGTTATGCTATAGAGTAGTGATTTGATGAATTTTCATAAAGATTTTGATCATGTAGTTGGAACCCATGAATTTGGGTAGTTTAATCTGATGTAAATTTTTGAACACACCTATGCTTTAAAGAGTGCATGCAAGGTGTTTGATAAAATACTTAGAATGCTAGCAATTTCATGTTTACATGGTCCCATATTATCTACATGACAAGTCCATGTTAACTATACAATTCAATATGAGTTCCATGCCATTATTTTGTTGCTATTGTTGTGGTATGAAGCATTTATGATAATTGAGTGATATAATATGTACATGATATATATATTCCATGCACTCCCTACTATGCACAAGATGTTGAAAACTACATATGGTATATTATCCCCTACTTATGATATTATGAATTGTAGACTCCAATCTTATGATCAAGTCATGTCATGTGTGTCAGTTTTCTTCTATCGAGTCCTAGGTATATTCGTACCCGAAAATATAGCTGTATGCCTATACCCATGTCATTTTGTCATGATAATCTCAATCAAGCCCTGATCTATAGAACTCAGTCAGTCATGTGACTCAGAAAACCTTAGAAATCTCATGATCTCAGTAAATTTTGAGATAGTAGTAGTATTCCGTCAGTCAATGGAAGTTGGTTACTGCGTCTATGCACAGTCAGTAAATTATGATCAATCTCTTTAGATGGGAGTAGGAGTTAGCACTTAGTGAACCCAAGGATGGGAACTCACCTGTTATATGAGGGTGTGATTCTTAGCAGTCATCCTCGTATTCCTGAACTATGTAGCCAGCATAGGTTGAGACATTGTAGCTTGCTATATGTGGGTAGATGAGGTGGCTTAACCTGTTATATGAGGGTTCCTACCATTCTTACTATAGTTACCTGTTATATGAGGGTTGCTCATACGTTGTCCTTACCAGTGGTGTGGTATTGACACCTTTCTAGTCAGGGCAAAGATTGGACCCCAGCTTAGCCATAATGGAACATATGGGGCATGTCGGTTAAACAAATACCTCCCACAGTTTCAGACTCATTCTCAGTAAAAGAACTCAGATAGTTCTTTAGATATCAGTATACCAGGACTGTCAGATATAATCAAATTCAGTTATAGTATGGAACTCAGATAGTTACACTAGATTCAAGACTGTCAGACACAGTCGTCCATGTTATCAGAACTACAGTTTCAGTCATGTCAATTATCAGTAAACCATGTATTAGTGAACAGATCTAGATATTACGTACTCATGATCTCAGTTACTATGTATGTATTTTTGTACTCTTATGTTCATATCACTCAGCCAGTTAGCATTGTTCATGCATGTAAACCCTTTGCATTTAGCCTACCTCACTTGTATACTCAGTACTCTAGTTGTACTGACACCTCTACGCTATGGTGCTTTCTCTTCAGGTTACACCATAGGTTTAGAGACATGAGTTCCAGACTGACAATAACATTCGCGATCCAGTATACAGAGTTGCAATGAGTCCTCTTCATTTGAGGACTATATGATCTGATTTATTTATTATTTCAGTTATGTTTTTTGTTTATGGAGTTAGTTGGAGACATGTTCCTTCAACTCCTCATTCAGACAGTACTTAGAGGCTTTCAGATTTAGTTCAGATTTATTTCAGACTTCAGTTGTTTTGCGTATTTTTCACCCACACGAATGTTATGTTTTGATAGATCCTTTATTCAGTTGAACCTTATTTCCTACATGTTCATATTTTCTGTATTATCATATGTATATTATGCAGTATACAGGTACAAATATCTGTCCTGGGTTATCTTGTAGTCCTTTGAGGTCATAAGCACCGTGTAGCATTCCAATTCAGAAAATTGGGGCGTTGCAGTATTCTTCATGCTTCAGGTCCTCATGTTCTAACCTTTTAGTGACCTCCCCTTAATGTTAAAATAATGGTGATGAAAAATTAATGATTAATGGTTTTGATGGGAGAGAGTAAATTTTTCTTGTTAAGGAAATATTAATGTATGTTTGTTTTATATAAAGCTATATAGTTGAAGGAAGATTGAGGTAAATGTTTGATATATGTCACGGTTAGTTGAGAATTCTATGTGTGTTTTATAGGGAATTGTACATGGGAGTTATTATTGACAAGAGATATTTGAGAATGTAGTGAAATTTGGTGGGTGGGTTGGCTGACCAGAAGCTTATATGTGGTTATAATGATAGGCTTGAACCTTTTATTTGTATATATGTGGATAAATGTATTGTGCACTAGTGAATTCCTAGTAAGAGATTGAATTTTTTTATTGAAGTGGTAAGATGAATTATTCTTCAGATAAAAGATACAAAACATGCTTGGGGTATCAAATTCAAGGCTTAGACTAGTATTATAGTGTTATGTGTTTTACTTTGTAATTTTGAGTTAGTCTTGAACATGAAGAGAGTATGTAGTTCAACTGAGACTTTAGGTAGCATAGTTATATATACCAATGTGGGATTTATAAGTTGAATCAAATGAGTATGGTATTTAATGGAAAAGTATAGTTAAGGGAGTATTTGAGAAGTGTGGCTAAGCTTAAAAGTATTAGTTGCATTACCTAGGGCCTAGTAATTCTACTCTAGCATATGTTTTATAGGCCTATGTTCCATGTTCAAAAGTTACATCCCTATTGATATTCCTTATTCAGATATCTTGTTCAGATCATACCCAAGAATTCTACTCCCTAATGTTGTTAGAACTTGTTAGAAAAGTGTTGGATAAATATTTAAAATGAGTATAAACTTTTTGTATAATTTAGTCCATATAGCCAATGATTCAATTTAGTAATTAGAGAGATAAGATCCTATGGTTTTCCTTCTTTCCATCTAGTCTTACTATCCAAAGTTTCATGAGCATGGCTATTCCAAGAGGTTAAAATATTCCCATCCATACAAATTACGAATTTAGCTCAGTTAATGCATTATGCATCAGTTTTAGATCAAGATATAAAGTCATGATTCAACTAGTAAGTGTTCCGTACATTATCTTATCCTTTCCTTAGTGTTTTAGCCAAGTTAGTATCATTCGGGGACGAATGATGATAATGGAAGATATTGTAAAACAACAAGTTTTGATGTTCTAAACCTCTCAAAGATAACCCATGAAGTAAGTTTTCCAACGTTTCAAGCCTCATGTTAATTCGAGGTCATGGTAAAAGAGTAATGGAATATTTTCCTTAAGGGTTTGATAAACTTCCATCGCTACTGCTCAATGTAATGAGTCGTAACCACTCATGACGAGTTATCACGAGTGAGTTGTAACTACCTGTGATGAGTCATCATAAGTGAGTCGTAGCCACTCCAGTAAATCCCTCTAACCTAGTCTAGTGACTATGACTACTCAATATGACTCATACCTAGTGGATATGAGTCATATTGAAGGATTCATTGTCACCATAATATGTAAACTAAGTATTCAACCCAGTGGTTACGAGTCCAGCATATGACTCGTATCCATACATTACGAGTCATTATTAAAACTCATAGTTAGGCTAGTAAAGGATCCAAAGAATCAAGCCTCATGTTTTGGTAGTTCTATAAGTGACAGACATATATCAATACCCTTAATATCTCCAAGCTTATAGACAAGTCAAAATATCCCATAACGATTAAATTCTTGGGATGTATATAACTATAGTCACTTTCAAATGGGCATAACTCTTTTTCTATGAATAATTTATTATGTAAAGACACACCAACAGACAAATATTTGAATTATCTTTACAACGATATCAATTTTTCCTTAATATGATATAGGGGTGAAAATTTATGGCAAAATTACTGAATCACTGTTAAAGTTGCCAATGGGTACGACTCCTGATGACGACTCATAAGCAGACCATAAGAGTCATCAGAAGAAGTTATAACTATAATAGTAGGGGTCAAAATTTGGGTTCCTGGTGATGACTCAAGGTATGAATTGTACCCAGAACATATTAGTAGTACCCAAACTCATTGGGACAGCTTCCAAGTGTTTTCCAGACAATTTCTAAGGGTTTTTTAGTCCTTTTCCACCTTTTTAACCCCAAAAATATGTCGTTTCACCCTCCAAACAATAGTTATAAATCATAAAAATTATGCTAACCTATCGTAACTCAGAAATCATCCATCATAGAGCAAAAGGGGTGATTTGTTTTGCAAAAAAACAACTAGGGTTCATTAAATTCAAATTCAATACCAAGAAATTTATCAAAGGCTTAAATATTTAGGTATGTGGGGTATTCATTAATGGGTTCCTTCCACCCATAGTGTCCCAAAAATCAACTTATTATTCAAGTATATTTTTTAACCTTCTTTTGGGAACTTATCCATGTAAATCATGAATCTAATCTATTTCTTCTTAGAAATTTGAATTCAAGCCTTGTCAACATGCCTTCCCGTGTAAATTAGGTTACTTTATATTTTAAATTTTAATTACCCATGTTATGTTCAATTGATTTCATACTAAATCATCAAGTTATAAATTAAACTATGAAAATATGTTGTCCTCTCATGTTTAAAAAATTCCCATGATCAAATTCATGTTTATCACTCATTAATTGAAATGTCTTATGTTTTGGGTCTTTGAACTGTAACTTTATATTTCTCTTTTAAATATTGTTATCGCATTTTTTAATCATCATGTGCAGGAGGGTTATGAACACTCAATACCTATCTATTTATATATGTCTTTATTCTTAAGTTACAAGCCAGTCAGACCATGATTTTATTACTATATTTAGAACATTATGCTCATGCTGAGCATTTATCAGTATAATACCATATCATGCTAGTCCTATAAAATTAATACCAGTGTCATTCAGTAGAGGTTACGATTTAGCACCGACTAAACCTAGGGATGGGGGCTCACCCACCAGTTAGGACTAAGCGCTTAGTAGTTGTCCCTAAGTTCCAGAACTACATATCCAGTGAAGAATTATGAGATATCATCCACCAGTTTAGGATTGACACACTCTTTGGAAACACCCGCCAATTTAGGACTAACTCTCTAGTCCTTCAGGACATCATCCTTGTGGATCCACATCGTCAACCATGTGTTAGTACCCATTGCAAGGTACTGACACCCTTCCAATAGCAGTTATTGGTTTGATCCTTATTTCTCAAATTGGGGCATGTCGATTACATGATAGCTCCAATAGTGCCAGTCAACTCTCAGTCAATATCTGTTTAGCTTTGTTTGACCAAGTAATTAGAGTTTTAGTTATTTAATTTGGTAGTTTTATAGATTAATTCAATACATTCTTACTTTATCTTTTATTCTCAGTTTTATATGTTCATGTTTTCATGCTTAGCATCCATACATGGTCCTCAGAATTAGTTTTAGAGCATGTTCAGCTTTACATAAGATTTACATACATTATTCATGTTTCTACCATTTGACAGCTTATAGAATTATTTTTTGGCTCATGATTTATAAATCTCACAATGATTTACAGTTTTCACGTATTGCCATATTTTAAGTGTATGTTTTAGCAAATAACTGATATCCTCAATTTTAAAGCATATTTTAAATATTTCCATGATTTAGTGCATACCTCCATATAATCAGTACATTCCAATATACTGACCACATATATGCATTTGTGGCTACATTCCTTTATAATGTAGGTGCTAGATATAGTCCATACTTTAAGGTCAGACAGTTCTCAACATTCAGCCAGTAGGTGATGAGTTCCCCTATTTTAGGGACTCCATTCTATTGCAGTCCATGTGTTGTATTTTTTTTATTATCAGTATGTATTGATTGGAGGTAGTTGGAGGTATGTCCCTGCTATCTATAGTCAGTATAGTAGAGGATTCATAGATAGTCAGTCAGAGTCATTCATGTAATTCAAGTTCTTTCTTCAGATCTATCTTGATATAAACTATTACAGTATCATATTTATTCAGATTTTCACATGACTATGCTTCTGCTCAGCAAATTTAGATTTTATTGACATTAAAAATTAGTTGGTCAAGCAGTATGCCAGTACATGGGTTAGCTTGGGATCACTTGTGGTTCTAAGAACTATGTAACGTCCAGGGGTAGTCTCGAGGCATTATAATAGTCTTTAGTTTTCCTAAACTTTAGTGTTTGATTGCCTATGATTGACTTTGAGGGAACTGGTCCCTCACTGTGTGGTTTAACCTCTAAGGGTTCCAATATTAACTCTTTGAAGAATACATCTCTTACCTTGTGATCCACATATTCTTTCTGTCTTTTGAGCTTCCAACAACTTTTCTTGAATAAATCTCACCTTCTATTGAGCTTTTTTTTACCAAATTGGTGCCAAAAGGTTTCATATCACCCACTTTAAACAAGTCTATGGGCGATCTACATCTTTTTCTATAAAGAACCTAAAATGGTGCCATGTGAATACTAGAGTGTTAAATGTTGTTGTACAAGAATTTGCGCAACAGTAGGAACTGATCCTAATGATCCCAAATTAGAAACACATGTTTGAATCATGCTCTCAAATGTTACTCTTGGAATACTCATCATTCTAAGGATGAAAAGTAGTGTTGAGATTAGCTTTGTGCCCAAATCTTCATGCAACTTATCCATAAACTTGGAGGTGAACTGCATACCTCTATCTGATATAGTAAATACTAAAACCCCATGTAAACATAAAATATTCTTACATAAATCTTGGCTAACTTATCCAAGTTGTACCTCATTTAACAGGAATAAGGTGAGCAGATTCTATCAGCCTATCAACGATATCCTAGGTTGAGTAATTTGTCCCAAGTTATTAGAAGACCTCCCATAAAATCCATAACAATTCTCTTTCATTTCTGCATGAGAATGGACATCCTTTGAGACGTACAGGCCTTTTATGTTTATATTTCACCCACAGGCAATTGTGATATTCGGCCACATACTCTATTATATTTCTCTTTATTTAGGGCCACCAATAGAATTGTCTCAAGTCATGATACTTATTTGGTTAACCATAATGTATTGAATATTTTGAACCATGTGCTTCTACGAGAATAATAGGAAACACATAATTATCACCTGGGTATAGAAACACATCCCCTCACCCTCAACACTCCGCTAAAATCAAGTATGGGTTCTTAAGCCTAACTTCGTTTCAAGTTTTGTTAAAATTTGTATATTTAAATGTCTTATCCTTGATTTATTCATGGAATGTTAACCTTGATTCAACACAATACAACACTTTACCTCTCCCTGACACCCCAAACTTTATAAATCGCATTGCTATAGTTTGAATATTTCTATCCAAAGGATGCCTTGTTATTCTCAAACAAGATAAGTTGTCCATAAGTATAGGTTTCCTTCTCAATGTGTCTACCACCACATTGGCCTTTTCTAGATGGCATTGGATAATCACATCATAATATTTTAGTAACCTCATTAACCACCAGTCTTAGATTTAAGTCCTTGTAAGGGAAAATATGTTTAGGTAGTGATGGATTATGAAGACTTCACACTTGACAACATAAAGGTAGTGTCTCTATATTTTGAGTGTAAACACCATCACTGCCAGCTCTATGTCATATGTGGGGTAATTAGTTCATGAAACATCAACTTTATTGAAGCATATGTTATTACATTCTTATACTATATCAACACAAAACTGTAGACAAAATGTAAAACATAAGAAACACTACGATATCCTTACATTCAATCGGTAAAACAAGGATATGAACTGTGGTCTAAAGAGACTTGATCTCTTTGAAGCTTTCTTCAAACTTGTTAGAACAAACAAAAGACACCTATTTTTGAGTCAATTATGTCATGTGAGTAGCAATGAATGCAAAGTTCTTGACAAATCTCTAGTAATATCGAGCAAGACCTAAAAAAGTCCAAACCTCAGTCGTAGAAGTAAACCTAGCCCAAGACTTAACATCATTAATATATTGGGATCCATGATCACTCCCTTTCTACAACCACATGCCCTAAAAAGGATAGAGATGACATCCAAGAATCACATTTAGAAAACTTTACTCTCCTCTCACAAAATATCCAAGACTATGTGGAAATGCCCGACGTGCTTCTCATTACTCCTTGAATAAACTTGCATGTCATGAATACATACAATAACAAAAGAATCCATGAAAGATTTAAAAATACCATTCATCAAAGTCATGAATATTTTTGGCACATTAGTCAACCTAAAGGACATTACGAAGAATTCATAATATCCATAACGAATCTTGAAAGCTATTTTAGGAATATCCGCAGGCCAAATATTCATTGATGGTACTCTGACCTCAAATATATCTTATAAAACACAGAACGCGCTGTATCTGGTCAACCAAATTATTTATCCTAGGCAATGAGTACTTGTTTTGTGTAGTTACCTTATTAAATTACTAGTAGTCTATACATATTCTTATAATATTGTCCTTTTTCTCAACAAACAACACTGGAGTACCCCCATGGTGAAACACTAGGCTAAATAAAACCTTATCAAGTAACTCATGCAAATAAGTCATAAGCTCTCTTAACTCAACCAGATCCATTCAATAGGGAGAAATAAAGATTAAGTAAGTTCCCAACCCTAGTCCAATAGAAAAATCATTTTCCTGATCGGGAGGCATACCTAGAAACTCAATAGGAAACACCTCCTAAAATTTAGACACTATAGAAATAGACTCTATAAAGGGGAGACCCCTGCGCTAGTATTCCAAAGATGTTTCAAGAAGGTTGAACACCCCTTCCACACTAACTTTTTTGGCATGAACAAAGGAATTTTTTTTTACTAGATCAGGATTTTAAACACCTTTCTATTTTAACTTATTTGTCCCAATACGCTTAAGGTCACTGTATTATCATTACAATTCATGATATCATAGAATCCTACCCAAGATGATATCACTATCTAATATATAAGACCATAAACATAATAGAGCAAGCATAATATACTTGAGTCACTACCACAGACCTCAAATTAGAGTAGACACATATATAGGTTCGTCAATGGTAATAGTACCAATCGAGGTGGCTAAAGTATATGTCAGAAACACAAAATCAAATTGTACAAATTGAAGTTAGAAGTATTTATTAGAAAAATAGATGAGAATAGGAGAAAGAAAGTCCTAAAAAATTCATAAATAAACCAAGAAAGAAAACAAACTCAATCAAATACACAAAAAATGAAATTGAATCCAAGATATGATAACTCAATGAATAATAGAGTAAAGAATATAACACAAGAATTTCAATAATATACCCTAATCATTCAATCTAAGCAGATAATTGAAGTTCGACCCAATTATTACCCTAACCTAAGTAACCAAATATCAAGTCTATTTGAAATAATTAGACTATCCACAATCTACTTATGAAAATGGCTAAGGTAATTATTTATAGTTATTAATTTTATAAAAACAAAGTATTAAAAAAATTTCCCAAAAGTAACTGTTTGCAAATACCATAAGGCCCTTATTGATTTCCCAAATTCCTTCTTGCTCACCCATGACCTTGTGTTTTATTCTTCTATGGTTTCTTTCTGACTCCAAGCTATCATCCATACTTAGAAACTCTTCCTAACATGCTCTAAGATAACTATGCTTATATGATCTTCCATTTTTTGAAAAGGATTTTTCCTTGAACCCATATCGTAAATACACATGGAAAGGACAAGAAACCATAATATATTCTAATCATGAGGGTTAACACAAGGGTTGGAAATAAAAATTATAACACCATAATAAAGGTGCACACATTTAACCTATAACCAAACATTAAAATGATTTATAACCCAACACAACAAGAGATACTTATCTCTAAAGAAAACATTGACAAAAGGGTGAATCAAAAAGAACTATGATGTTTAGGCAACCAAACATGTAAGTCCTTAATAATTCTACATTTAGAAAAGAAAAAATCCCCCTTTACGCCAAGTAACACATGATATCCCACATACTAAATGTTATGCTATGGACAAGGTCATCATAAGTTCACACTCCACCAAATACACTAGCTATCTTCAAGGATAAGATCACTCTCAATTTATAATTAGGGTTAAATACAAAGGCATTCCCCATAAATATTTTAAAACATAAATCATTCAAAATACTTAGATCAAGTAGTAATACCAGGCAATGATCACATGAGAGAAAGGAAATGTTACTACTTTTGTTTTAACCATGCAAGCCGACAATCTCACTTATAAATTGTTTGTTATTTAGACCAAGCATTTCATTATACTTTCCACTATTCTAGTAATTATTGAAGTCAAATGGAAAGGAATTTCATAAATATGGGTTAAGCAAACACCCATTTTCCTAGATGTCACTTTCATCCTCATACAACTCACTTCACTAAATTCTTAAGAATTATCATATGTAAACTGGTAGTATAGGAAGTTGCCACTTAAATGGACCTCATCTAATGTGTGTTATGAGTATCTCACCCTTTTATCCATAAGAATTAGACCCTATATCAATAGTGGGATCACACAAAGATAAGGTGGTTATTGGGAATATACACCACCTTTCTTTTGGACACTAACCTTTCCATTAAATGTACTATCCTCTTCCAAGAAGAGATTTCTATTTTTGGAAAGTGTGTTATCACACCATAGTGGATTCTCAATCAATGTGTAACCTTTAAGAGATACCACATCCTCATTATCACAAAGAAATTGAATATTATCATTATTAATAGGCATGTCATCATCGAAGAAGATATTGTCCTTATATTCATATACCACAAAAAAATTCTTAGGAGAATGATAAGCTAAGAAAGGAAATCATTTTCTAAGAACCCATTATTTTTGTGCAATGATTCTTCATGACTATACACATGACCAACTATACCAACCCTATCACTAACTTTAGGCTCATTACATACATAACACAATCCCTTGATTAGTGGGCCATAATGACAAACACGTTGGTCATTAAAAAAGTTAACACTACTTGGTAGCATGTTGAGTACATAAGCGTAGAGCACATGATTACAAAAATTGGACGCAACTAGTATTTGACTAACCCTATCACATGAAATTGCACTTTTACTCAAGTCATAAGTGTTAATACTAGGTGGACTCAAATAAATCTTACCAGAAGAATCAATTAAGTAAGCTATAGTATCAACTAGTGTTTAGGCACCTACAATGATGGTATTACAATAATTAAATAAGGTGTCATGATTGACATTACAAGGCAAATGATCCTTAAGCTTATACACATATAAGCTATCACTTACGCATAAGTGGCTACTAGCCACCAAATGACCTCTACTTTTGACAAAGTGTAAGGTTTAGCTTTGTGTTACCTTGTATCTTATTGAAGGATTGCAGTCACATTGCTTTTCAACATTGGAGAACAATTGTCTTTTGGGATGCTTTTTAGAACCTCATAACTTTTTATTTCTCGAGGTGCCTCAGTAGGCTTTTTTTCGAAGGATAGATACACAAGAATCTAGCTAATTAAAATAGAAAAAGAGGTTTCAAAAGTTAGTGTAAGGTTGTGGAAACCATTTCACATCACTCCTCACATCCTCTTCTTATTCTACTCTAGATTTGTCATATATCACACCCTTAATCACCTTAATTATTTGTATTTCAATTTTATTAGAGTTTGGATAAGTGCCAAGGATGCCGTATAAAGGATTTAGAGATTCCTTTAATCATATCTTTCACTCAAAGTTGCTAGGAGTAACTTTCATTTCTCTCATTGTCTCTTCCTCAATCACATTTCCCCAAGGAGCAGTATTTTTTCTCGACTCCTTATCTTTATGCTTAAAGACCTATTGGGAGATCTTCCAAAGAGTTCTTTGAATAGAGGCACCCAACTTTTGAATACACAATTAAGCAAACTTCCCAATTAGAAATAGTTCACTTGTCACTTTTGTTTCAAGAATACGCCTCTTTAATTCATGCACATCTTTAAATAATGAATTCCCTATACTTATATGGCTTATTGATCCTCCCACCCTTCCTCTGACATACTTATCATTTTGATAACACACATCATAACTAGGATAGAAGGTATAAGTTCTTCCATCCCAAGAAGTAGTGAATATACCTCTTCAATGATCTACATAATATTTACAAATTATTCTCACCTACACATATATAACTTCTTAATTAAGAGAGGAAGAATTATAAGATAAGGAATAACATCTAACTTCACTACCTCCCTTTCTAGAACTACCCTATTCATGGTGATAATAAGACATATAGGAGAAAGACTTATGCCTCACATCATCTTGTTATCCATGGTGTGAAGATTGAAAACCTTCATATTTATTAGACAAGTTGCAACAAGGATACTCTACCCCTTAAATATGATCTGAAGATCAATAATCTTTATGCATCTCACATTTATCGATGATGTAGTAATCCTATTCACCATGTCGATCATAATCTCTGGAACTATCAAATCAATAAAAAGGTTCACCATTGTACTCATGAGTTTCATTTCCTTGCTCATGAGCATTTAAAGAACCCTCATATGTCTCATTATCACTATACTCAAAGCTCATGTTGCTATAAGAATAGTCACTAGTATCATCCCCATAATAATCCAATGCTATGAATGATGTTCACCCTTATCTCACCTTTTGTACCTACAAAGCTAGCCTTAAAATCCATGAAGAAAATGTATGAAAACCTTTAAAATAGACTTAAAATCATTGGAAGACTGCTGAAATTCATCAGAAGGTTGTTGACGCTAGTGCACAGCTGGCAGAGTTATATTGGGCAGGAAATTGAGATGGAATTATTTTTTGTTCAATTTTTTCAGATATTTTTTGGTACTCTTTTGGACTGGCAAACACCTTAAGACTTTTTCCTTCATTTTTTCGATTAAACACTAATTTTTTAATATTCTTCCTCAATAATATATGAATTTTATGAAGTAGTGATGAGTGGTGAATTTACCTCTCATTCGCACTCAACATTCATGCATATTAAGATGTTTTGAATGAACAAGTGACACATATCCACTTTAGGTAATGAGATGAAAATATATGGATGCATGCTGAAAAAGATCAAAAGAAGGAAAAAGTGCAGTTTGAAGATCTGGAGCAAAATATAGCCTCAGTTACCATAATTACAGTACTCAGACCGCAATTGCGGTCAGTAAAGAAGGTCAATATACTGCGATCGTATGTCTTTAAATGCGTTCACCACTCCATGACTGTAGACAAACTCCCGCGATTACAGCCTAGCAGAAAAATAGCCCAAGAAAAGTAGCAGATCGTACTTTTATGGAATTTTTCCACTATTTAGTTTCCAACATTGAAGATACAACTATTTTACTAATTTTTGGCATAAAGAATACATTAGAGTAGCATTCAAGTAAAGGATTGGCAATTTCCATTGAAGATTTGTTAAATCCTAAAGCTTGCAATTTGTATTCTCTTTATCTTTCAATAAATCAAATTGATGGAGATTTTTGGGTATATTTTTCTTATTAATCTTATGTGTAGCTAGTTCTTCCTCTTGGGATTATGCTAGAATATGGTGAAATTACATGTGGGTTGTGATTTTGCGTATATGTTAGGTTGTTAATGATGGGTTCTACTATTTCTTGGTTAAATTGGTTGGGATTTGTGTGTGAAAGCCCCAAATACCTAAATAGGATTATGAGTGGGGGGGGGGGGGGGGGCGAATTCCAAGCTCTTAAAGCTCAATCCATCTTTGAGAAAGGGGTTTAGGTAAAATTTTAGAAACCATATCATCCTTGAAAGAGGGATTTTTGAACCAATGCAATAGTAGACAATTCATGGGCATAGTTTTCTACGTTTCACTATCTTAGACATAAAGGTAATTATGAGGTTGACTATCCTTTGGTATCACCCTATAAATAAGGATACCCAATTAAGTTGTTGGTTTTCTTTAATTTACACACTCATTAGGTACTCGAAAGGGTAAATGAGTGAAATCATTGTGACGTTGTTGACAAACTAGCCACAACGATTTTTAACCTAGCCTACTACAGCATCAACAATTAGAATTTGCATCAAATCATCAAGCTCCCATGCATAATTTTCCCCTAGAAAAGCATAATCCTAAGATCCATTTCTAATTGTTTACTCTCTAATTATTCGTAGCCCCGAGTTATTCCTTTAGAAGCCCAAAATAATTATATCTTTGAAATATTTAGAAACCCTCCAGTTACTTGTATCTTAGTTTTGAAATTAACAAGTAACTTTAATTTCGAACTTGTTTAATCTCCACTCACATTGCACCTCGTGGATTAAACCCTAACTCAAAGTTGGGTAATTATATTAACAATGACTGTCTTGCACTTAAATTGATGTGTAGTTGAGCATTATCAAAAATGGTGCCGTTGTCGGGGATCAAACCCAGGTCACCCATGTGACAGGTGGGAATACTTACCACTATATTGCAAAAAATAATAACTCACCAATTTAACACTGTTTTCCATAATATTTTAAACACGTGCTCCTTTCACTACCAAAAAACCCCAAATATTTTTTAATCCTAAATTCTAAGTAAAAAATAAACTCATTTCTTCCATCTTCAAGATATGAAGAATACCATAAACACCATCAAAATTGATGAAATTCAATGATTCATAACTCACTTCTTTTAACTTCAAATTCCATGAAATACAAGATTAGGCTCCCTCTAATATAAATAACAACCCTAACACTTTTTAAGCTCCAATTTAGCCTCAAACAACAAACACACTTCATTTTCTTCAAGCTTTATAAAGCTCAATAATGGTAAAAATTTTAAACAACTCCAAATCGAATTAAATCTTAGATAAAAACTTCAAAATAACTAGAGAATGCTAATTTAAAGTTAGAAATGTAATCAAGGACTCAATTCAACTCAAGATTTGAAATTTTCTATGTTTTGCAAAAATTTTAATTTGTTAGGTATTTTCAAATTTATGAACCAAGGACCTAAGAATTAGTGGAACAACTCTTAAAACCTACCCTCTAATACAATGATTATATCTATCTCAGTTGAGGTCATCAAAATTGATACCTGAAACACAAAATCAAACAACACAAATTAAAGATAGCGGTATCGATTAGAAAAAGGCATGAATATGTGAAAAAAAGGCCTAAATGAATTTTAAAATAGACTAAGAAAGAAGATAAACCCAATCAAATGCATGAGAAACCAAATTAAATTCACAATATGATAACCCAATAAGCAATCAAGCGAAGAAGATAACATAAGGAATTTGGGAATCCACCCTAATCACTCAATCTAAACTTACAATTAGAATTAAACAAAATCAATAGCATAACTTATAGTAACCAAATATCAAGTCTATCCAAGATAATATAATCATATGAAATCTACTTATTAAAATGGCTAAAACAACTATTTACACTATGTTGAAATATGTATTTGTTGTTGTACATCATCCTCTGGGATCCAAGCTATCATCTATATCTAGAAATCCCTCCTAATGTGCTCCAAGCTAACGATGCTCGTATTATCAAATCATATCATAAACCATGTCAAAAACTAAGGAAAATTTAATAAATAAATATGAAAAATTAGAACTTGAATAAGAAAACCATAGCCATTTGGCATTAGATAAGAATGTTATCCTTAATGACTGCATCTGAAGCCTCTACTTTGGATTTACCCAAAAGGCATAACAATGGTTTATTTGATCAATTTGATCAACCTCTAAGCAGGTTATGCAACACCCCTCCCTATGTTACCACTATGGCCTATCTAATAATTGCATCGCCCACCTTGTGGATTACTTATACCACTCTTACTACCTCTATTGCTAGATGGAACTATGGCTCTGGTATTCTACTAAGAGTAAATTAATACTATCTTTCATTAGGGAAGTCATACTTATAATGCCTATTTTTATCAAAAATTAAATAAAACTGATATAATGGCCTAACTAGTAGAAGAATTTGAAGCCCCTTGACTTCCTATACATAAAGGCTACTAAGAGATCCTTGAAGGACCCCTTATAGAAATTGGTAGAGCTAATTTTACTAATCATACAGGATAGGATTGAAAATTGTGATCTCTAAACTAAGATTCAAAATTTTCCCATGTTTGGGTCCTTTTTCCCCTCCATCTTAGTATAACCATCCTACCTTACTCCATTTACTTAATAAACTCTACAACCTTATTAAAGGTCTTCTAAATAAGGGATTGGAAGGGATGCAAATACAAATTAGTGTTCAATCCTTTACGAAATTATGAATCCATTCTTCAATTTTAAGAAGCTGGATGGAATGTCACACGTCAAGCCTTGGTGTGATGGACAAGCACCAAAGGAGTAAATGCATACGAATGACCTATGTTGAGCATAAGAATCACTATAAAAATAAGATTTCTACTAAGGAGGTTATATATACTACATCAACTAACTAGAAAAGGGCAAATAGCATATGATACTATAAATATATAAGATGTCTTTACAAAGCCTACAAAGACAGAAATGATCCAAGGTTGTACCATACTCAAAATATAAACTAAAAAATCTCTGAATAAACATGGAGATAGCCCAAAACGACTGAGTATCCAATGCTTCAATGAGGGAGATCTACTAGGAGATTACCTGCATCTGTAGTATAAAATGTAGGTCCCCATTAATGGATAGTAGTATGTTTTAACGTACTAAATATGTAAGGCATGAAGTAATCATATGTAAAACAAAATATCTATGAAATTGGGTAAGAATATATGAACATATTTGCAAGGACAAAATACCATATTTACTTACACTTGTGGATCATGTGCACTACATTTTCTCTGTAATCTTCTTTTCCTTATAATCTTTATAAGCCATATGATACATAAGACTAGTTGATCAGTGTTTAAAAAGGATGACCCATGCCAGACATTATACCCCTAGGATAAGTTCCTCATCAATATATATATCACATCGACCCATACAAAGTTTTTCTTTCACCCCTGGGATACGACACACAGGTCCATTTATTTGGATTTGCTCATGCTAATCTTTTTCTCCTTATCTACCACCCATATATAATCATATTTTCTTTACATCAATTATTTAGTCTTTAAGATTATTATTTTTGTGGTCATAGTGTTATTTAATTTGATGACAACAAACTATAGTAGGAGATGTGCGAATATGGACCTAAGGTAGTAACAATGACATGGGAAACAACTATACCACTAATATAATACATAGGAGCTTATGTGCCACAATAAGATTTTTGATAACTCAATTTAAAACTTATATCAAGTAAAGACATTTAAATCATTAAGATGATATAAGACTCTACACAATGATTGTAAAATACCATAAAATTATAAGCTTAACTCAGTCTGTTAAAGGTTGAAAAGAGGTCCCAAACTTAGAATCCCCTAGCTAAGTATGCAGACTTAGTGCTATTTTATCCTTATAAAGTTTACATTATTATTTCATGACCTTTACGTCCATAAACTTTTTATATTTAAGTTAATACATGATTAGAAAGGTCAATAGGGGTTCTCGAATGTGTTTCAAGTTTTTTGGACCTCATTTAGACCATGTTTGGAATCCCAAAATAGTGGACCAACGCGATCTTGGCGCACCGTATTTCCTATCGCATTGGTCAATATTTTTCCAGGACTGCCAGTCAAAAGTACTGAGGCTTGGCACAATCCTGGAGCAACGCGTTGGGTTTTGTGTTGATGCCATCAATGCACCACATTGACCAATACGTCGGCACCCAGTTTCAGTCATTAAAACAGTCGCGACCCCAAGGTTATTTTAGTCTTTTTTCCACCCTTATATAAGCCTATAACATGAGATTCATCCCTTAATTCACCAAAATACATTGTTTTTCTCAAAATCTCTCAAGAACAAGCTTAGGGTTTTCAATTGAGGATCTAAGTTCAAGGGAATTCCACCATTAATCTTCAAGAAGCTTCTATTTAAGGTATGTTAGATGTTGATTCTTGGGTCCCTTCCACCTAAGAAGTTCAAAAATCCTTTTTTTAAGTACAAAGATTTGATATTTTTGAGTTTACATGATTTATGTGAATTGAAAATTGAAGTTCATGTGTTGCTGAGTTATTAATTCATGTTCTAGGCTACAAGTGCTAAGGTTTGATCTTAATATGTGATGACTTATGTGACGTTCATGCTAAACCCTTCAAGATGCTAGATTGATTGATGTATCCATGATAATTAGGTGTAGAAATTATTGTATAGAGAAATCATGCTCCCCATATGTTTGAAAAATTCTTATGAGAAAGAAATAGCGACATTATAGCATGTTGACAAGAAATTCCTAATTGTATAATAGTTAATGCATGCTAAATATTTTTTGAAAGGCCCTAGTGAATGAATTATGAGATGTTGTATGCATCACTATACATATGCAAGATCAAGACTTCCGAGTGCTTGAAGAGATGCTTCATTGATTGTATTATGAATGATAGTCCATTGTCTCATTATTCAAGAGTTGCCCTGTCTTGTATGTTGTATGCTATCGAGTCTTGGGGGTATTTAGTACCCGATAATTTAGTTGTGAGCCTAGACCCAGTGTCAGTTACATGACTTAGGAAAATTCAGTAAGATCAGTATCATCCCAAGTCGTTCAGTATTCAGTTCAAACCTAAGTAATATTCAAATATTTAGTTCAGAACAAAATAGCATTTAGTCAGTTAATAGAATTCAGCAGTATTCTTTCAGTCAATGAAACTCAGCAAACTCAGTCTAGTTTAGTTAATCAGTATGATCAGTAACCAATTAAGTTCAGTCCATTACAGTCTAAGAATCAGTTCAAAGTTTATTTAGTTGGGAGTAGGATACAGCACCTAGTGAGGGAAGGGATAATGGCTTCCTTGTTGTTAGGAAGAGTTATTAGTAGCAGTCCCTGTATTCCCAAACTACGTAGCCAGCACAGGATGAGAAGTCACCCATTATACTAAAGCTTGGCTACTTCCCAGGAGTCACCCATTAGATTAGGCTTGACTTCCTATTTAGGGTCACCCATTAGATAGGCTTGACCATAGAAGTGTCTTTACCCATGTCATGGTACCGAAACCCTTCCATCTTAGGTTATAGGTTGGACCCCAATAGTTCAAATTCGGGGCATGTCGGTTAGATGACTACCTCCCAAAGTCTCAATTTTAGATTCAGTCTCAGTAATAGAACTCAGATCAATATTATAGAAATCAGGACTATTAGATACAGTCACTCAGCTCAGTAAAGAACTTAGATAATTTTGAAGATTTAGAGATCACCCATTAGATAGGCTTGATCTCACATTTAGTCAATCATATTCACTATCAGTAGATTCAGAGATCACCCGCTAGATAGGCATAATCTTAGATAAAATCAATTAGTATCAATATAGATTCAAAGATTACCTGCCAGATATAAAAAGCAGTATTAGTAACCTCAGATATCAGTTATCAATAGACCATGTTATTTAGTATCTCGGTGTTAGTAAACTCAGTAATTAGTGTTACTATGATTTTAATTATAGTTTATGCATTCATGCATGTATCCTCATTAAGAATACTTGTGTATTCAGTCAGTATTGTTCATGCATATGAACCCTTGAATTTAGACTTACCCCATCTAGTGTACCAATACATTCTCACGTACTGATACATACTTATCTCTGGCATTATGGTGTCTTATACCATAGGTTCTGAAGCACAAGCTCTAGAGCATACCTAGCAGTTCAAACTTATCCATCAGCAATAGACTTAGCAGTGAGTCCTCATCATTTAAAGATGTTCCTTATTTCTATATTGTATTAGATTCAGTATTAGATTCAGTATTTTAGTATGTCCCATCAACTCCACTTTTAGATAGTTTAGAGGCTTTCAGACTACAGTTTAGGAAGTTGTTTTAGTTTTGGTATTGATATATCTTATACAGTTGTATTTTAGTTTGAACCTTCTGGTAATTTTTCCGCTAGTTTTCTGCATTTTTATAGTGTAGTAATCAATTATTGTAGCAGGTACCAAAAAAGGGTTAGCTTATGGTTCTTTCGAATTATGAGAATCATGTAGCATCAGGGGTTCAGAATATGGGGCGTTACAAAATTAGTATCAGAGCCTAAGGTTCAGTAGTGTCCTAGGAAGTATGAAAGCTGTATCTAGTAGATTCTTGTGCATGGGTGTGTTGTGCGCCACACTTATGGACAGGAGGCTATAAGATATTTTAGGAAAAGTTTCCCTTCTTTTAGTATTCACGTCGTATGAGTGAGCTTGAGCTCAAGTTAAACTCTTAGTCTAATACACTTCTTTCTTTCATTTACAGAATATGCCTCCTCACAGAGATAATCCTAGAGAAATGATAACCAGTAACCTCAACCCGTAGATCCTATGAATGAGAATGTGTCATATGCAGATTTTTGAGCAGCTTTTCAGGTGCTAGCCTAGGCTATGACAACTAATGTTCAAGGTAACCGTCAGGCTGTAGCCCCACCTCATTAAGATGGGGATTTAGCCGCAGCTAGGATTAGAAATTTCATTAGAATGAACCCACCAGAATTCTTTAAGTCAATAGCAGTGGAGGACCCCCAGCTTTATCTTAATGAGGTGAAGAAGATCACCCAAGTTATATATATTTTTGAAGTGGAAAGTGTAGAGTTGGCATCCTATAGGTTGAAAAATGTTGCTCATGATTTGGTAGTGATGTTGAAGAACAGTAGAGGGGAGAATACTACTCCCATTACTTGGCAGGTATTTCAGGATGCTTTCTTAGATAAGTTTTTCACAATTAAGATGAGAGAGGCTAAGATAGAAGAGTTCATGAACTTGAGGATGGGCTCTATGTTAGTGAAGGAGTATTGCCTCAAGTTTTACTAGTTGTCTAAGTATGCCGTAAGCACATGGCTGACCCTAGAGAAAGTATGAGTAAGTTTGTGACTGGTGTGTCTGGGTTGGTGGTTAAGGAGTGTAGGACGACTATCCTCAATAGAGACATGGATTTTTCTAGATTGATAATGTATGCTCAGTATTTTGAGGCCAAGAAAGTTAAGAAAAGAGAGAAGGTAGGTAAGAAAGCTAGAACAGATAGTTTTAGTTTTTCTTAGTTAGGGTCACATAGTGGTAACTATTCTCAGCATAGTCAGAAGTGTTCAGTCCCAGCTCCATCTTTAGCTAGTGCACCAGTACCAAAGTTCCAGAATGACAATCATGATGGGGCGCCAGGCTCTAAAACTAGGGTATTGTGAGAAGTGAGCGTATCGATCCGCTTGTAAAGAGTGCGGTAAGAATAACCTAGCTACATATAGAGTAGGAATTGAGGTATATTTTGGATGTAGTAAGCTAGGACATATGTTGCAGGAGTGTGAAATAATTGCTTAGAGAGGTAGAGATTTGCGTCAGTAGGGTGCCGCTTCCAATACCACTAGTGTCGCTGTCAGAATAGATTGTATGTACTTCAAACACGTCTTGATCAGGAAAGTTCCCCTAGCATAGATTTGGGTATGTTATGTGTGTTTCATCTTTATGATATTCTTTGTTAGATCCTTTGCTCCCATTTATTCTTAAGATTTTAGTATGAGTCAATCAGTAAAGCCAGTAATTTAGTTTAGTAGTCAAGCGGTCAAATTTGTATAGTTTGTTTCCCTATCTTTCCATCTAGTCATATTATCAATAATCTCAAAAATATAAATATTCCCAGATAAAGCATCCTTGTAGTTGTGAGTTCATCTCAGTTTGTGAATTATGCATTAGTTTTAGATCCCAGATGTTCAATCACAATCCAGTTCGTAGGATCCATGTGTATCACCTCTGTCTTCCCCAGTATCTTAGTAAAATAGGTGTTCATATAGGGATATAGTATCCCAAAGGGGAGATAGCCCATATTTCCTTGATGCTTTCATGTCCTTAAACCAATTTAGTTGCATGTTCAGATGTTTCTTACAAAGTTAGTATCAGTTATCAATGCATATTTAGTCATGCAATCATGAGTCTGTTTATTCATGTATTTCGTGCATTAGATATGCATGCTCAGTATAATAACTCATTCAAGTATTCATGCATCAGATATGTATGTTCGGTATGAAATTTAAGTATATCAGTAGTTCCAGTCATATAGACATGTTTCCGATGTTCATGTCAAGTAAGTTTAGTCTATCAGAAATCTCAGCTTAGTTAGTCCCATTCGAGGATGAATTTTCCCAAGAGGGATATATTGTAAGACCTCACAAAATTATAAGCTTTTTTTAGTTCGTTAAAGCTTGAAAAGAGGTCCCAAACTTACAATCTCCTAGATAAGTATTCAAACTTAGTGGTATTTTAGCCTTTAAAAGTTTTCATTCTTATTTCATGACCTTTACATCCACAAAATTTTGATATTTAAGTTAATCCATGATCAGAAAGGTCAATAGGGATTCCCGGATGAGGTTCGGGTTTTTTAGACCTCGTTTAGACCACGTTTGGAATCCCAAAATAGTGGACCAACACAATCTTGGCACCTCACGTCGCCTATCGCATTGGTCAATATTGTTCCAAGACTTCCAGTCATAAGTATTGAGGTTTCGCATGATTATGACGTGGCGCATTGGGTATAGCATCAATGCCATCGACGCAACGCGTTGACCTGTGCGTCGGCACCCAGTTTTAGTCATTAAAACAGTTGCGACCCCAGGGTTATTTCATTCTTTTTTCCACCCTTATATAATACTCTAACACGAAATTCAACCCTTAATTCACCAAAATACATTATTTTCTCTCAAAATCCCTCAAGAACAAACTTAGGGTTTTCAATTGAGGATCCAAATTCAAGGGAATTCCACCGTTAATCTTTAAGAAGCTTCCAGTTAAGGTATGTTAGATGTTATTTCTTGGGTCCCTTCCACCCAAGAAGTTCAAGAATCCTTTTCTAAATTCAAAGATTTGATATTTATGAGTTTTCATGATTTATGTGAATTGAAAATTGAAGTTCATGTGTTGTTGAGTTATTAATTCATGTTTTAGGCTACAAGTGCTAAGGTTTGATCCTAATATATGATGACTTATGTGACATTCATGATAAACCCTTCAAGATGCAAGATTGATTGATGTATCCATGATAATTAGGTATAGAAATTGTTGTACAACCAAAACATGCTCCTCATATGTTTGATAAAATGCTTATGTTAAAGAAACAGAGACATTATAGTATGTTGACAAGAAATCTGTAATTGTGTATAAGTTAATGCATGCCAAGTGTTTATTGAAAGGCTTTAGTGAATGAATTATGAGATGTTGTATGTATCCCTATACATGTGCAAGATTAAGACTTCCAAGTGCTTGGAGAGATGCTTCTTTGATTGAATTGTAAATGATAGTTCATTGGCTTATTATTCAAGAATTGCCATGTCTTGTATTAGGTATGCTATCAAGTCCTGGTGGTATTTAGTACCCGACAATTTAGCTATATGCCTAGAGCCAGTGTCAGTTATAGTACTCTTAGTCATGTCACGATCAGTATAACTCAATCAGTTACATGACTTACGAAAATTCAGTAAGCTCAGTATCATTCCAAGTCCAATTTAGTATTCAGTTCAGACCTCAGTAATATTCAAATATTCAGTTCAGAATGCAATAGCATTCAGTCAATTAACAGAAATCAGCAGTATTACGTCAGTCAATGGAACTCAACAAACTCAGTCTAGTTCAGTTAATTACTATGATCAGTAATCGATTTAGTTCAGTGTAGCACAGTCTAAGAATCAGTTCAGAGTCTATTCTGTTGGTAGTAGGATTCAGCACCAAGCGAGGGCAAAGATGATGACTTTACTGTTACTTAGGTAGAGTCGATAGTAGCAGTCCCTGTACTCCAGAACTACGTAGCCAACATAGGATAAGGATTCAACCATTAGACTAAGGTTTGGCTACCTCCCAGGAGTCACCCATTAGATTAGGCTTGACTTTCTATTTAGGGTCACCTGTTAGGCAGGTTGACCATAGAAGTGTCTTTACCTATGGCACGGTACTGACACGCTTTCATATGGGGTTACAGGTTGGACCCCACTAGTTTAGATTTGGGGCATATCATTTAGATGACTACGTCCCACAGTCTCAGTTTAAGATTCAGTCAAAGTAATAGAACTCAGATCAATATTACAGAAATCAGGACTATCAAATACAGTCACTCAGCTCAGTAAAAAACTTAGATAGTTCCAAAGATTCAGAGATCATCGATTAAATAGGCTTGATGTCATATTCAGTCAATCATATTCACTATCAGTAGATTTAAAGATCACCCGCTAGATAGGCCTCATCTTAGATAAAGTCAATTAGTATCAATACCAATAGATTCAGAGATCACCTGCTAGATAGGCCTGATCTCAGATATAATCAAACAGTATCAGTAACCTCAGATATCTGTTATCAATAGACCCAGTAATTCAGTAACTCAGTATTAGTAAACTCAATAATTAGTGTTACTATGATTTTAGATATAGTTTATGCACTCATGCATGTACCCTAATTCAGCATACTCGTGTATTCAATTAGTATTGTCCATGTATACGAACCCTTTCATTTAGCCTTACCTCATCTAGAGTACCAGTATATTCTCACGTACTGACGCATACTTTTCTCTTGCGCTATGGTGTCTTATACCATAGATTCAGAAGTACGAGCTCCAGAGCATACTTAGCAGTTCAGACTCATTCAGCAGCAGTAGACTTAGCAATGAGTCCTCATCATTCGAGGATGTTCCTTATTTCAGTATTGTATTAGATTTAGTATTTTAGTAGATGGAGTTAGTTGGGGGAGTTTTCCATCAACTCCAATTTCAGACAATTTAGAGGCTTTCAGACTAGAAGTTCAGACAGGTGTTTTAGTTTTGGATATGATATATTTTATACATTTGTATTTTAGTTTGAACCTTATGGAAAGTTTTCTGCCATTTTTCTGCATTTTTGTAGTATATTAATCAATTATTGCAGCAGGTACCAGAAAAGGGTTAGCTTATTGTCCTTCGTGATTATGAGCACCATGTAGCGTCTGGTGTTCAGAATCCGAGGTGTTACAATGATATGATAGCCAAATACTTAGTAATGATATCAAATGAACTTGTTTCATGAACATTGGAACTAATAAAGTATGTGGACAACTTTAGCTTAGGTACAGTACACGTTCCAAGTTAGGACATATCACTATACAACATAACAAGTAAGGATTCTATAAGCTAAATTTATAGAGTAAGACAATAGGAGTGATAAATGAACAAAACATGTAAACACATAAGAAAATAAAGTATATGATTAATAAACTAAATGAAGAAAGTTTGCAGTAAGTAGACTAACTATGTACCCAACAAATGAACATACTTACATATATAATCGATGATCTTATAAACTCATATAAGAGAAACATGAGAAGAGTGTTTGTGCATTAATGATAAAATAGGTTTAAGGTTTACATGCTAATACTTGGTAGATTGAGCACATAGATCTTGTAATAAACTTATCTTGAAGCATTTTAATTCACTCAGGAGTAGGAATAAGATCATTTTCTACAATACTGATCATATACTACCACTATGTATTATTTACTACCAAGAGAACTTAGGAATCTCACTTTACAACACATGTGTTGTATTCAAGCGAAAGAAATAGGAAATTGAGTAGTGCTACATACCATGTTGTACAACTCATTTATTACCACAAAATGACTGTCTTCCTTTCAAGTTATTAAGATACAATAAAATAGTTGATAAAAATAGTTTTAGTAGTTAATCAACAAATTTTGGATACTTGGCCTCCCTAAATAGTAGCCGAGTAGTAAATTCGTAGTTTATAAAATGACTGTCGTGGAGAGCCTTGACAAGTAAGCCAATTACCCAAATTGATATGAGATGAGAAATCAATACCAAAACACAAGCTAGGCTTCTAGAATAAAGCCAACCATAAAAATATGATAATCATAGAAGTACATAACCAAAAATACCATACAACATCCTAAACCTGGTGCCACAATGTAAATAATACTAAATGCATCCTGAATGTCAAAGATAAAATGATTGTTCAAAAAGCATCAAAATCTATCTCTAAATACAAAATAAGAAATAGCCTAGATAGGAAAAGATAGAAGCTCAACTCTGATTGCATGGGTCAACTACTACCTCAAATAGATTCCAAGTACTACTTGAATGACTTGTCGTGCGATGCACACGTACCTGAATCTACACATAAAGAGCGCAGTAAGGGTGAGTAGAGTCCACTTGTACTCAGTAGGTATCACATGCCAACTGACAAAAGTAAAAAAATAAAACTTATAAAATGCACTCTATGGGCATATCACCTGCAATCAAAAAATGTCCCAAATAGTAGCCTACACTATCTCTACTAGCAATTCTATAATATACTCATATACCATACATAATATGAAAAAGAAGCACAACTATACACGTACACCAAATACAAGTATGAGAAATAAGTACAAATAAATAAATATCATGTCAAAGAGAATAATACAACACATAATTAGCATAATAGATATATTAAATGAAACAAAGATGATAATGGTGATGTGATGCTTAATGTTGTCGCAAAATATCTGTGTGTACCTACCGAGCTATGCTCCTGAGAAAGAACCTATGGGGGGGTTGCAAGCCACATAAAATTTAATAACCAATACCAATATCTATGACTTCTCTCAGCACATCCTTCGACAGAGAGTCTATAAAGATTTCATTAGCCATTTTTTCCAATATTTCCACAGTGGTACTAATGCTTCACAAGCGTATATAATATGAGGATGCAATGTTCACAACTAACAAAAATAAGAATTCCCAAAGCCAAGAAATAGACCAATCATTTAAGACAAAATAATTGGTATCATAGGTCAACTCTGATTGCATGGAACAACCACTTCCTCGAATAGATTCCAAGTACTACTTGAATTAGTTGTCGCGCGGTGCGCATGTACGTGGATCTGCACATAAAGAGCGCAGTAAGGGTGAGTAGAGTCTACTTGTACTCAGTAGGTATCATAGGCTCGCTGAGAAAAGTAGAAAATAAAACATATAAAATGCACTCTATGGGCATATCACCGTAACTAGAAAATGTCCCAAATAGTAGCCTACATCGTCTCCACTAACAATTCTACAACATACACATATACCATACATAAATCCGAGATAGAAGCACAAGTATACACATATACCAAATACAAGTATGAGAAATAAGTACAAATAAATAGATATTGTGTCAAGGACAATAATACAACACATAATTAGCATAATATATATATGAGATGAAACAAAGATGATGATTGATGTGATGATGATGTGATGCTTGAGGTTGTCATAAAATATCCATATACACCTACCGATCTATGCTCCTGAGGAAGGACCCATGGGGGATTTGTAACCCATATACAATCCAATAACTAATACCTATATCTATGACTTCTCTCAGCACATCCTTTGACAGAGAGCCTATAAAGATTTCACTAGACATTTTTCAAATATTTCCATAGTGGTACTAATGTTTCACAAGTGTATATAATATGAGGATGCAACGCTCACAACTAACCAAAATGAGAATTTCCAAAGCTAAGCAATATACCAATCATTTAAGACAAAATCCACTAAATATGTCAATAGGGAAAAATACACAACAATATATCATTGATACCACATAAATTCTAATTTAAGCTTTTGATTAGATAGATACTATTACTATACATACATAAGGCAAACAATAACTTACAAGACCCCACATGGTTATATATAGCATATAATGTCTCAATACTATAAAATAACAGCAACATAGGCCCACCACACCGGCACAACACAGTACTATATCCATTCACATGATTAGTTCACACACCAAAAATATGATTTTATATCAATATTAACTATCCAACCTATTCTGAAGAAAGTTAAGCCATAACCTACCACAAATATGTAAAGTTAGTATGGACAAGCCTTTATACAAATATTTCACCATAGAAATAGACCCGAAATCAACTAAAACCCACAAATATAAATCTACGCATTAAAAAAAAGCCAACAATACCCATATTGCCCATATCTATGTTAGGGTCAAAATAAACCCCCAAAAAGGTTTTCAGAAAAAAAGGATAAAATGAAATTTTTGTCAAAAAATATAGTTCCCATGATTAAAGGAAAATATAGAAGAAAGCCCAAATAAAAATGGGCTAAAATTGGGGTTTAAATTGCAAAACTACTAATTTAGGACCTTTAGGGAAAAATCCCTTAATATCACCTTTGGATTTATATTTTGAAAGGTTTAAATGGTAAGAATCATAGAAAAGTGATTGAAATAGGAGTTTTGGAGCTTACCCAAGCTAAAAATAGATGAAATTTCCTAAAAACTCTAAATCCCAAGCTTTAAGTCTCAAAGATTATGAAAAATTGTGAAAATATGGGATATAATATACCCAAGAGTAACTTAAGGAACCACTGGGTGTCTTAAGCAACCAAGCATCTCTTATGCGATGTCCACCTTATCGCATAAGAGACTAGGTTATCTCTTAAGTGAAATTCACTTAATTGAGCCTGGCGTCTCTTATGTGACACTTTGGCTATCAAACCAAGTCACATGAGCAACCAAAGTATCTCTTAAGTAATGCACTATATAAGTGGTGCAGTAGATAGATTCAGGTATCTACAGGTGAACCCTAAAGTTTTGTGTCGCATATTTAGGTTATTATGCTAAGCCATTATATAAGAGTAAGAGTTGTGCTAAAATTCACATATATACCTAACATTTTCTGACCAAAATCCTCGCCTAATCATGATATAGGGAATCTTTATCCCAACATGCTTAATACTTAAACCAATAAGCACAAATCAGTATATAATATATGAACAAGTAAATCACATTGAGTCTATGACACATAAATTAGCACAAAAGGGTGCTTAACATATGTATATGTGAACCTAATATTATATGCTATATGGAAAAATAGGCTGTAAAAACATGTGATATGTGTACGTGAACTATGAAAGCATGTATTGATACACATACGATCTATAAGGTATCAAGTGAGCAAATGAACTATAAGACCTCTAACATGTGGGAAAATGAGTTATAGGTTCAATACTATGTGAGAAAGTGGGTTAACACATGGAGAAAATTAACTAAGTGGGCACATAATACAAGGAAAATTTATTCCAGCCTGTCTCATACTTATGTTCCTAAGCACAGAGCCGCGTATGTAATATATGGACTTATAAGTCATATGGAGTATGGAACATGAGCAGATTAGCACAAAAAGGCACTAAAATATGAATATATGAACCTAATAGATGTATGACAAGTGGGAAATATTGCTATAGTAGAATCAAATTTATGTGCAAGTCAAACAATGAAATCATGTATTAGATGTGTGTATGCAGTATTAAGTAGCATGTGAGCCATACAAGAAAGTGAACTACAAAACAAAAATCATATTAAACAAGTGTATATCATATATGTAGGTAGACTAATACATCAACAATGTACAAATAAAATATGAACAAGTGATCACATGACACATGGGCAAATAAACTACAAGTCCTGTAGTGCAAGTAGGTTATGAGTCATGTAATATATAGGGAACTGGTCTATGAAGCATATATCATCTAACAATTGATCTATTTCTACTAACTGACGTAATATATACCATATTAGGATAGGTACTATGCAACATATAGTAATAAACAAGGGTTTAGTGAAGCAGGTAACACCTACACGCAAGTGTTATATGCCATATGAAATATGTGAGAAAATAATCCTCAAATAGCATATACCTTCAAATAAATAAGCTATAGAACATGTAGATTGTACAATTATAACAAACCAAGTACTTTTGTAACTAGGAGACATCCTATAGTACTACTCCACCATCACAAGTGCAGGCATATAGTTAGTGCTAAATCATGGGTGGGTTCTGCTCATGTTATTTACTCACCTCAAGCATATCAAATTGATTTCCCTTTTGTTATTTATTTTTCTTAACGTCCTAAGGGTTATTCTTATAGGTTTTCCAACCATTAGAAATTTGTTTTCTACCAAGTCAATATAAACTCTACATCTAAGATAGAGAAGAAATCCTCAATAGTTAATCTATAGGAGTAAGAGGTTGAGGTCGGCTTTATCTTCTATACTAGCCTGTGATGCACCACAATCCATCTGATGAATGTTCAAAATAAATCATGAAATTTAAAGTCACTATAGCATATTAACTCTTATACTTATCCATTCGCACATAAATGTCCAATATATATGAACTTATCCCATTATTATTTCATGCATGAGGGTTAACAACTTATATATTAACAAGTTATGGTAATAAAATCCCCTTAATTAGGAAATCTAGATAAATTGTTATGTATAAAGTTTATTGCAACATTAGGGATTCAAGTAAAGAAATAGTTTTTATACTTCATTGCAATTTTAATAATCCATCAGAATTCCATACTTATGGACAATGAACAACCTCTTATGAAACTAGCACAAGATGTATTATTACTTTGAATTTTCTCCCATATCTCCCTAACTTTAGATATATGTTCTGCACAAACTTGGTCAAGGATGAACAAGGCTTTAAGTATGGGGTTGTAATGTTGGGTGTATTTATGCAGCAATCTAGTGTCACTATTCTAGTCTTTTTAGCCTTGTTTTAAAGATAATTCATGTGCTTAGTGTGTTTATAATGATATAAATAAGCATAGAAGTGTCCAAGTATGTGTTTACAATGTTTAATGATGATTTCAAACAAGTTTTGATTCAAATTGAGCATTTAAAATTAACGGAGAAAACTAGTGTTACTAGCTTGAGCTAGGTGTTTGTCTAGTCTATCTTGTTTCGTTCTAACGCTTTTAATGAGTTTCTAGGTTGTTTTTATGTATTTATATGTGAAAAAACTTGTTGTTAATGTTCAAGTATCAAGTGTATCAAGACAAGAGTCAAAATAATAATTTCAAAATCAAAGTGAATGAAGTCTATGCTTAGCTCGTGTTTCTAGTTCGTCGTGTTGGATGTTGTGTTGCTTTGAACTTTAAATTTTTGTGCTTAATACTATAGTATTCTTGTTTAATAGATTATGATAATTATATAAAGGATATAAAAGCTTCAAATCAAGGGGGAACAACTTAAAAAGGCTTGAAATGGCTCAACAAAGGCACAATACGCAAATTGATGCAGTTTTGGACCTCTGGAATTTCTTAGGCGCTGGGGACTATAGGAGTATCCAATGGACTCGTGAAAAACACTTCTGGATTTAGAAGAGTACCAAAATAGTAATCAAATGATGCATGGTTTTCCTAACCGTGATTATCCTGCGACGCGGGCTTATTTTGGTGCTCCCTTAGCTTAGAAAAATTCGGAACAACAAATTCCAGAGGCTTAGGGAGATTTGGAGGAGACACCTTGCCTTTAGTGGGGATAAATGGAGGGAGACACCCTCTCCACTCCTGGTATCAATAGCTGAAGGTTTTCTTGTCCAACATGGAATGGGCTTACTCCTATACTATAAATACATATTATATCACGTTTTTACATACTTTTGGACATATTAGAGCAGTGGAGTTTACTACAACTTCTTTTTAGGTTTTATCATTCTTTAATCTAGTTTCTTTATGGTTTTTATCATCAATCCAAGGTATTGGATGATTAATATTTCCATTAAAGGCTAAAACTCATTTTCTGAGGTTAAGGCCAAGATCATGACTACTTTCATTTTGAATTAATTTAGTTTAATTGCTTATCATTATGGTTGTTTGTTTATTCTTGATATAATTATTTTGAGGATTGATCAGCCTTAGAATACATGTATTGTCGCACTTCTAATCTCGGGAGAGGGAATAGGGAGATAGAACGTGGGAATAGATGAAGTATGGTTCTTGTTTCTTTATAAAGTAAGGAATTTGAATTACCATCTAGGACAGGGATGTTCTTAGAAGCCTTACTTGATTCACACATAGGATGATAGCTTTAAAAGACTTAATTCGATTATTTCATCCCCGGTCAACGGTGTAGTTGTAATATCCAAATTATGTAAAAGATTAGAGGTTGAGAGACATAATCATGCAATTAACCTTACTAATCAACAACCAATATAAGACCGAATAAAGTTCAATAACGTAGTAGGATTGTTCGTAAGCCTTAACCTGGGGTCTATCCATTGATTGTCCTAAATCATTACTTTTCAAAATTAGTTTAGTTTACTTTTAGTTTATAAGCTTTATAAATACTTTTGGTTATTTTAACTCAATTATTAAACTAGAATTGGATAGTTAGTTAACACAAGTCCTTGTGGGATCAATACTTGGCTTCTTCAAGGCCACTTTACTACTTAGTAGACCACGTACACTTGCGTGTGCACTTGTGCGTTGTCGGTAGTTCTATTCTTGAAGTATAAATCAAGGTTCTTTGGAACAAAATTATAAAGACCCCTATATAGTGCACCTACTAGCTGCTCATACTCCTCAACACTATAAGAGTCAAAATTCATGATCACAACTACCAGCAGTTCGACACCTAGTCTCTCTTCAATAGGAACAACCACATCAGAGCCATCATCCCATAGAGTAACTACATCAACATCATGTAATGAATATGTCTCCTCATAACATACAACAATCACAGATACCACTCTCAATTTGTTAGGATGTTTCAAGATTTGTATATGTTGGATGTCACCTATTCATTATTGAGTTGCAGCATGAGATAGTTTTACCAAAACATCATAAAGGATACCAACAAGTTTCTTTACTATTCTATCACCCATCACTATTCTCATAGTGGTTTTGGAGCTCCCAACCCCAACTTATTAAATACTGAAAAAGGCATGAGGTTGATGCTAGCTCGCATGTCACATAATGCTTGAGTGAAGTTGAAAGACCCAATAGTGCAAGGTATTGTGAAAGCACCAGGATTATCCTTCTTCTCTATGAAAGATCTAGTAATTATAGCACTGCAATAAAGAATATTGTTGACTTTCTCATAACTGACTGAGCTCTTCTTGGTGATCAAATCCTCCATGAATTTTACATATCCTGTCATACGCTCCAATGCCTCTACAAACAATATGTTGATAGTCAACTTTTTTAACATACAAAATTTTCTTATACTTACCATTTTCTTGTTTATTTTTCATTTTTTATGGATAAGGAGGAAGAGGTGTTGGAATGAGCTTCTGCACAGTCTCCTCCATTATACTTGTTGTTGCTCCCAACTTCAATTGGCTTATCCTCATTTTTCTGCTCATTAATAGTGGGTACAGGTGGTTTAATAGTAACCTTAAAACTCTGAGTGGTAATGGCATGGCATTAACTACCATTTTTGGAATTTACCACTGTATTGCTCGGAAGAGTGCCAAGTTGTCTCTGATTCACTGTGCCTAACATCTAAGCAAATTGCTACTCTTATTGCTTGATTTTTGTAGTAAGTGACTCATGTTTTTGGTTCAATCATGACAGATCAGCTTTGATATCCTTCAGGCAGTTCTCTTTACTTTCTTGCCCTTTTACCATCTTATACAAAAGTGACTCCATTCTAAACTTTGTATCTTGATTACCTAGTTGAATATACTTATCACTGTTCTCCTACTCCTATCTCTATATCTTTTAGTATAATAGTTCCAACCTTGATTCTCTTGCCCTTGAGCTCGTAAATCTACCAATCTATGATCAAGACACTTTGTCTCTTCTTCAAATGTAATGTCTAATAGTTTAGAAACATACCTTTATGCCTTTACTATATTTACTTTCTCAGCATTCATTGACGCAATTTTTTTTGTAAGCAATCCAATATATATACAAAGCTATGATACTATGTAATTCACTGCTCCATAAATATTTATTTCTTCAATAAAATATGTACCAACACGAAATTCTAAATCTTGAGTATGACATCCTTTATTGGTCACCGCTATACCATCTAGCATTTCTTGTGCAACATCTCAATGAAAATGCATAAATGCTTCTCCTGAAATAGTACCTACAATAGCTCTTGATCTATTATTCAATGATCCATACAAGATCACAAAAAAGTTAGATTCTCTGAATCTATGATTTTGTACTATGCTCAGCTTCTTCTTAAATCAAAACTATGTCTTATACATAGACTCTGAAGGTAGCTATCTGAAATTTTAAATTTTATCCTTTAACTATATCATTCATGTAGAAGGGAAAAATCTTCTCAAAAATTATGTCATCAACTCGTACTAATTCATGATAGATCCTCTGGGAAGTTCCCCTAACCATAGTGATGCTTCACTAGTCAAAGAGAATGCGAACAACCTCAATCTCAATGGTTCCTAATTAACCCTTGGAGTGGTATAAGGTGTGAGGATACCAAGAAAATTTTCAAGGTGCATGTTTGCATCATCCTTACCTGCACCCAAAAATACACACTTTAAATTCAACAATTGGATCATAGCACTAGTGATATCAAACTTCACATTAGGGGCTAAAGTAGGAGGAACAATGGCTTAAGACTCCGTAGGCTCAATATAACTAAGATTTTTATCATTATCCTCATATGGGTCTAAGTGTTAATATGCCAGAATAAATGGAGCTCTACCTCTCTAAAATTGATGATCAACAACCTTTTTAGTCCTGACTAGTCCACCTTGATGAGCAAACTCTACCAGTGTGGCAAGTCTAGCCTCTTCGGCTTCTCTACGTTCTCTTCCCAACAATTGTTGAGTTCATAAATCAAAAATATTCTATATATCTAATGGAGAAAGTGGGATTTCCCCATTTGGATTCATATGGGGGATCTTGAACCCTTTCACAAACTTTTTCTGACATTCTTTTTTAAGTTTGACGGATTCTCTCTGGTTCTGGATCAGAAGGGAGTAAGGGATTGCCTATACTCCTAGTACTTGGCATACACCAGTGTATGCCAAATCAAAAACAAAAATTTAAAAATTCAAACTATGCCAATTTAATTCATTACTCAAACCGTCTTCCCCAGCAACAGCGTCAAAAGCTGATGTCACCCAAAATACACTTCAGTTAGATGTATAATACAGTAGATTGCAAATATAATAACCCAAATAGGTTGGGGTAGATCCCATAGGGAAAACATGAACAATTGGTTGACTTGATGTAATTCACAAGTAATACAGGAAAGTAAATAAGGGTATTATATTATCAATTACAAGTAGTCACCAAATCTTTAATTCTTTTGGGTAGTAGACTATATGAGATGAACACTAGGTTTGTGTTCCCCCTAGCTTCTCAACTCCATAAATTTCACGTGATCAAGCTAGATGTTCTGTTGTTCTACATGCAAAGTCTACAAGATAAGTAATATCAGCCGCCTGGTAAGCATGAAGGTAAATTTTACCCTTTACTGAGTAAGTCTTAGGGTATCACCTTGTTACTCCTTTATATGACCTCAGTTTACTATAATGGGGTAGGATCAATTGATTATATGAAATGGATGGAACTAAAAGGTAGAGGTGAATCCCAAGTCACTATCCTGATCTTCTTTCCTAATGACAAGTTCCCTTGTAGAGATGGATGCGAATACAAGCTATCTCAAGTAACAACATATACTCAATATTGATTATCGTGAAAAAGATTAAGATACATGTAGAAACCCTAGAGCAGATGTGTTTAACACTTCCTCTACGTAGCTAATCTGCCAGGGTTACCACAATCGTAGTCAAGGAGATTAGCCGCTCATGTTTGTGCAAGAAACTATGATTATCAATGAAAAACACATAAAATCAATTGCATAAGAATAAAATTAATAAACTCTAAAGTGTTTAGTTTAATAACAACCCAATATTTCAAGAGAAATTGTTGAATTATTATAATAATATATAAAAAAGTGTAACGTAATAAAAGATAAACCCTAGGGTATTTATCATATCTCAAAAAAAATTAAAATCCTAATTAAAATGGGCAAGTTAAAGTTAAGTTGACAGTCGATAGGACTAGGTCTTCACTTGGATCGGCATCATACAAGTCATGCCCTGCCTTATCTTATCTGTTCTACTATCGCATCTCTCAAGGATTCAACGTCATATTAATCTTACGACTTTAGCTTATAAGTCATAACTGAGTGTACAAGTTGTGTCCTTCACTCATATCCACCTGGGACTTTTGTCCTTCCAAGTCTTGAACACTGGTTTGTATACGACTTCTTTATACGAGTCGTTCTCAGACTTTCGACTCGTATATTTCTAATACTTTATTGTTTGAACGTTATCTTAGGTTATGTTACGCTTACAAATTCTCTATATGACTCGTATCCTGTATTAAGTCTTGGATACTTGATTCGTATCTTCCTCATACTTGACTGTATAGTTTAGTTCTTTCGTGAGTATGATCCAGTACACGAGTCATATCGGGTGGGTACAATTCAAGAGTTGACTCGATACTGCTCAAAGTTGGTCTTTTGTAGGTATTTTTCTTCTCTTTTTGTTCAAACACTATTGTGGACTTGTTTTACCTGTAATTCACACCAAAGTGCATCATATCCAACAAAATATCCTAAGTTCATGCATAAATTTATTATTTTAAGCATTAAAAGTGTTGTGTTTCCACACCACATCAATTATCAAGGTAAGAAGTGCATGGAGCTTGTGATTAGTCAGAAAATCTATTGATCCCTAGTGGAGTAAAGTTTCAAAAATTAATGAAAGGTGCAGATGAAAATGATGAGAATGATGTTAATTCAGAATGCCAATCACTGATATTATCCCAAAACTTTACTATAATCAAACTTTATATTAAAGACTAAATGAACCTCTATCTAAGATTCTCCAACTTGTAGTAAATCCACTACAGTAACACCTTGACAACTCTTCCAAGACTCTTCAACACTAGTTAACTCTAACCTGTTTCAAACTTAGGCAACTCCACTTAAGCACTCTCAAAGTAAAAATAAAAGAGCATTACTCTTATAAGTTGAGTAATTTTGTTACAATTCAAACCCTCTCAATAACACTCACTCTTTTTATGTATACAATAAATAAGAACTTGATCTATAATCGAGCAAGGAAGAAACTTAGTTTTTGCCTTTCTCTCACTCTTCAATTTTTGGAATTACAAAAACCGCTTGATGAAGAAACATCTTTTTCCATCAATAGTGGAGTGATGATTAGGGTTAAAATATAATTGGACCAAGTTTACTAATGAGTATAAGCAGCACCTGCACAATTTGTTACACAAGAAGACAAAATTGTGCAGATATATGCCAACTTTACTATACCTTTGAACATCTAGGAACCTAGTCCCTTGAAGTCATCTACTCATCATCAAAACAAAATACAACAATTTCCCCCCTTTATGATGATGACAAACCATACACAGAGTTTTGAGCATCAATACACATTTATCATATTTAATCAGTGTGATTATAACTACCAAAGATGAATGTTCCCTCTATCATGCAACAACATCTATGCTTCCATTACCATGAAACTTAGGGACCTGGTCCCATATTGTAAGTTCTCATCAAGCTTCAATTACTTCCCCTTGATATCATGCACCATTGGTCATTTTATGCATTTACATACTTCCCCCTATCACATGCCATCACATCAGCAATTTAATATATTCACACCTGCACCTGGTCTCTTCCACATGAAATAAATAATTTTTTTATGCTTCTTAGTCTTAAATAACCTTCGAAAATTAATTTATATTTTTATTTTCCACTGAATTTTTGAAAAGAACTAAAAAGAAGGTTTATTTTTCCTATAGTATGTTTTAAAAAAATATAATTAATTATTTATCATCAAAACTCGCACAAATATTTTGGTTGTTGCATTCATATTTTTCTTCTAATTATTTTCATACTATTATATATATGTGTGTGTGTGTGTGTATGTATGTATGTATATATATATATATACATATTTAAGTTACAAAAGTATTATATTTGATGTCTTTACAAAACAATATATATAATTTATATATTTTTATATTTAAAGTAAATTTAAGACAATAATAAGCATAGGTAAATTTAATTTTACTAAGAAAAAGAAGTATCTGGGCCAACTATAATTCAATCTCATCTCATTCATTCAAGCCCAAATTTTATTTATCAATTCGGACCAAAAGGCTTAAAAATTGGCCCAAAATTCGGTCCTTTCCCCGCATCCACCACATCAATTCACCCCACACCATATCCACCAATCATGCACCACCACTTCAATAAAGAAACACAATCCTCACCCAACAAACAAAAAATTATCTCAGATGTTAATTATTTCTCAATCCAAGGATCATGATTGTTAACTTTCCTATATATATATATATATATATATATATATATAAAGTAAAAAATACTCACGTGTCTCCCCTTCACCAATAATCATCGACGTACAACCTCATCCTTCCCCAAAATCACGATTGGTCATTACCCTGAAACACACACAAAAATAATTTATCCTCTCTCTTTACTTCTTTTTTCTTTTTTCCACCAAGTGCAAGCGAGAAACCCTAGTAGTCATAGCTGACATGGATTTGCCACTATACCATATGAAGATTCTCTTATTTTAGTTATCTCTGATCTGTGAACCCAATAATCAGAAAAAACAGACCCAAAATCATGCAAAAATCAAAATCCAACCTCAAAATCATCTATGACTGAGTGACAAATCATTCAATAGATTTGAATTTCAACTTCAAATCCCTATTCTTCCCACGCTCTTGATATTTTTAATATAAATTTTGACTTTTAAGTCCATATTTGAACCTATGTTTATGAGTTTCTCTATTCCCATGAGAGATGGGGGGTTTGAAAGTTCACTACAAAAAAATAAATTGGATTCTCAAAAGAAAAATAAGGAAAGAGAAAATGTGAGAGGAAAACTCAAAGAAAACAATAAAGGCTAGTATACAGAGTTTAATGTTAAGGAAGAAAACAAATTTTTTTATAGATTCAGATATAGTGAGCGAATTTTGGAAAAGGGAGAGAACGGTCATTCATATATTATAAAAAATTTTGTTGCCTTACTTGATTCCGAGTTGAAGTCATAAGTCGAGTTTCAAATTTGGAATCCTCGATGTCAGAACCATAATTTGCTGCACAACATAAGGTAAAATTCTATCCTATCTAATTAAACTATATTTGATTTTTTCTATCATTGATCATTTGAATTTGTTGATTAAATTTGGATATGCATGTGGAGCAAAATGATGTTTTTATGCTTGTTTTTATTCATATTAGGGAGAGGGACTGTAAAATATTCATCGTTTGATGTTTAAGTTTTCAAATGAAATTAGTTGTTTTATTTTTCTAGTTGTGAATACAAATTAAAACAATATATTTTGTGTCGTTTTATATATTTTGTAATAGTCTTATATGCTTGGTGGATTGTTTAGCGTCATTTTTATGTATGTTTAGATGCTTTAACATAGTAACATTATCTTGGTTATATCAAAATTTGGTTTGTGTATTCATAAGGTACAAGAATGCTTTTCTTTTTTTTCATTTACTTTTTGATGTTCATTGTAAGGTAAGAGTTGAGAGTATGCATGAACAATTTTGTAAAGAAAATGGATGACTAGGGTTGTGTAAACCTGCCATGACACAAAAACTATGAGTCGTGATGGCACTTGTCGCAAAAAGCATTGACAAGTAACCCTATCACCCCAAATGATATGAAATAAGGAACCAATAAAAAAACCCAAGTCAAGACTCCTAAAGCGGAGTCGAACCTCATATATCCAATAAATAGCAGAAAGTACATAACCAAAGATTCCTTAAGAATATCCCAAACTTGGTGTCAGAGTGTAAGGACCAACTAAATATATCTAGAATGTAAAAAATATACATTTCATAATCCAAAAGGATCACAATCTGTCATTGGATACAAAACCAATACACAATCAAAACAAGAAAATGTAGTAGATAATCCTAGAAGCATAAACTGACCGCTACCTCAAAACTACTCCAAATACTGCCTGAATCAGCTACCATATGGCATACTCATACTTGGATCTGCACCAAAAGGGTGCATTAGGGGTGAGTACAGTCCACTTATACTTGGTAGGTATCATAGGACAACTGAGCAAAGCAGAAAATAAAGCTATAGAACACACAATATGGGCACGTCACCTATAATAAAAAAATATCCTTAACGGTAGCCCATGTTGTCTCCACAAATAGTTCTACAATATAAATATATACCAAAACACAAGTATAAGGAAGAAGCATAAATAGATAGATATAACATCATGATTGAAAGTATAACGCAAAATCTAGACAATGTATGAAATGCAATAAAGAAGATGATACTGATAATGATGTAATACGGGAGATTGTCTCACAATCTTTGTACACACCTACCGAGTTTTTCTCCCTAGGTATGACCTATAGGTGATTCGTCAACCCATATACAATCCAATATCCAATACCAATCCAGCATCACAACTCTTCTCCAGTACATATATAAACAAAGGATTTTTAAAAATGTCAAATATTATGTTAGAAAAAGCCAGTATTTTAATTATTTTCATGGAGGTACCAAATGTTTCATAAATGTATATGATATGAGGATGTAATGCTAACAACCAACCAGAATGAGAATTTCCATATCCAACCAATATACGAATCCACATGAGACAAAAATCCTCTTAATATTCCAAGCATCCATGATTCAATATAACCCATATGCAAATAAAGTAAAATAAACAATAGTATGCCATTGATACCACATAAATCCCAAGTTAAGATTTTTCACCAGAAAAGATGCAACCAAATATACATACACAAGGCCAACAACATCATACAAGACCCCACATGGTTACACATAGCAAATAATGTCTCAAAACCATTGAATATTAAAAACATAGGCCCCATATGACACAAAATAATAACAAAGTCATTATCATGATTAGTTCCCACACTCAATACATGATTTATACCCAATAAAGAAAGTTAAGTCATAACCTACCTCAATTGCAGAAAATCAATCCAAAAATCCTTCAACATGGATATTTCTCTTCATAAACGAATCTATATTCAACTAAAACATACAAATATAGAATCTATGCATCAAAAGAAAGCCAACAATAATTGTATTGCCTATTTTTGAGTTGGGTTCAATACGGACACTAAAAATGGATTTTCAAAAAAGAATGATAAATTTCAAATTTTAATTCAAAAAAATATTCTCCGTGATTAAATGAATCCATAGAAGAAAATTCGAGTGAAAGTGGATTGAAATTGTGGTTAAAATCGATGAATTACTAATTTAGGCCTCCGAGGCAAAATCATTAAATTCCACTTTTGAATTTAAGTTTTAACAATATTTAAGTGACATGAATCAAAGAATAATAATTAAAATAGGGAGTTGGAATTGTTAAAGTGGCCCAGTGTCTGCTTAAGCGACATACATATGACTTGGAATTGTATAAATACCCCACTTGGCCGGATTTTCACCATTCTCTAGAATATTGAACCCTAAAAGTGTGAATTCTTGGGAGAATCAATTGTAGGTGGTTGTGGGGCTTTGGTATTGTTTATTTTTGCAAATCATCATTAAATTTAAGGTATGATTCCACAAATTTCTTGGTTAATTACTTCATTATTTTCTAAAATCTCTAAATTAGTGGTGGCTTTATTGGAGCACCATTAAAGCTCATAATTCACTCATTTTGAGGGTAAATGTTTAATAAGCATAGAGGGACGCAGTGTTGGTTTTGAATGTGCAATTTTATTAATGGGCACCACATGAGATTTTTATGTAATTCTGGACCTAAACAACAATAGTAAAATATGGGGTCATTACTCTCATTTTGATGTGTACATTGTGATTTTGATAGCAAGGCATCTTGCAAAAGCTTATCAAAACGGAAAATTATGGTTTAGTAGATTCTTTGAGCTTTTCTTCACCATCTAGGTAGGCTAGGGTTACCTCTTCATAGATTGAGTTATTTGATATTATGATTATGATATCATGTTAGATATATGATGGTACTTAAGTATTAGAGGTATGATACAACACTCTATGTTGTTTTCTATAAAATTTCTGTGTTTTTAGCTCACTGGCCAGGGTACATTTTTGGTAACAAGTCATGAAGACTCTATTAGAGTCATATATTGACATCCGTACCCAAACAAGTATTGGTTACCTAAGTTTATATCCTAATTATAATTGGTACCTAATGAGTTGAAAGATGAAGTAAAGAGTTATAGGGTGGTACTCGTGACCAAACCAGTGAGACGACCCGAGGTTATTATCATGGTAACGACTAAGACTCTAGGAGTCTTAAGGTATGGTCACGAGTTGTATGATGTGACTCATGTTAAAATAATAAAGGTGCCTTGAGTTACTATCCAGACCACGAGTCATGGTAACAACTCAAAATATGTTCTAATGAGATGTAAGGTAACCCATAATCACTGGCGTTACATTTTTACATTTTACTTAAGGGTACTTTGTTCATTTCTCTCATTCCCCAACTAAATCTCACGACTTAAAATACTCTAAGAGACCCTATAACTCTTTATTACTCCATCATAAACTTCATTTATCTCTCTTATATCCCCAATAAAGAATACCTAAGGTTGTCTAAGAATTGGTCATCTAGGGATCAAAGTGTGATTTCTTACCCAAATTTCTTTGTATCAAAGGCATGTATCTCTATGGATTAGTGGAGACTCGAAAATATTCCAAGCCTTCACCTGATGCAAGAAAGTTTGTTGCGACTGCTAAAGTGGCTCTTTGGTGAGTTAGTAGAGGTCACTGTAGTGGACATTTTGGGTGCTTTACCATTCCTAACCAAATTGTCAAGTGTCTCTTTAGTAGGTAGTTGGACGCTAAAGTTCTTGTTATGTTAGTATTAATCAACCGCCTTAACGGCCTGCCATGTCATCAAGTTAACACTTTAATAGTCAATTGGGCACTTTAGCTCCTATTGCTAAAGTGGCCCAGTGTCTGCTTGAGCAGTATACGCATGAAAAGGAATTGTATAAATACCCCACTTGGCCTGATTTTCAATATTTTTGAACCATTCTCTAAAATATGGATCCCTAAAAAGTGGTAATTCTAGGTATAATCAATTGTAGGCGGTTGTGGGTATTTGGTGTCGTTAATTTATGCAAATCACCATACAATATATGGTAAGATTCCATTAATTTCTTGGTTAATTCCTTAAACTTTTTCTAAAATTCCTAAATTATTGGTGGCTTTATTGTAGAACCATTAAAGCTCATAATTCATTCATTTTGGGGGTAAATTTTCCTTAAGCATAGCGGACGTGGTGTTGGTTTCAAATGTGCAATATCACTAATGGGCACTACATGGGATTTTACATAATTTTTAACCTAAAGAAAATTAGAGAAATATTGGGTCATTTTTTTGATATCATTGTGATTTTGATAGCAAGGTATCTTGCAGAAACTTATAGAAAAGGAAAATTGTGGTTTAGTAGATTCTTCGAGCTTTTATTCAGCATCCATGTAGGCTAGATTTACCCATATCATATATTGAGCTATTTCATAGTATGATTATGATATTATGTTAGATATATGATGGTACTTAGGTATGGGAGGTACGATATAACACCCCATATTTTTGCCTATGAAATTTCTAAGTTTTTAGCTCACTGACCAGCGTATGACTTTGGTAACGAGTCATATAGTGTCATCTATATTCAAACTAATATTTGTTACCTTTGTTTCTATCCAGATGATGATTGGTAGTTAATTAGTTTAAAGGTGAAGTAATGAGTCATAGGGTGGGACTCATAACCAAACTAGTGTGATGGCCTAAGCTTGGTAACGACTAAGACTCCATGACTCTTAAGGTATAGTTGTGAGTTGTATGATGTGACTCATTTTTAAAATAGTAAAGGTGCCTTGAGTTACTATCTAGACCACGAGTCATGGTGAAGACTCAAAATGTGTTCTAATGAGCTGTAAGGTGACCCGTAATCACTTTACATTTTTGCATTTTACTTAAGGGTACTTTGTTCATTTCTTTCATTCCCCAACTAAATATCACGACCTAAATTACTCTAAGAGACCCCATAACACTTTATTACTCCATCATAAACTACTTTTATCTCTCTCAAATACCTAAGAAAGAACACCTAGTGTTGTCTATGGATTGGTTATCCAGGCCTCAAAGGGGGATTTCTTCCCCAAATTTCTTGGTATCAAAGGAATTTATATCTATGGATTTGTGGAGACTAAAAAATATCCCAAGTCTACAGCTAATGCAATAAAGTTTGTTGCGATTGCTAAAGTGGATCTTTTGTGATTTTACTAGAGGGCACTTTAGACGATATTTTTGGTACTTTAGTGGCCCTAACCAAATTGGCAAGTGCCGCTTTAGTAGATAGTTGGTTGCTAAAGTGCTAGTTATGTTAGCACTAATCCACCACCTTACTGGCCTGCCATGTAAGCAAGGTAACATTTTAGCAGTCAGTTGGGTGCTTTAGCGCCTATTACTAAAGCAGCCCAATGTCTTCTTAAGTGGCATACACATGTCTGGAAATTGTATAAATACCCCATTTGGCCTTATTTTCACTATTTTTGAATCATTCTCTAGAATATTAGACCCTAAAATATAGGAATTCTTCGGAGAATCAATTGTAGGTGGTTGTAAGGCTTTGGAGTAGTTAATTTATGCAAATTACCATCAAATTTATTGTAATATTCCATAAATTTCTTGGTTAATTCCTTCAACTTTTTATAAAATCCCTAAAGTATTTATGTCTTTATTATTGAACTATTAAAGCTCATAATTCACTTATTTTGAGAGTAAATGTTCAATAAGCATAGAGGGACCTGGTGTTGGTTTTGACAGTGCAATTTTATTAATGGGAAACACATAGGATTTTTAGGAAACTTTGTACATAAAGCAAAATAGTGAAATATGGGGTAATTATTCTCATTTTGATAAGTACATTGTGATTTTGATAGCAAGGGATCTTGCGGAAGCTTCTCAAAAGGGAAAATTATGGTTTAGTAAATTCTTCAATCTTTTCTTTAGTATCTAGGTAGTCTAGGTCTACCCTCTTGATTGATTGATTTATTTCTTTGTATGATTATTATATTATGTTAGATATCGTATGGAACATAGGTGTTGGAGGTATGATATACCACCCCATAGTTTTGCCTCTGAAATTTTGACTTTTCAGCTCACTAGCCACGGTACAACTTTGGTGACGAGTCATAAAGACTCTATATGATTCATATAGTGTCATTTATATCCAAACAAGTATTGGTTACCTAAGTTTCTTTCTTGATCATGATTGGTACCTAATTAGTCAAAAGGTGATGTCACGAGTAATAGGGTCTGACTCATGACCAAACCAGTAAGATAGCCCGAGGTTGTTGTCTTGTTAATGTCTAAGACTCCATAAGTCTTAAGGTCTAGTCACAAGTCATATGGCATGACTCATGTCCAAACCAGTAAAGGTGCCTTGAGTTACTATCTAGACCACGAGTTATGGTGACGACTCATAATGTGTCCTTATGAGTTGAAAGGTGACCCATAGTCATTGGTGTTAGATTTTTGCATTTTAATTAAAGGTACTTTAGTCACTTCCCTCATTCCCAATTAAATCCCATGACCTAAAATATTGTAAGATACCCCATAAAACTTCATTACTCCATCATAAACTACTCTCATCTATCTCAAATACCAAATAAAAAACACCTAGGGTTTTCTAAGGATTTCTCATCTAGGGCTCAATGGGTGATTTCTTCTCCAAATTTCTTGGTATCAAATGCATATATATCTCACTAAATTTGTATTTTCATTATGGATTGATATTTCCATACTTTTAATGTCTAATTTTAAATAAATGGTTGAGGGGTTTTGGATAGTAATTTTGTAAATGCATTTCCTATGGTTTTGAATTGGTTATCTATGATTTATCTTATGGTTTCGAACTAAATATTTGCATGGGCATTATATTTGGAATGGAGAACATGTGTTTCCCCAACTTTATGGTTTGAATGGTTTTGAAGTGGTTTTATCCAACCACAACTTGCATAATTAATTTTAGAAACATGGATGCTTGCATAATCAAAATCACATTTGGAACCTCACATTGCATAAAAGGTTAATGAAAGTTAAACAAGATTTTGAAAGGCCTTTGTGGCTGTGGATTAGTTTTTAATTAGAAAACATTGGAGTCATTTTGGCTAAATAGTTGTGGAATGTCATAAAGGAATTGGCTTGCATGCTTAATATTTGATATAACGATACCAATTGTAAATGCCTAATTAAAAGAATCCTTTGTAAAAAGATAGGAATGTGTAAATAGTTCTGATTTGGACTTAAAGAACGTTTTGTAGCTTGTCATAGAAGGTAAATGTCTTGGGGGACTGATAATGGAAACCACGTTTACCAGCATAGGGGCCTTGGTGGCCTTGTTCACAGTTCACATTTTATATATCTATATATTTAGAATGGTTGAAGCCTCGATGGTTGCTATATCATGTTTTGATGAAGATTAACTGACAATAAGGGACCAAGTCCTTGGGTCTTCATGGAAAAATATAGTTGTCATAAGGTCTGTGCAATTTTGTTTTCTATGTAACAAACTACACAGGTTAGATATGTACCTTTCCAGGACACTTAGCCCAATCAAATTTCTACCATAATCATTATTCCACTATAAAAGGAAAAGAATGCTTCTTAATGAAACTATTTTTGCACAAATTAGAATTGAAAAGAGTGAAATAACTAAAAACTCAACTTTGTAATATTGCTCAAGTTCTTATTTGTATATATACTGAAAGAATGACTGTTATTGAGCCAAGTTATGGTCTGTAACTGAATTAATCATGCTATAAGAGTAATGTTTTCTTTTCTTTCTTGAGAGTCCTTAGGTAGAGTTACCTGAGTTTAGTATTTGTTAGAGTTAATTAATATAAAGTTGTGTTTTTGGCTGAGTTGTCAAGATAGGCTTGTAGTAGAGTTATTAAAAGTTGATGGATCCTAGCGTTAGGTACATTGTGTCTATAATAAAGATTTTGATTATAGTGGATGATTGAGGTTCTTGTGAGGATAAGCCATGATTTTTCCTCCCTTGAGAAAGGAGGTTTCCAAGTTAATCATTGTGTTCTTTACTTTTCTATAAGGTTTTAGTTTTTCGGTGCTTAACTTTTTGATTACCTGTGACTGACTCTAAGGGACTTATCCCTCACAGTGTGGTGCCACCCCCTCCACCCATGTTTCATCAATTGGTATCAAACCAGAACAATCTAAAAGATTAACACCTAGAGTGATTTGGTTTTCATGGTTGCTCCACCTAATCTAGTAAAAGGTAATATACCACTAGACCACCCAGATTTAATGGACCATACTATGGGTTGTGGAAAACAAGGATGTTTGACTTTATTATGGCTGAGGACAGTGAGCTTATGGGCATAATTCTTAATGGTCATCGTGTACCTGTTAAGGAGATCAAAGAAGGTGACATGAAAAGAATAGTGGTGAAAACCATAAGAGAGTTTGATGATGAAGATAAAAAAAAATTGAGAAAAACTACAAGGCCAAGAAATTTCTTATCTGTGGCATAAGACTAAATGAATACAACAGGATATTAGTTTGTCAAACAGCTAAGGAAATTTGGGATTTCTTTAAACATCTCATAAAGAAACTCTTGATGTGAAGGGCTCAAAAGTTGACATACTGACTATTCAGTATGAAACCTTCACCATAATGGAGAAACCATCCAAGAGATGCACACTAGATTTACTTCTATCACTAATGAATTGCATTGTTTAGGAGAAGTAATTCCTTTGTACAAATAAGTAAGAAAATTGTTGGGGGGTTCTGCCTAAATCTAAGTAAAGAAAAGTTGATGTTAATACTGAGGCAAGGAACCTAAAAACTCTCACCATGGATATGCTTATTTGTAATCAAAAGACTCATGAACTCAATAAGCAGTAAGGGCAAGAAAAGAAGGAAATAAAAAGGAAAAATATTTTGAATTGAAGGCTTCTAAGTCATATTCTAATGAATAAGACACTAATGTTGCCTATTTTTTTTTAAAAAAGAATTGTTAGATTATGAAGAAAAGTGATCAGTTTCAAAAAAAAAGTGGAAGTAGCAATATGAAGGAAGGCAATATGGAGATTTTTCATAAATGTAGAAGTCCTGAGTATTTCACTAAGGATTTTCCAATGAATAAAATGGATTATAAAGAATATCTCAATACTGGAAGTAACAATGGAAGGAATAGAGAACAGGTATTATAAAGTTAAGATGAAAATATGAAGGAGATTTTGCAATCAGGCATGCACTAGCAGTTTAGGGAGATTCCTTCAGTTAATCTGATGAGGCAGAAAAGGCTAATGATGTGTCCATGTTGGCTATGGAGAAATGTAAAATTACCTATGATTCTTTATTTTCTCCTATGAAAAAAACTTAAAATGGAAAAAAATTAGGTAACTCTCTCTGACATTAATAAAAATTTAGATAATTATTGTGCTAGAAAGATAAAGAAGCTAGCAAATATGTTAATTGATTTAGTGTGTGAACAAAGTGCTAAGAAAAATGGTCTAGAAGAGAAAATATAGAATCAAGAGCTTAAATTAATTGATTTAACTCTCTAGATTTCTAAAATAGAATAACAGTTTGGAAAGATGAAAATTGATAATTTAAGTTTATCTAGTCAACTAGAGAAAGTAAATGACTCTGATGATAATGGAAAGAAAAAAGTTTCAAGGATTCTTATTGAGCTTGAAGATAAATTGAGGGATTCTCAAAAGAACTTTATGAATGCCATCCATAAGAATGAAGAGTTAGAAAGGGACCTGGTCCATTTAAGAGAAGAAATTAGCAAATATCTACAATGGACTACATCCTCATAGATCCTTTCTAATTTAACTAGTTAAGGCATTAGAAATGGTGAGGGACTTAAGTATCTGTATAAAACTCAATCACCTGTGTCTCAAGGTAAGGTTATTCAAGATGTTAGAAGAAAATTTCACAAATCTCTATGCGCCCATTGTGGGAGAGATGGTCACATGAAGGAAAACTATTAAAGTTTGAATAGATCTAGAATGAGTAATGTCAGATACATCCAGGAAGGGTATATCTATCTTAAGGGTTCCAAACATTTGAAAAATATGAATCATCTCTTATTACTAAGATGGTAAAAGAATTATTTGATTACATCCTTTTTCTCTTTCTCGGAACTCAAACTCAAATGGGTTCCCATATTTAACAAATAATTTTATTTGAATGAGGGAGAAAGGGTTTACAGTTAAAATAGGTTCATTGACAGTTGTTATTCAAAGTGTATGACTAGAAATTTGTCTATATTCTCTCCATGAAGAGACTTCAAAGTTGAGTTATCTCATGTAGAAATGGTAAAAAGGATCAAAAAGTGTGTGGTTGATGGGAAGTAACTTACCTTAGGGTCCAACATCAAGATGTTGATCTATGGGACATGTAATTTACTTTGGGATGAAATAGTTGATTTCAAGGGACCTAGTCCTTGGAAAATCAAAGATGAAATTTCTAGGAAATAAGTCATAAGTAGAGGAGGAAAGAAGTATGCACTTGTGACTGTAAGTGACTACTCGAAGTTCACCTGGACCATGTTTTTAGGAACTATGAATGAAATCTATGAGGATTTGGTTATATGTTCCTTCAAACTCAAACAAATTTGCTCTTGTGGATTACAACTCATCAAGCTAAGCATACAAAGTTTTCAACAAAAATGAACTCTTTGTACTGAAAAAAGTTAGCTAAAAAATGTGAAGAAGGTTTAGAAAGACGTGTCTGGCTAAAGGCAATGCAGAAGGAACCTTGGAAATTTAGTTTTCAAACCTATTTTCAAAACTTTCTCAAAAATAAAGTGGTTTATTGAAAAAAATAAGTTAAAGTTGGGATTGATCAAATTGATCTGACCAACTAAATGATTCAGTTTTTCTTCCAAAATTTGGCTATGAGCAGGAGACTTTTATCTTTGGTAAAGTAGGAACAGTTTGGTCAAACATAGTACTATACCTTTGCAGTTATACACCCATGGTAACAACTTTGAAAATGATAGATATTACTTGCACAAGATTAAGGATTCTCTCAAGAAAGAGGGACCTGGTTCTATCTTTCACGGTTAGTACCAAAACAACCGTGAAAGTAAGCCACGCATCATATCTTATCAGAGCAGAAGCTATCAAATCATAATTAATGTGAAGACTCACCAAATTAATGTCAGACGCGTCATTTAAAAAAAAGGCATTTTTAATGAAAATAGTCACTTTATTTAAATCACCAATCCAAAGTTATCTTCTTTTATTCTTTTCCAAAAGGTAACTTAATTCATCTTTTCCTATTGTCCTACATCTTTGAATTAAACTATTACTTTACTCTTTCACTCACTAAATATTGTAATGGTAAATATTCCCTCATTCTTAAACTCTGTAAAAGATCCCGAAACCAATAAAGCTCCCAAATGGCTATCAGAAAAAAACCCAAATTAAGTATTCTGATCCCTTTGTTCGCCTCCTAAGTCTACATTATAATAATGACAAGCTAACAAGTGTATCTTTACAAGATATTGAAAAGAATAAAGGAAGCCAGCTACATGAATGGAAGGACATAAGGGATGGAAGGACATTAATTTATGATCTACTACATCCAAGTAAATCAATCACTATCTCCAAGAAAAGAAGAACATCAATTCACGATCCACGACATCAAAGTAAATCAATCACAAAATCCAAGAATAAAAGGACATCAATTCATGATCCATGATATACAAGTAAATCGATCACAATGAGAACAAATGTAAGGAGAATCTCATCCCCAAATGTCACTGAAAATCAGATTAATCATGATCAAGTAAATGAAGAAAAAGTTTGCAAACACATTTGGAAAGTTATCTATCTCTACGAAGACCAAAAGAAATAATAGATCATGGACGTATCTGATATGGATATGAGTAACAGCCGTATATGGATGTATCTGATATGGACATATCGTACGGATATATTCCTTAATAAAGGAATTAATTCATATCCTTGATTGAGAAGAAATCTCTTAGGTTTCCTTCTGAAGAGTAGCAGTTGAATACTATAAAATAGGAAGACTAAAGATGGACATGGGTTATGCATTTTCAAAGAATGAAATCAAAGTGTCTTAATCTTAGTCACACAAGGCTTTGTAACTTTTAGTTTACAATTGTTATATAAAGAGTAGGATCGAGTCAACGTTTCAATATCGACTGAAGCTGTGTCACAAGATTGGAAGAATAAAATAAGTCTTCAAAACTTCTTTCTTGTTATTGTACTCAAGCCCGACATTGAAAGATCTAAGGAAACTTTGAAGCCCAAGGGGACTGGAATTAGGTACCACATTGGTGTTTTGAACCAGGAAAAATCTTGTTTTATTTACTTTATATTTGATTACTTATTTTCTTAATTGTTTTAAAACTAATCTTTCATGTGAATTATGATGATCTACAAGCGAGTTTACTTTAAAGAGTAAGTAGTAAACTCATAGAAAAATTTCAATTCACCCCCTCTTCAATTTTAATTGGTATCAGAGCAGGTCTCACCAATAGAGTGACTAAAAATAAAATGGAAAATTATAAAATCCCCGATGCTCTTCTCCAGGATGGCCATTCCTCCACAAGACCACCATACTTTATTGGATAACATTACTCCTACTGGGAAAGTAGGCTTAGAATTTTTTTCCAATCAAGTGACTTCCAACCATGGGTTGTCATCCATAAGGGTCTAAAGTTGATTCCAGGACGTAAAGATAAGTCAAATGACAAAGACAAAGAATCTAGCAGTTCTAACATAGAGGACCTTGAAAGCCTTGAGGTCACCAAGGAACAACAAGAGGTAATTCAAACTATTATACATGCTATAAGTTTGTATCTTTGTATCGTTAGTGGAGAAGAATACGATAAGATATCAACATGCGAAACTGCAAAAAAGATGTGGGGTAAATTTAAGGTAACCTATGAAGGAACCACCAAAGTCAAAAAGTTAAAGATTGTTACCCTGTTCAATCAATACGATTTGTTCAAAATAGAAGAAAATGAGAACATTGACACAATGTTTTACAGATTCAAGAAGATTGTATGTGAGCTAAAATCACTGGGGATGATCTATCTACAAATCCTTCAAGTTGAGAAGCTAGTTCAAAGTCTCCCAAAAATTTGGGAAACCAAGGCTGCCATTCTGGAAGATGGAGATCTTCAATACATGACATAAGATGAACAACAAGGTAACCTCAATGCATATGAACACAATTATATAAATAGGTACCAAAAAGAAGAGAAGAAGAGACGAATAGCTTTCAATGTTGCTGCTATCAAAGAAGTTGACATTCTGGGATATTCTAACAGTGATCGAATGGTTGTCATAAATCGTGGAGTAAGTAAAGTCATGAAACAGAGACAACAAATATCCCAAGGATCCAATAATTATGATTCCACCAAAAACGACGATCGTTGTTATTACTGTGGAAGGCCTGATCACTTTAAACAAAACATTCCTGAGTTAATAAGATGATCATCTATAAGAAATCAAAAATTTAGAGAATGGAGTTATAAAGATGAAACTGAAGAAATAGTAGAAGCCAACAATATGTGCTTCATGGCCATAGGTGAATCAGCGAGGTAAGAATACATGATTGACAAAACTATAATATTCTTGAATCTAACTTAGATTTGATAACTGACGAGCTACAAATGATTATTGATGAATATAACAGACTTTCTCAAGAGAAGAAAAGTTATGAAGCCAAATTTAAAAATAAACTTGAGCAGGAATAAAGAAGTCATCAAATAGAAGTTGAAGCATGTAAAATTAAAACTGACTTGCTTCATGAAGAGCTTGATGATGTAAAAATAAAGCTAAACAGTATTATGAAAATTCCTAGTCACAGCTTTGTCAGATCTAACTCTCTTAAAAAGATATCAAGTTCCTCATCAAAATAATTTAAATCAGCTAAGGCCTCCTTTTATTTTTAAAGACCTATCTAATTTTTATATGTGGACAAAAAGGCACAAATCATATAACTCTAGACATAAGCCCAAAAACGTGTGGGTTTGGAGAAAAAACAAGCACAACTAACCCACAAGGACCCAAGACCACTTACTCTCTAAACAAAATTGATCTCCTTATGCTGCAGGAATAGGTTTGCAAGAACTATGAGAAAGGATTGTGTGTCATTGATAGCGGATGTTCCAGACACATGACTGGAAAGAAAGAAAATTTCTCTACTCTAGAGAAAATAGATGGGGGATCAGTAAGGTTCTTTGACAATGCTAGAGGCAACGTCATCACACTTGGATTAGTAAAACAAAGCTTATCATACAAATTCACGAAAGTATCTAGTAGACAAACTCAAACACAATCTTCTCAGCATTAGTTAGCTCTGTGATGCAAGTTTTGGAGTACTCTTCAAAGATGAAAATTGCTTGATCAAATATGATAAAAGAGACATCTCTCTCATCAGTGAACACATTGACAATATTTACCTTTTAAATAGTTTTGATCTTATTACCTTAACTTGCCTGTAGCACAAAAATCTCGGGTGTGCTAGTATGCATATCATTGAGAAGTTATCCAGACTAGAATTGGCGAAATGTCTACCAAAACTCAAGTTTAAAAAGGATCACATCTGTGAAGCCTATCAATTGGGTAAGAACACTCAGACATCATTCAAAGTCAAAGACATAATCTCCATTAAAAAACCTCTTCAAACAATCCACATGGATCTATTTGGCCCTACCAATCAAGTACTAAGCATCGGTGGAATGAGATAGGTTTTTGTCATACTTGATGATTATTCATATTTTTCTTGGTTAATGTTCCTTCCTTATAAACATAAGGATTTAAATTTTTTTTATATTTTTTATAGAAAGGTACAAAGAAAAGATGGACTCCCCAACACTTATGTTCACAGGGATCCAAAAGGAGAGTTTGAAAATAAGGTATTTTAGGATTATTGTGCTCAAAATGGATACTCTCGGAATTTCTCTTGACGTTGATCCCTTAGAAAAATGGTCTAGTAGAGTGGAAGAATTGGTATCTTTAGGAAACTGCCAGGACAATGTTGTAAGAACAAAATATCCTGGATTATATCTGGGAAGGAATAGTAAGCACCGCATGTTACATCATTAATAGGTGTCAAATTTGACCTATCCTAAAGAAAATGCCTTATGAACTCTAGAGAGGAAAGAAGCCCAACATTAATTATTTTCATTTTTTTTCTACAAATCTATTATTCACAATAATGGTAAGAAAAACATGGGAATATTTGATGCATGAAGTGATGAAGATATTTTTCTTGGGTATTCTCCCACCAGTCGTGCCTACAAGGCCTTTAATAAAAGAACTTTTTGTGTTACAAAATCTATGCATATTATATTTGATGAATCTAATCACTTCTATATGAGTTTGAGTATTGATGAACAACAGTGGGTAATCTGCTATCTAAAGAAAGTAAAAACACAATCTCTAAGCAATCACAAGATAAGTTGACTACATACTCCTAAGACTCAACTCTTAAAATAGAAATAGAAAAGCCTAGTGTTCAAAGTGAATGGAAGCATGATGCTAGTCATCTAAATGAACTCATCATTAGAAATATAGGAGATAGAGTCCAAACAAGAGCATTACTGAGGAGAAAAGTTGTTGTCGCCCTTGTGTAGCAAATTGAATACATGAAAACCGATGAGGCCCTCCAAGATAAATCATGGTTTGAAGATATGAAGGAAGAACTGGACTAGCTTGAATGAAATCAAGTTTGGACTCTAGTTGAAAGACAAAGAAACTGCTCAGTAATTAGAACCATATGGGTCTACAGAAATAAATTTAATAAAGAAGGTAAAGTTAATAGAAATAAAACCAAACTTGTAGATCAAGGCTACTCCTAATTGGAAGGTATTGATTATGAAGAGACCTATTCCCCATGGAAAGTTTAGAGTCAATACGAATTTTATTAGATTTATAAGTGTACAAATATTTTAAGTTATATCAAATGGACATAAAATGTTCTTTCATAAATGGCTTTATTCATTAGGGAGTTTTTGTAAAATAGCACCCCAAATTTGATGATCCATCATATCCAAATCATGTTTTCAAATTATCAAAAGCACTACGGTTACGAGAAAGCTCCCAAAGCTTAGTATGAGAGATTGAGTACTTTTTTACTAAATAACAATTTTCAAAGGGGTAAAATTGATACAACTCTTTTCATACAAAAGATTGATTCAAATCTAATCTTTGTGCAAATTTAAGTTGATGATATCATTTTTGGTAGATCTAACATCTTTATGTGCAAGAATTTTACTTATTTGATAAAAGGAGAATTCAAAATTAGTCTTATGGGTGAGCTAAATTCTTTTTGGGATTTCAAATAATACCAACTCCCAAAGGCACTTTCATCAGTCAAGTTAAGTTCACAAAATAACTCATCAAAAAGTTAAGTACGGAAAAAGGAAAGGCCTATAGAACACCAATGATCCCACCCACAAGGATTGATTCAAATATGTATGGAAAAGACATTGATAAAAATTTGTATTGTGGGATGATTAGATTTCAACTCTACTTGACTACAAGTCGATCAGACATTATGTTCAGTGTGTTTAAATATGCCAGGTTCCAGTCGACTCCCTAGGAGTCTCATCTCACTACCGTCAAATAAATCATCTGATATCTAATAGGAACTCAAGACTTTAGACGATGGTATCCCTACTTCTCATATTTTTATTTAATTGGTTGTTTAGATATTTATCTTGTGGAAGATATAAATGATAGAAAGAGCACTAGTGAAACATGTCAAATTCATAGTGATGACCTTATCTCATAGCATAGCAAGAACAAAACATTTTTTTCTCTTTTAACAACTAAAGTTGAATACATAGGTATCGGAAGTTGTGGTACTCAAATATTATAGATTATGCATTAGCTTCTTGACTTTGCCTTATCTTTTGAATCTATTTCAATTATCTGTGATAACACCAGCGCTATTAGCTTATCTAAGTATAATGTGCATTATTCTAGGGATAAATATTTTTATATTAAGCATTTTTTTTATTTGAGATCATGTAGAGAATGGTGATTTACTCTAAAATTGGTAGACTTCCAAAATCAACTAGAATATATTTTTACAAAACCTCTGCTAGATAAAGATTTTGTTCCTTAGAAAGAGGCATGATATTCTTAGAATTAATGATTTTTAAGCCTTATTTAGGACTGTATTTTGCCGTGATTTTTTTTATAAAAATTATAAATGATTCTGTCATAACATGCATAAATTCCTCAAATACTTCATGGTCATATAGGTTTTAAAATAATTTCAGTTTTTTATTCCTTGTTGTATCTATATGTGTGGATTTCTTTATGTCTATGTTGCCTTCATGTTGTTTTATTTTGATTTTGTCAAAGAGGGAGAAAGAAGGAACATCAGAGTCGCCTACAAGTCAGGAGGAGCCTACCAGTCAGGGGAGCAAGATGAAAGATAGGGAAGTCAACTGATGTTTACTCTTGTTTATCATTATCAAAAAGGAGGAGATTGTTAGCATCCTAAGTCTATGTTTTAATAATGATAAACTAACAAGTGTATCTTTGTAAGATATTGAAAATGATAAATGAATCTAACTCTAGGAATCGAAGGACATCAGGAATAGAAGTACATCAATTCACGATCCATAACATCCAAGTAAATCAATCATAAGCTCTAGGAATGGAAGAACATCAATTTATGATTCACGACATTCAAGTAAATCAATCACAAGCTCCAGGAATGGAAGTTCATCAGGAATGGAACCATAGTATCCTATTAAATCGATCACAATGAGAACAAATAGATGGAGAATCTCAGCCCCTAAAGTCACTGTCTTGACTACTAGGGGCTCCTAATGAGTCATAAAGACTCTAAAAAGGACATATGGTCCCATCCGTATCCAAATCAGTATGTTCCCTAAGTGATTTTGTCTTAACTATGACTCAGACACTACCATTCATAGGGTCATGTTACGAGTCATAAGGTTTGAATAGCAGGGTCAGCAGAGAAGGGTCCTTCATCTACTATCTTGACTTTGACCCGTGGTGACGAGTCGTAACATGGCCTTGCGAGTCATATGTGACTCGTAGTCATTGGCTATAATTTTTTTTATTTTAATTTAGTGCCCTTTGGATATTTCCCCTTTTCCCCAAATTATGACCCATGACTTAAAAACCCTCTAGGGTGCTATTATAACTCCAAAAAAAATTGAAATACCATCATAATCTGCCTCAAATTCACTCAAGAAAGATACTTAGGGTTTCAAAGAAGTTAATTAATTAGTGCTCCCAAGGGTAAATTCTTTTCATTAATCTTGATATTTCAAGCATGCTAATCTTTCCCAAATATTACTTTATGAAAGCATGTGTTTAATTAGTTCCCCAAGTGGTTTTAATGTTTGTTTTGGAACATGGGTTGAGGGTTTTAAATAATTATTATTTATGTGATGTTTTATGTTTAAATATGCATTGTTTATGTTTTAAATGGTAATTTTGAAATCAATTTGATGCATGGGTATGGTGAATAAACTATGGGACTATGATTTCCCCAAATTTTGTGAATATTGGTAATTGAATTGGTAATCACCCCAAGCCAATTTTGTGAAAGTTGTTTTGGGTACAACTAAAATTTCATTGAACAATTTTTGGAATAATCTATGGATATACAGAAGTTATTGAAACATGATGGTTTTTCCTTAATGAACAAAGGAACTCGGTTTTCTCCAACTTGTATTATTAAACAAAAGGAGTCGTGTTACAAAGTTAGTGGAATTGTTATGTCATATTGATGTTATCTTTCAAGTATAGTTGGTATGATGATACCAATAATCTATTCCTAAATGTATATTATGTTTCAATGAATAGTAATATGTGATAAATGTTCTAATAGGATTAAAAGAGGGTTTTGTAACTGGCCATGAAAGTTGCAGTCCTGAGGGACTAATACTAGAAACTGTGTTTGTCAGTCTGATGGTCTAAATAGCCTGGGGTTCGATTCCTCTTGCTTATGACCGAATGGTTTGAGTCACCCATAATAAATTAGAGATTGGGTGCTTAATTCACCCTAGTACATGGTTGGGAGATTCAAGTCCCTCATGCATATATATGAGATTATTCTCCAATTTGTGTGGCTACATGTACTGGGGCCCAACAAGAGAATGAGATATGGGGCCCATATACCCCATGGGTACTGATATATGATGGTTAAGCTACACAATCCAAGCTAAAGATTTAATGTTAATGATAAGCCTTGTTCCCTATCCCATCATTATATACAAGTATATATGTATGCATACATGTATGTGAACATGTACTTTGAATTGTACTAGATTTTTGATTTGCCACTACTTTATCCGTATCTCTAACTTACATGCTAGTGCTCAACCCACTAACCATCTCCAAACTCTACCTCACCATGCGATACAGGGTTTGAAGGAAATCCTACTATTTGTGCACAATTTAGGTAGATCTACTTAGTTTGTCGATCATTTGTAGTAAAGTAGTGAGATTTCATTTTATGGAAGATGATCATTCCATCAGTTTCCTTTCACAAACAATAATTGAAGAGTTCACATTGACATTATCATTGTCATTGGTATTGTCATTATCAGGGTTGCGGGTACGTCCCGACTTAGATTGTTTCTTGATTTGTAGAGGCATTGTGGATGTTACTATGGATTGCGTATTGATGTTGACCTGCATAGGTTTTCGTAAGTTTTTATTCTTATTATCATGTTATATGATTGAATTTCAGCTATTGCTAGGAGTGTTATATCATATTTGGCTGGGAAAAAAGGGGTGTCAAGACCTTGGTGTACTTGAGATACCCATCACGCCCAGGAATTCGTTCAGTTTGTAACATGTGAACCTTGGAAGGATAACGAAGTATGGGAAGTGTGAGATTCTTCTAGATAATTGTTACTAAATATATTGTAATTTACTAAGCTTTGATAGATTTATTAATGGTTGCAAACTTTAAGAACCCTCCTGTATTTGATACTAACTAGAGAGAGAGGTAGCGATTTGGAAAATATCACAATAGTGATTCCCTCATCTAATTAACTTGAAATTGAGAAGAGACAATTAATCTGGGATCAAAAGGGTTAGTAATGCAACACTTTAAGATTGAAGGAAGATGATTAAAATTCACCAATGGGTGTTGAGAGACTATTGGTGATATGTAACTTGTTAGATTCTACATGAGAAGGATTAATATAGTTCGATTGAACACGATAAACCTACAGAGTTAGAATCCAAGGGGAACACAAGCCTAGTGTTCATTTTAGATTGTTTCCAACCAAAAGTATTCAAATCTTATTACTTTTACTAATTATTGTAAATCCCCCACAATTACTTTTCAACATTTCCCAGTGAATTCAACATATTTGGTAGATATTTTTGGACGATTCCCTATGGTCAATTCTTAGGGTTCAACCTATAGGGAATTTTCCATAAATATCTCTCAAACTATTGTAAACACGAAGCAGTTTAGAAAAGTAAATGGGGGATTTGCAGCATTAAGTAAAATTAAAAAGATTTGAATGCTTTTGGTTATAAATAATATGAAACAAACACTAGCCATGTGTTCCCCATGGATTCTAACTTTGTAGGTTTTTACGGATTAATCCAACCATCTAACTGCTTCACATGTAGAATCTTATAAGTTAGGTATCACCAATAGTCTCTTAAAACCCTTTGGTGAATCTCACTTATCTCCTCTCGATCTCAGTGTGTCAGACTACTAACTCTTCTCTAGGATCCCAAATTTACTATCTCCTCTTGTTTTCAAGTTAATTAGATGAGGGTTGATAGCTTTGAATCACTATTTTGATCTTCTTTTTCCAATCTCTACCTCTCCCTTGAGTTAGTATCAAAAACAGATGGGTTCCTAAAGTTCGCAACTATTATGAAAGCAATCAAAGCAAATAAAATCACAATATATGCAGCAATAATGATCTACAAGTATCTCACACTTCCTCTTCATCGTTATTCCAACAGGGTTCCCACATCTCTAGCTAAGGTAATTAGCCGCTCATAGTTGGGAAACAATCTATGAAATTAAATTAAGAAAGCATATAACCAATCTCACAATAATATTTGAAGAAAACCCAAAGTCTCAAATCAATTAATCAACCAATAACAAATAACACAAGAATCCCAAGATCAAAAGTCAATCTTGAAATAAAAATATCTTTGTGGATAATATGAGTGTGGAAACTCATACAAGAAGAATTTTTATAGATTACATAGATACCCTAGGAATCCTTTTCCAAACAAAAGGTAAAACTTAGTCGGTGGCCACCTATGACACAACTTATGCGTCAATCTACAATACCATTTTTATTTATCAAAACTTAGTTGGTGGTCACGTACACCCTACAATTAGAAAATTTTCGTGTACTTAGGCAACAACAACACAACAAACAATACCACAATGCTTAAGAAATAGAAACCTAAGATACCTATCACAGTCAATCATTAAATTTAGCTCAAATCATCACCCCCTCAAATTTGTACATATCAAAACCAACTTTGTAGATATGTATAGCACAACAAGGTGACCCAAAGAAATCAAGATATGGTGTTAAATTAGCAATAAACAATCATGCATATGTACATATTACACTACCAGAAAAAATAAGAAGTTATCAACACAACCCACTTGCCCTCATGCCAAAGAAGTCTCTCTCACTTAGATAAATAATACATGTTAATGCTGGGACAATCATGAGGCACTCACACTATAAAAAAGTTCCAATAATGTTCACAGAATACCATAGGATTCCCCTTATTTTCTTTACATTATCTTTTAGACTAGGATAACTATAAGACTTTTACTCGGCTTGTAACGTAGGCCTGGTGGTTGGTATGGTACATTTGGGAATTTAGTGACTAAACGTCCTTGGCACTACAATTACATGATAGTTCTACTTATCAACCAATTATCTTTTATTCCACCCTTATTTTTCACTTTTTATTCTTTTATTGCTCATTCAGGTTGTGTGTGGTTTCTTTTATTATTTTATTTCTAGTTTAGTTTTCTTTTATTTTTTTCTTTTCATACCATATCCAACCCTACTTTATTTTCTCATACTTACAACCTTCTTCATACCCACGTCCAGTCACACACTCCTATGATAACCACCCTTAACTTAAGCAATTTGCTTGATTTAAGATGCACAATATCCACGGAGGAATAGGTCCAAAACATGTTCATTGTAACTAAAATTAGAAGGTAAAAGGTAAAAATAATAAAATTGTCTATCACGCTAAAAATAGGGATCAAGGAATACTTATTCACATTTGGAAAGTCATTTTGGCTAAAAGTGGACTAATTTAAAGATGACCTATGATCCTCTCCTAACCAACCATTCGACAACCTAGGAAACTAACTAGGCAAGTTTTTGATTTAACATGCAAAGGGAAAAAATTAAGTATCTCAAACACAAATGGCACAGGGTTACATCATAAAATACTACCTATGCCATTCATGCAAATTCTAGCTATGATTATTATAACCATAATCCTAATTCCATAACAAGCTTCACAATGGTGACACATATATATATATACACATCACACAGTTCAAAAACAAATTCTTTGGAGGGGTATCATTTTTCCCGAAAAAAAACTTTAAGCACAACTAACCAAAATTCGCGACTCAGACTCTGCTAAGGTAGAGAAACAAGTAGCCTCCAAGGTTATCAACATGGTTTATTACAAAAACAACATTCATGTCAGTCGAATGCTTCATGGTTCTATGAAAATTGAATGTGATCTCCTCATCAGTCAGATTGAGCTTAAGCTCCCCTTTATCCATATCCTTCAATGCTCTAGTTGTGGAAAAAAATGGTCTCCCCATGATTATGACCATCTCAATGACAAATTCACATTCAAAGGCAACAAAGTCCTTTAGAAAGATGAAATTTTACACCTTTATCGTGACATCAAATGATATGCCCATGTCTTCATCATTGTATGATCTTTCATAAATAACCAAATCATCATTGGAGCAGGAGGTCTCAAGCCCAAATCTTTGAATAATTCCAGCACGGCATGAAGGTAATTCTGGAACCCAAGTCACACAATTCTTTGGAAAATCTAGATGTCTCAATGGTCTAAGGAATTGTAAAGGTTCAAGTATCACATTTCTGTCTTGCCAAAGATGGCGATAGAATCGCACTATAATGATGCAACCCATCCACTTCCTTATAGATGATGTCTTTATTCTTTGTTATCAAATCCTTTAAAATTTTATGTACCCAAGAATCTGCTCGAGAGCTTTAAGAAGAGGGATATTCAAACTCAACTCTTTCAGCATAGCAATGACCTTTTTTCTACTTTTCTTCCACTTTTATCTAATTCAACCTCTGAGGAAAAGGCAAGGGAGGTTTTGGAATAGTGTTACTTAATGTATCATCGAACTTTCCCTTACCTTTATAATTCATAGCTCTATTATCAACATTTGTTGATGTTTTTTATGACTCATAATTGGTCACCATCTTCAATAACTCCACTTCAAGTATCTCATAAAAATAAACACTATTATTTCTTGGCTCATCATCCTCAGGCATCGGGGGTCAATAGTGGCCTTACCACTTTGAGTGGTGATGGATATACAGTGATCGTTATTCTAAGGATTTTGCACTATATTGCTTGAAGGGTGCCCAGCTACTAGTGATTCAATGTTGTTGAGATCTAGTCAAATTGCCACTCCAATTGTTTGATCTCAGTAGCATGTGATTCTATATTTTGAGTTAACCTTGAAATGTCTGCCCTAATCTCCTTGAGGTAATTTTCTGGACTTTTCTGACCCTTTAGCCTCCATTCTTGGTTCACTATCACAGCTGCCTGGTGGAATATATGCACCAGTCTCCTTAGAATCATCTTTACATCTCCAGTCATTATCCCTCTCTCTACTCTAAATCTTTGTACCTATTCCCATGGTAGTTCAAACCTTGGTTCCCTTGCCTAGAGTTCTAATAGTCTTGAGCAGATGATTGACCCTTGGCTCGAAAACCCTCCAACTCTCTATCTAGATATTTTTCCTCTTAATCCATATCAAAATTATATGATCTCGAGGTGCTAACCTACATACCCACTGTATTCACATTCTCAAAATTCATAATCCTAAACTGCTTTATCAGCAACCCAATATCTATGTTGGAATCCTTGGGGGTTGCACCACAGATTGAGGGACCAGTTACCTCAATGTCAATCACAAGCTATCAAATAATAAAGTGTAGGAATACTAAAGGTTGTGTAGGAAAACAACAACACAATATTTTATGTGGAAACCTCCTTGCTTAACGGAGAAAAAACCACATCTTTCCCTCACAAGTTCACTATAATCAACCTCATTATTATAGACTCGAGCATGAACCTAAATCTAGGTTCCTCTTACTTTTAATACCTCTACTACAAGTTCATCTTGACAACTCCGCCAAGGCACTCTCTAAACTTCTAAATTGATTAACTCAAATCACTTTTAGACTTACGCAATGCTACCTGAGAACTCTCTAACCAAAGAGGAAAAATCATTACACTTATATCATGAGTAATTCGATTACAAAATAGGACTCACTCAAGACACTCTCTAAATTAGGAAACATATATGGCAAAAGATCTTAAGCAATATAAGATATGAAATTTTTGTATTTCTCTCTCTTCAACATTCTTTTTGTATTTTCAAAAATCACCTGATGAAGAAGCATCTTTTTATTTTTATGGAGGAGTGATGATTAGGGATGAAATGTCATTAGACAAGGTTTCCTAATCAGTACGAGCAACACCTACCCGTTTGTTACTCAAAGGAACAAAGTTGTGCAGATGCGTGCAAGCTGTACTATTGCCTTGAACATCCAAGGACCTGGTCCCTTGTAGTCATCTACTCATTATCAAAACAACATATAGATATTCTCCCCCTTTTGGATGATGACAAACCAAATGCAAAGCTTTGACCCTCAAAGCATATTCATCATATTTAATAACTATGATTACCACTTTAAAGATGAATGTTCCCCATATAATCACGCTTACACCATCTTACAATATAGGTACCTAATCCCTTGTTGTCATTTTTCTTATCAATTATTTCCCCCTGTCATCATGCCCCCTTCATTCATTTATTCAGCACATCACTTACTTCTCTTTTCACTGTACGTTACCATATTTCTTAATATCAGCACCACGTGAGTACACAACACGTACACATGTGATCCTTACACATGAAGTTAGTATTCTCCCTTTTGGCATCATTGAAAAAGAATAACACTAAATCAAGAGTGAAATAAGCATAAATTAGTTAATTCATTGCCACTAGGTAATACTAACATAAATAATAACTTTGCAATTTAATGGAAACAATGTAACACACAAAGAAAAAATTCATTCATAAGTAGAGTATAAGTGTCATTGTAGTGCATAAGTTAAATGTTCTAGGTAAAATCAACAAGAATAAAAAAAGATTAATAGGTTAAGGACTGGGAAAAATATTTTAAAGGATTAGGGTCAGGTTGTTGTTGAGATGCCTTTTCACTGTATTTAAGTTCACTGTATTTAAGCTAATTACCTCATCAATTAAGATTGGCACCCTCTTTTTCAGTTTAGTATTATCATTTATGAACATTTCAAAGTCATATGTACTTATTTTTGAGAGATGATGAATAGTCACCTAGAGCTTGCTAATTTATTTATTCTTGGCAGCTAGGTTGAACTTCAGTTCTTCAATTTCCTTACTGAGCTCCCTTTGAGAAATGCTACCTAATTTAACACATTTATTTTTTAGAAGTATCTTCATGCCAAGCATTTATAGCATAGTTCTTTGGTTTCCATTTTCACATGCAATACCAAATTGGTTAAATACATTGATCAACCAATATCCATAAGGCATGCCATGTTTTCCATTTTCCCAAGAACAACTTTGTGAATATGTTCCATCATAAAATCGAGTAGAATAATGAATTCAAAGCTACTAAGGCATTTCATCACATAAAAATTAGGGCTGATACAATGTTTTTTTTTGTGATCTAGGAAGAATCACCTTGTTCACTAACTCAAAGACCAATTGAAACTCACTGTTGAGTGATTTCCTATTCACTACATCCACAAATTTCCCTTTGGTCTTTGATGCATTTTCTTAGAATTCTATTGAAGGAAACTAATTTAAGGTAGTTCTCACTCCATATATAGGAACTCCAAAATTCTTCCCAGTATTTCTTCATTTAGTTGTATTTTCATTCTTTGGACCTGCATAGTCAGATTCAACCAATCTTCTTAGAATTCCAAAGTGAAATTGAACTCCCTGACTATCTCACAAAAAATAGTAGTTATAGGTTCGTCCAAGAGATGCATCCAACCTTGATTTTTGACCAGCTCAACTAATTCCACCATACTAGATTCTATTACCACATTTGAATAAAAAATTCCTTCACTTAACACCTCTTGATACTTCAAGAACTTGATTCTATATTCCTTGGATACAAATTTACTTTACTCCCTAGTTTTCTTCTAGTATAAGTGATAATAGATTCTTTTTCATCTACTTTGATCTTCTTGGGACCAGGTCTTTCATATGTCAGCTGGTTCTTAGTAAAACTTCCAGACCATTTTCAAGAGAATCTTAGTGTATTACTTGTTTTGTTTTACTTGTGATAAACTATGCTCTTTCCTAGGTTATTTGAAAAAAAAAAAAAGGTTTTCAGCATCCCAGGCTTCTTCTATTACAACACTATATGAAAAATTTTGAGGATTCCTGGATGATTCATCATTAATAGTTTAAATGATGAAGGAGTTAGACTATTGAAAAGTAAGAGAAAAAAATGTTTTTCAGGAAGGTTTGGGAAGAGATTTTTAACAATGGTAAGCTCAAAATCCTTTGAAGGACATAAAAATGGGAAAGATGCAACCATCAGGATGGTTATTTCTTAGAAGGGCTATTTAGGAATAGGATTTTCCTTTTTTATAAGAGAAGTTGATTACATCTAACCAACACCTCCTATTAGATGATGGTACGGTTATTGTTAAAATAGAGTAACCCAATAGAGGTTGGGTTTGAATCCCAAGGGAATATATGGCTTTGCAGATCTCAAGGAGTTGTAGTCCGCAGGTAGAACAAGTAAAGTAAATGAGGGTTTTTGTGTTCTAATCTTGAGCAAGTAACTATATTAACTTTGGTTGTAGTAAGTGTAGGTGAATACTAGAATTTTGTTCCCCCTGGTTTCTCAACTACATACTCTTATCTCGCTTTATTGAACCAACCCGATACTTTGTAAGTATAATCGATAAGTTATGTACCTTCTGTAGCCTTTTGGACAAGCAGAAGGATTTCACCCTTTACCTTTTATATTTTAGGATGTCGCCTAACCAACCCTTATCTTGATCCTAGTTGACTATTACCTTTTGAGTCTCTAGTTATTAGATAAAACTTAACTATTTTACTAACAAAGTACCTAGAAGTGTGGATGGACAGTTAAACTCCAAATTATTGTTGTATTTATCTTTTCCTAGTCATTGCTCCTCTTTTTGAGTAAGAAACAATATCTAGGCGGGATCCTAATGTGTGCACCCATTAAGAAATCTATTATAAGAAAGACAAACAAATACATGTATGGGTATCGATTCTGAAAAACGAAAGCACTTCCCATACATCGTCAATCCAGTGGGATTTCCACAACCCTAGCTATGGGTTTTTACCGCTCATGCTTGTAAAGAAACTAATAGCATTCTTATGCCAAATCATTGAAGAAATAACCATGATAAGAAGTAATAAAACCAACAACTATAACTGAATTAATGAACGTAATTCAATACTATAATATCCAAAGATCAAAGACAAATCCTTGAATAAAAATATGTTTTTGAATATCAAAAGTGTGTAAATCTCACTTAAAAGTACATAAATAGTAATTATATTACAAATGGAAACCCCAAAACCAAAGCCTGTACAAAAATAGGAGAAAACTGGGTCAGTGGCATTATGTGGTCTATACCTGCGGTCTGGCACGGGGCATAGGTAGTAACTGCGGTCCTGACACTAGATAAAGGTAAAAACCACAGGCATCGAGAGCAAAAATCCTACAAGTCTAGCTCTCGGTATTTTGAACTTCAAATACTTGCTTTGCCAACATGTAGTCCGTAGGTCCTATATTAGACCACATGTTGACTTAGTAGGTGCCAGGAGTCATCTTTTCATCTCTTCATTGATTCCCAAACATGCTTTGATCATGAAAAAGTGGGAAAACATCTTGAATATCAATAATTGCTCCAAAAATATCCAAAAGGACCTTTTTCACCCTTTTCACTAACTTATTATCCAAAATATGATTTCCTGCAAAGCATACCCAAAACAGATCATATCTAATAAGATAACCTCAAAAACATTCATCTTTTCCTTATTTTAACCACCGAATGTGATATATTTCTATAACATATCAACACCCTCAACTTAGGAAGTTTTCATGTCCTTACGCAACAAAACATAACACCAATAAAAATGGTGCTTCACTAGGAGAAACTAAGTTATTCAAGGCAGTCGGTCAGTTACTTAAACTCAAAACACAACATCCCCCATATGAACATGAAGAACAAAATTGTGACATAATGGTATCAAGGTATGGCAATTACATTAGGAACATACAACACTCATATATACAAGTTACACTACGTGAAATAAGCAAATGGATAGAAATACGACTCAAGTTCCCGCACAACAAGAATGTCCCAATCACTCATATGATATCATGCATGTCAATGCAGGGACAGTCAATAGACACCCATACTCAAAAGAGAAGTTCCAACCAAAGCATGTCAAATACCATAGGATTGCCCTTATTTTCTTTACATTAGCATTCAGATAGTCATGTTAGGATTACTATATGACTTTTCTAGGCTTGTTATGTAGGCTTGAAGGATGGTAAGGTACATATAGACATATCATGTAACTAAGCCTCCTTGGAACTACACTAATCTTGGGGTATCACTTATTAGTTAATTTCCTTTTTATTCCTCCCTTATTTCTCCCTTTATTATTCTTTTATGCACATTCAGGTTGGGTGTGGCCTTTTATTATTTATTTCACAATTTCTTTTCTTTTCTTTTCTTTTTATTTTTCTTTTTTTCCTTTCTTTTTCTACCTCACCTAGTCCTACTAACTTTTTTCTCTTATTTTACCCTTCTTCATACCCACATTACACTATGTACCCATATGATAGCCACCCTCAGCTAAGGTATTTTACCTGATTTGAGGTGCACAATAGGTTCATTGTACTATAAATGCGAAGGTGAATAAAGAAATAAGAAGAATGGGCTACAACACTCAAAATAGTGATCAAGGGATATAATTCACATATTGAAGGTGATTTAGGCTAAAAGCCGACTAAAGTAAAAAAATAGCCTATTATCCTTTCCTAACTGACTATATTTCAACCTATGTAAGTCTAACCAGGCATGTTCTAAATTCTACACACAAAGAAAACTAGGTAGTATCTCACACACACATGGAACAGAGTCAATATTACCAACTACTACCTATTCGGTCCACGCAATTGGTAAAGTGATTATAATATCCCTAATCTTAAGGCCATAACAAGATCCATAAAGTTCACATATATATACATTCAGATAGTTCTAAAACATAAAATTTATGAGGTGTATCAAAAATCAGTCAAAACAGGACTACTACCCTAAATACATAAAATCTCCTAATTAGACAAAAATAATACAATATGAAGAAAAACACAGTAGGACACAAAATTATCTTAGATATGCCAGTTCTACAATCATAACGCATTTGATAGGAAAAGAAGCATGGCAATAAGAACCTGCGGTGGCATAGTATGCCAACCCCTAATAAAAAATTCTACACTGTCCTCAATGCACCAAAATAAAACATAGGTAGGTGAGAGCATACCTAGTAGACTAAATTAGGAGCATCCCTAAATAGGGGCATATCAACTAGCGAAGGTGGTGGTGGTGGCGGTGCACAACTAGATGATGAACCCGCTACTATAGATACACGCCCCTACCTGCCAATGAATGCAATCTCTATTGAATCATGCCTGGCATTTTTAATAGCCTGGTTATACGGTAAGTCAATGTCCTGCAAGTCGCATATTAGACCTCTATTGGACCTAACTATTGGAACCTCCTTATCACCCTTCGTGAGAAAATCAAATAGTCTCGATGTGTGAAGATGTAATGTCTTGACCACCTAGGGTATAACTAAGGGAGTTGATTCAACCTGGCTCTCCACAAGAGAGCGTACCTCTGATGGTAACACATCAAACTCCAACCTCATCTAGGCTAAATCTGGTGCAGTTGTCTCTATATATTGAGCTATATCCCATCTGTCAAACTAATTGAGCCATGTCTAGAAGTTGGCACTTAGCTTGGATAGTGCAGCACTTACTACAGCCTCCCATTGAGTCTATGCCTGATTATATCTAGTACTAACCCCAAATCTTATCTGATCATATAGAGTAGTCATCTCAATCTCGACAACCCTCACTCTATCATATGTGGCCCTCTAGTTTTCTACCAAGCTCTATAAAAAATTCCTAGATATAGTGATCTACCTAAAGCAGGAGCTATAGTGGATGGACTATTAGGTTTTGTAGATGCACCAACTATCTCTAAGGTCGACGTCAGAGCCTAAGAAGAAGTATCCTATGTCCCCTCACCTTGCGTACTTGAATCAGGAGCCTCACTCTACTCCTTTATCTCTATGTCAATACTAGCATGCACATCATCTTAATATCCCTCAGTAGGATCTACGAAAACTTATAGGACCTCAAACTAGGCTCGTGGCACTATTGCTTGTTGTTTCGATCTCCTAAAAGTGCTTAGATATGCTTGACCCTTTATAGTCCTCATCCGTGCAGTCATCATTGTAGCTACCCTCTTATCCACACCTTATATCTTAGGCATACTAGCCTTATCGCATATCCTCTGAATTATGCAAAGGAAGGATAGATTAGTCAACTCCCTAAGTGCTTTATTAAGTAACTTATAGCAATGAATAATAGCAAAATTAACATCGTAACTAGCCATTAGACAGGCAACCAATACTGCTCCCTCTAATGTTACTATATTATCCAAAGAAGTGGGTCTCAATCAACATCTAATTAAAACCACCAAAACTTTTCCTCCAATGTCAAGAGACCCTTCTTGATCATAGCTTGCCTCTCGATCCATAGGGTTGTATAACCAAGTGGTGAAATATAACTAGCTATCTACCTAGAAATCTCAATCCTCTTTCATCGATGCTTAACATCATATATGATATGTCAATCATGTATGATCATCAATCTTTGGCTACACTCAGCTATAGATTCTTGAGAGATATAATTTGGCCTAAAGATAACTCAGCGAATAGTCTCCTTTTGTAATATCAACTCTGACCCCTATAACTCGTGTATTGTCAATATGTATTGTCATGCAAATCTGGTCATGCCTAGATATCTAAGCATAGGAAGGACCATTGTATCTCTATAGGATTCATAAAGTTCCTACACCATAGCTGGTCTATAGGAATCGAGTCTCCTAGTCATCTATTATAGCTGATATCTATCATATATTGCCCGTAGCTGTGGTACTTGATCTAGTCTCGATAAGTCAATTTGGCGCTCCTCATAAATACACCCTGTAGGCTTGCCTGGCTTCCAAACATGACTTTCAAGCTCAAATATTTTCTGCATCCCTTTTGCACACTACTTTAGAGATCCCTCTTCGGGAGGTACTTCTGGGTATGTGCATATGAGAGGCTATACACTAATGATGCATCATGGGAAGGCTGATCAGTACCCTCATAAGTATGGAGTACCTGTGTCTACTTTACATGAGTAGTGGTACCCTTCTTATACTGAGGTGCCGCAGATGAGTGCTCCTGCTCAAACTCATTAGATGAATACTAGGACCCCTCATTAAATAAGGGGTCCTGAGAAGAAAACTATGGAGTAGTCTCAGACTCTGTCTCCTCCTCATTATCATCATCAGGTTGAGGATTGTGTGGGGCTGATTCCATGCAAACTTCATCCTAGGCCGAGCTACAACTAACTGAGCTGCCTTGGCGAGTCTGTCCTCTCATGACTCTGTGTGTTACTTCTACTGTAGCATCTCTACTTTGCTACCTCAGGTACTTCTCCACTGAACCACTATGTTTAATAGACTTTACCTATCTCCTCAAAGTACTGGCCTTTGGTTTCTTCACTACTTTAGGTGCCATATGTTCCTAAAAAACTAGTTGTTAGTTTCCAACTAAAGATGGGGGTAGTAAAAGTTGAAGAAAAACTTAAAATTTGAAAATTTCAACTAAAGATGGCCTAACATTTGATTTTTCTTCAAAACAAGGCCATACATTATGTTTTTAGGCTATTTCATGGTTCCAACATAAAAGCATGATATATTCTATATATTTTGAAATGAATTCATATATCAACTTGTTTAAACAATAGATAAACCAATATATAACCATGGGAGCTGAGAAAATTACCTCTTTTATTAAGAACCAAAAGCGAATAAGGAAGAACTCAATCAAAACCAAAGTTGAAACTTATTTATAGCATGTTGGGACAAGTTGGTAACTCAAATAAGCATTAATATAGTCCTTACTTAAGTGTGGGGTTAGTTTATGTTTTAACAGAGATGTTTGAAATCTAAGAGAAAAGTGAAGCTTTGAGGATTTGAATGAGTTAGAATAAGGGTAAAAATGTTTTTATATAGGTGGGTGCTATTTTATGTCATATTTAAAGAATGAGGGTAAAATTATTTTTATATAGGTGGGTGTTGTCTGATGTCATATTTAAATTTTAGTAGGCCCAAAATTTTAATTGAAATGTTTGGCCAAAAAATTACCTAGCCATAATGTGTATCTACTGCAGCCACCCAAGGTTTGGCCCTAGCCGTAGGTACCAGTTACAACAAGCAGGTGTAAGGAGCAGGTACCACCTGTGGCCAACAGGTAATGGGCACAGGTGTCGGGCCAAAAAATTTTGCCCGCTTTCTTCAACTTTTTCTTAGCGTTCTAATATTTTTAAGATACTTATGGTCCTGCAACTTAAGCTTTAGGTCTCAAGCAGTCCCTTAACTAGAGATCGATGAATGTAGCAATTTTTACCATATTCTTGGTAAGGTTCAAAATCTAAAAACATAAAAAATACAAATCAACTAAAACGTGAACACTAAAATATTGGGTTGCCTCCCACTCAGTACTTGATTTAATGTCACGACATGACCTGGGTAAGTTGGTTACTCAGACTTTACCAACAAGCCTATGGGTTGCCTCTTATGTAGCACTTGATTTAACATTTCGACACGATGTGGGTAATTTAACTACTCTTAATTCTTTAAGATAACCATAGGAATATCCTCGAGGATCAACAATAAAATTAATCACCGACACTACCCACATGTTGATTGGGTACTTCATAGATTTTTAACTGTTGAATGTAGCTTTCTTACCATTGACTTTTTACTTTAGATCATGTTTTTCCATGTCAACCATACCTCTTCCTATGGTCATAAATGGTCTTCCAAATATAATGTTCATCTCGGTGTTAATCTTACAATCAAGGATGAAAAATTTAGTAAAAAATATGAAGTTAACCACCCTCACATTAACGTCAAAAAAGATTCCCACCAACTTCTTCACTATATGGTCAACCATTAATATCTGCATCATAGTCGATTTCAGAGGGTTCAAACCTAACTTCTTGAATACGTCTAGAGACATAAATTTAATATTGGCCCCGAAATCACTTAAGGCTTTAGCAAATTGGGATAACCCAATAGTGCATGGTGTAGTAAATGTATCAGCAACACTTTTTTCGGCATCCAAGACCTAGTTGTGAATAAAACACAGTGGTGCACCTCATTAACATCCTCAAATGTCACTCCTTTTTCCCTTGTGACCAACTATTTTATGAACTTGGCACATCCATTCATTTGCTCCAATGCCTCTAGAAGAGGTATGGTTAAGCTTAATTCTTTTAGTATATTAATGATTGCTTGAACTTACCTTCCTCTTTTATCTATCGCAATTTCTGAGGATAGGGTGGGGATGGTCTCGAAATCTATCTGAATTTTAGCTTAGTGATCGGACCCTTGCCTTTATCTTTAATAGCTTCATCGTTATCATATATTACCTTCTCAGACTCAATAGTAGGTATCTCATAATCAATAGTTTCTACAGCAGGTCGTGGGGGATCCGTTGTAGTTATACCACTCTCATGGTAATAGCAAGTATGTGACCATTATTTTTAGGATTTTCCATCGTGTTGCTCGAAAGGGTAACTGGTTTCCTTTGGTTCAGAGTCACTAAAATTTTTCTGAACTAGCTCTCCATCTACTTGATGGCAGTGGCATGTGACTCAACCTTCTCGATCAATCATGAAATGTATCCCTCAATCTCCTTAAGGCTAATTTTTTGATTTTCCTAACCCTTCAACAGCTTAGCCAGTATCTCTTCAATTCTAGATTCTGCATCTCGTCTTCCAGTTGGAACATTTCTATCTCCCTTCTCTCTATGGTCATCCTTCTTTTTTTGGTCACCATTTTGCTCTCTACTATGGTCTCTATATCTGTCATAATAGTTTTTACCTTGGTTCTCTTTTCCTTGGGCTATAAAACCCGCTAGTTGACTATCTAGATAATCCCCTTCCTTTTTCAAATATGAATCATATGCTTTGGAAGCATACCCCTACGCTGCTACTGCTTTTACTTTATTGGATGTGGATAATACAAGTTATATTTCTAGTACCCTAGGTTCAGTCCTTAGCAACACAATTTCTTATACTACTGTGTCATCAGCTACTTTCTCATCGTATAAGGCACCAATAGCATAATTTCAATATCCTCTCTCATCCTCTTGAGTTTTCCACCCTCGGTTAGTGAGAAAGATTTGATCTAATATCTTTGAAGCTATCTCCCAGCATAATGTCATAAAAGCTCATCCATGAGAACTATTGGTTAAGAACTATAATCAGATTCTGCTTGAACCTAAACCAAGCCTCGTACATAGACTCGGACTATCGCTCCTTAAATTTATAAATCTCATACTTAAACTGCAATATCTTAGATAGAGGAAAGAACATGTTCAAGAATTTCTTGTGCAACTCGTTCCATGTAGTGATAGAGCCTCTTAGAAGTTTGCCTAACTATAAAGATGCTTCTCCGGTAAGTGAGAAGGGGAACAACCTTAGTCTAAGTGCTTTCTAATTCACCCTTGGATATGTACACAAACTGCAAATCTTAACGAAATTGGCAAGGTGCAAACTTTCATCATCTGTAGGAAGACCTGCACACACACCCTTTAGATTTAAGAGTTGGATCATTTCACTAGTAATATCAAACTTGATGCTACAGGAGGAAGTATTGCTCCGATATCTACTGGCTTAACATATCCAAGTCTTCTTCATCTTCTAAATATGGTTGCACATACTGATATACTGGGAATACTTGAACATGGGCACCTCTAGATGTGTTCTGGTTTCCACCAAGTTATGCTTGGTGGTCTACTGCTTTTCTCTACTTAGCTAGCTCTGCCTCCCACGCTACTAACTCAACTTCTTCTGTTTCCTTCTCTTGGCTTCATCTTGATCTAATATGTCACCTATTTGATGATCCACAATATCCTGTACCACTTTAGGAGGAGGGGGAGGTATAATATCTTGATCTCCTTTAGGAGGTTCATCACTTATATGCTCAGACATCCTAACTGATGTTTGTAGGATTCTACATGGATTCGGGTTCGGTGGATGTAAGGGATTACCTCTACTCTGTGTGCTAGGAATACACCAACATATGCTCAACTAAGAACAAAAATAAAACCCAAAAATTGTAGTTACTTTAAATCATATATCAACACCGCATTAGCCAACAACGGCACCAAAATTTTGATTACATCCAAACAACACCCCCTATTAGATGTTGATATGGTCGTTGTAAAAAAAAAGTAACCCAATAGAGGTTGGGGTAAAATCCCAAGGGAACACATGGTTTTGTAGATCTCTAGCAGTTGTAGTACGCACGCAGAATAAGAAAAGTAAATAGGAGTTTTTGTGTAGTAATATTGAGCAAGTAACTATAATAACTTTGGTTGCAGTTAGTGTAGGTGAACACTAGGACTGTTTTCTCCCTGGCTTCTCAAATCCGTCAGCTTATCGTGCTTTGTTAAACCAACCCGATATTATTCATGCAGAATCAAAAATTCATGTACCTTCTGCAGTTTTTTGGACAAGCAGAATGATTTTACTATTTACCATTGGAGTCTCAAGATGTCACCTTACTAACCCTTATCTGAATACTAGTTAACTGTTATCTTAAACCTAAGTATCTTATGAAGATAGAGCCTAGAAGTGTAGATCGACAATTAAACTCCAAATTACTATTATCTTTATCTTTTCCTAGTCACTACTACTCTTTTGGTGTAGCAACAATATCTAGGTAGGATCCTAATGTGTGCACAGATTATGAAATCTATCATAACAGAGAAAAAATAAAATATGCATGGGTATCTATTCAGAACAATGAAAGAACTTCCCCTACTTCATCAATCTATCAAGATTTTAATAACCCTAGCTATATGTTTTAGCTGCTCATGCTTGTGAAAAAAATTAATAACATTCATATTCGAAAGCATAAAAGAAATTACAATAATATGAAGTAATAAAATCCCCAATCATAACTGAATTAATGAACCAAAGTCAATACGAGAAAATCCCAAGAGCAAAGACATATCTTGGTATCAAAATATATTTTTGAATATCAAAAGTTTGTAACTCTAACTAAAAGGTATAAAAAAGGCATTTATAGTACAAGAGGAAACCCTAAATCCAAAGCCTAAAAAAAATAGGAGAAAATTAGGTTAATGGCCACTTGCGGTCTGTACCTACAGTTTGGCACAGGGCGCAGGTACTACCTGCGGTCTTGACACTATGGACATGTACAAACAACAGATACTAAGAGCAAAAATCATACATGTTTAGCCCTCTGGATTTTGGACTTCTCATACTTTCTTTGCCTACATGTGGTCCGTAGGTCCTACATGCGACCATATGGTGACTTAATAGGTGTCGGGAGTCATCTTTCTAGCTCTTCTTTGATTTTGAACATGCTTTGATCACTAACAAGTTGGAAATCATTCCAAATATCCACAATTGCTCCCAAAATAGCCAAAAACACCTTTTTTTTTTACCTTTTTTACGAACCTATCATTCAAAATATAATTTCCTGCAAAACACACCAAAAACAGATTATATCTAATAAGATAACCTAAAAATATGATCTTTTCCTCATTTTAAGCATCAAAAGTTCTATATTTTAATTGCACATCAGAAGGAGTGAGTGATCAAAGATTTAAGGAATAATAAGCACCAGGAAGGGTTTTTTGTGGTAATACGATATGATAAATTTCAGATTTTAGGTGACTCACCTTTCTTTTTAGAATATGAAAACTTTTTGTGACACAGTGATGGGGATGATGTGGCATTTCCTTGACAGAACAGATAAAATTTATACATACAAGACACTAACCTGAGAGATGGGACCAGGTCCCTCTCTAGTTTGAGTGAATCTTCAACTTTATGTTTTTCACAGCTTTCCACCTCCAAAGTTATTTCCATAGGTTCGTACTTACAAAGGTAAGATACTGAGTTAGACCGACATGAACCTATTCTATCAAGTATACCTGCCTCTTGAACATAGCTATATTTTTTGGAGAAACACTAATTCACATGATAGGTCAAGTCAATCAAATCAGTGCTTGCTTTAACATTTTATCCTCAACACACTCCCTTTTTGAACTATTAAGAGATTAACCATTAGTTCTGAGAGCTAGGTACAAGTCGTTGCTTCACTCATAATGCCTCAAGCTCGTTCTTTTGAAATGAATTCCTTTGGGACAAAGTCCCTATAATTCTAAAATGCATATTTCTTGTTGGTCTTCTACTTGAGCTAGAATCAGTGAATGCCATTATGAATTACCATCATTCTCATCTAGACCATTCAGCCTTTCACTATTATCATCATAAATGATTTATTGAATTTCTTAGACTTTACTACCATTAGGGATCAATAGCTTTTTTAACTGATCAGGATATCATGCACTTCTTACCTTGTGAATTTCAACTCTGTTTGGCCAAGGACTAGTTCCTTTGACATCAACCATTTAAAATAAATACACCTCTACTTAAAGTATTCTGAGAGATAGAGAGAGAGAATAATCTTTCCTTCCAAAATTAAACCTTGAGCTCTTATCAATGTACTATTTCCAATTACGATCCTCTATCTTATTCCTGGAACCATGATCAATGTTGAATTTGGTAACCCACTTGAGTTTGAGTTCCTTGTACGAGGACAATAGTGTGATCAAATCCTTTTTGGCCCATCTAGGTAGAGAGTTCCTTTTCACAATTTTTTATGGCTTGAAACCCGTAGAGAGTGAATTCCCTTTTCTGGATATGCCTGGAACCATTCATTCTATCTTTAATCTAGATCTGACAATTTTCATTTATGTGCCCATCTCATCCATAATGAGTACATAAAGACTTACAGACTTTGTTCTTAGAATCATGAGAAACCTTCCCATGAAACCCACGAACTTATGTTCCTTCTTGATAACCAAGACCCTTCCCATTATTATCACTTTGACTAGTTAAGTTTTATAGGATATGAGAGGATGTAGTCCATTGTAAGGATTTTGTAAGTTCTTCCCTCAGATGAACCAAGTCCTTCTCCAACTCATCATTCTTCTAGAGTGCAGTCATAAGATACTTTTGGGAATCTTCCAATTTTTCTTCAAGCTCAACCTAAAACTTTGATGTTTCTTTCTTCCCTACTCTCTCAAAAGCATCTACTTTCTCCAATTGTCTCACCAACCTCATATTTTAAAATTTGAGCATAGCAACCTATTTCACAGTTTTAGATATCTGGATAGTCAAAGCTATCATTTCAAGATCTTTAATTATATACCTTTTCTTCTAGAACATTCTTTTTCATTAGCCATTTCACATATGGAATCAATAAACACATTGGCAAGCTTTATTATTTTTCAAATAGAGTAATTCTCTAAGTTGTCTTTAATGTCAGAAAGTGTTACCTCATCTTCAGTGTTTGCCATAAAACCAAATAAGGAATCAAAGGTCATTTCTCATCTTCCATTTCCAGCATGGAAACATCCACCCACTTCCCATCCTCTTCAGATTCACTAGAGAAATCTCTCCATATTGCTAGAGCTTGCCTTACTTCATAATCAATTGCAACCTTTTTGCTTTATTATCCATGGACCTAGTCCATGTTCTTTATTTTATCATCACCAGTCTTGAGATATTCCTGATAATCTAATTTGTGCGTTCGATGATCCTTAATGAAATGCTTAGGACTTCCATATTTGTGATAAACCACCCTAGTGCCTCCTTTTTTACTATTTCTTTCACTTCTTTGACACTAGCAATTTTTCTTCAAAGATTTCACAATTCTTTTTTCCAAATAATCAACATCAGTGTCATCTTCATTAGAGTCTGATTTTAGTGCCCTCAGTGCCATCGATTTTTTCCTTTTTCCTTCCTTCTTCTCTTGTTCTTGTTACCTCTTGTGTTCATGAATCATTAAATTTTTAATAAGCTTATCCATAGTGAGAGTTTACAGGCTCTTTGCCTATATAATAACATTTACTTTGCTTTCCCAGGACTTTAGCAGAGCCACAAGAATCTTTCTCACTTGCATATACAGTGGAATCACTTCTCCTAGGTATTGTACCTTATTTGTGATGGAAGTGAATCTTGTATGGATTTTCTATATTGTCTCTGCTTGTTTCATGGTGAAGGTTTCACATCTGTAGTTCTCTCATAGGATGTTCTCAAGAAGACCTAAATTTCTTTAGCATTTTCACATGTAGAAATCCCGTTGTATTCATCAGGCCTATACCCTAAACTAGCAATTTCTTGGAATTGTAATTCTTTTCAACTTTCTTTCTATCTTCATCATTGAACTTCCTCCTACATTTGACATCCATTTTACTTAGTTCTCCTTCTTTGACTTCTCTTACAGGTACATAAGGGCCATAAATAATTATATCCATTAGTTTACTGTTCTCAGCCATAAAGAAGTCAAACATATTTTTTTTCCACCACCCATAGTACTGTCAATTAAATCTAGATGGTTTAGTGGTATTTTTCCACCGCCCATAGTACTGTCCATTAAATCTAGACGGTCTAGTGGTAGATTACACTTCTTCCAGGTTAGGTAGAGCAGCCATGCTAACCAAAACACTCTAGGTGTGAACCTTTTAGAGTGTTCTAGCTCTGATACCAATAGTTTAAACCTTTGGGGGTTGCACCACATAGTGAGATACTCGTTCCCTCAAAGTCAATAATAGGCAATCAAGTAATAAAGTACAGGAAAACTAAAGGTTTTGTAGGAAAATAACAACACACAATATTTAACATGGAAACCTCCTTGCTAAAGGAAGGAAAAACCATGGCTTTTCCTCACAAGAACCGAAAAAGTCCACTATAATCAAGCTCTTGATTACAAACTTGAACTTGAACATAACTCAAGGTTCGTCTTACTTGTAATACCTCTAATACAAGCTCATATTTACAACTCTACCAAGGGACTCTCTAAACTAATTAATTATTTTTGGACTTAGGCAACTCTACTTAAGCACTCTCTAAACAAAGAGAAAATATCATTACTCTTATATCATGAGTAATTCGATTACATATAAAGACTAACTCAATACAATCTCAAAATCACCACCCATATGTGGAAAAAGATCTTGAGGAATATCTGATATGGATTTTTTGCCTTTTTCTCTCTTCAACACTCTTTTTGTATTTGCAAGAACCACTAGATGAAGAAGCATATTTTTTATTTTATAGAGGTGTGATGATTATGGCTAAAATATCACTATAGCAGAAGTCCTAATAAGTATGATCAGTACCTACTAGTTTAATACACAAATAGACAAAACTGTGCAGACGTATGCCAGCTGTACTATTGTCTTGGACATCAACGGAACTGGTCCCTTATAGTCATCTACTCATTATCAAAATTTTATATAGTACTTTGTCCTTAGTTTAGAAACATCTTGCTCAACTTTGTCATCTACAAGTCTATGCTCACTGGAAGCCCTAATAGCATAAGAGACATAGCCTCTGTCTGTCTCCCGAGTTTCCACCCTCAGTTAGTGAGAGAGATCTAATCTAATAACTTTGATACTACCTCCTAAAAAGGTGCAAAAATGCTCTACCAGTAGTGTAGTTATCATATCTTTAGATCTGGTATTATGGGCATGATAGAATATTTCAGTTAAGTTATTTCCCGTGATTGTGTGATTGGGCACCATTATCAACTTCTTAACTAAAACCATGCCTCATACATTGATTCAGAATACAACTAGTTAAAATTATATTTCTCGTCCTTCAACTGTAGCATTCAGGATAGAGGGAAGAAACGGTCTAAAAATTGCTTCCGCAACTTATTTCAAGAAGTAATGGATCCACAAGGAAGTTCTCCTAATAATAATATAGCTTCACCAATTAGAGAGAAAGGGAACAACGTAAGTCTCAGAGATTCCTGATCTTCCCCAAGTATAGTTTATGAAGTGCAAATTCCAATAAAATTACAAAGGCACATGTGTGAATCATCATTTTGCAAGCTAACAAACTGTTATGACCCGAACTGGCCCTGGCTGTGATGGGCATCTCAAGCCCGCCATGGGCTGAACACAATCCCCTTAGTCTTCCCTCAGGAGCACAATAAAGATAAACCATAGAATCCAACAAAATGAATGATAGATAAATAAAAAAAAATAGAATAAAAAAATCCTAAACAAACAACCATAACATCCAAATACTGTTCCCAAAAGCATCTAAAATAGAAATAAAAACTAAGTTGGGACATTCCCCTGACTGTGACAAAAAGAATCCAAGTGTACTAAGAAAATAAATAAACTAATAAAATGACTGGTCCTTCTGAAGGATGGAGGCTCACCACTTCACAACTGATCCATAGAAATAACAAACCACCTATTGCTGCACTGGATCAATAGATAAGTCTTTAGAACCTACATTATAGAATGATGTAGAGTTCAAATATTTTCAGTGGGGTGAGCATTGGCATGTAACTCAAGGGTTAGGGATAAAATAATGCATTTACCAAAAATACACTAATAAAACACATTCACCACATTCATATTCATATATATAAGATGTCAAGATAGGGAAAAGAGTCAATTAACATAATAGTTTATGAACTATGTAGCTCACTCTATCCTAAAGGAACCTACCTACTATATGGGTCCAACTTTCCTAACTGAAAGGGTCCTAGTCCATGTTAGTTGTATATACCGAGGAATGGATAAAGACACCTAGGTGATAAATGTCCAAAATATAATGTTTATCCATATGCATGGTCATATAGATGCTCAACGTCGGCAAATGTGTTTTCTAGTGTTTGTCCCACCGGCACTACACCTTCATAGTGAGCAACCCAATTCTCTTTAAGACCATATTAAAATAGTTTGCGCATAAAAAAAATAGTAAATAAGGAGTCTTCTAGTAAGGAATTTCCAACTTTGTATCATCATACCAATATGCTTGCAAGATAATTTAATTATGCCACACAAGTTTATTTAACAATTAGACTTCAATTTAAAAACCCAAATCCTTGTCCATCAAGGGCATTACAAATCCATATTTACCTATTTATCCCTTAATGCAATGTAATGGTTTCAAAAGACAAGTTAAATTATACAAATATACGTATTCTAAATCAAGTTAACAATGTAGGTTCAAGTTAATGCGATTGCCAAGGCAAAAATTCATCAACTTTGGTGAAACCCATGTCACCCATTTAAACCAAAATCACAATGAATCATGTCAGTCCTAAAACCATTAATTAAAGCATGAATAATCCATTTAAAACATGGGAAAAATATTCCAAGTAATAACTACCAAAAACACTCAACCTAATTTCAAACCCATCAATTCAAATCACATGAATATTAAATAAATTTATGCCATAATGTAAATTTAAGTTAAGGAAAGATAAACATGCTTGAAATACATAAGAATTGAAGAGAAATCAAAGTTTAGAGTTTGTAGTAGTTATTTCTTGTAAAACCTTTGACCTTTCATGGGTTGGGAGTTAAAGAAGAGTAATGTAATGTTTGATATGGATAACTAAAGGAAAACTATTATCTAAGTGTTTTTAAGTCATTTAGGGGTAAAGGAGAAAAAAAATCCTAACCCCAAGTGAAAATTAACAAAAACATGACAAAAAATGCATAGTAGCATGGCACGCCACTATTGCCCATGGTAGCCTACGTACCACGCTCCTATTACGGAGCATAAGTGGCGTGGTACACCACTATTGTGGATCCTCATTGACTCAGGGTACCAAAATGGCCCTGAAATCCGTCCAAAAATTGTGAAACTTTTCCAAAATACCCTTTAACATCCGTCAACATAATTCATGTCAAAAATTAATATTATGCACATAATATGGTCAAAAATAAAATGATCTAAATTTTATGGGGTCTTAAATTATCCCCCCCCCCCCTCTTGGATCTTTCATCCCCGTTTGAGAAGTTAGGATGTTTTTGGTATGATAATCGAAAGAACACAGTAGAATCCAAGTAAGAATTTGAAATTCGACAAGAGGTAAATGAAACTCATAGCTTAAGAACTTTCATCCAATTTTGGAAACAAGAACAGGTACTTGTCTTTCATATCTTCTTCTTGCTCCCATGTAGCCTCTTCAACCTTTTGATTTCTCGAATGAACCTTCACCATAGCTATATCCTTTGTCCTCAATCTATGAACTTATCTATCAAGTTTCTAAATTGAGACTTCCTCATAATACATTGAATCCTTAACACCCACATCCTCAATACAAACTATCAGAGAAGGGTCACCCACGTATTTCTTAAGCATGGACACATGGAAAACTGGATAAATTGATGCCAAACTTCCTGGTAACTCTAAATTATATGCAATATTCCCAATTTTCCTTAAAATTTGGTATGGACCAATGTAATGAGGACTAATCTTCCCCTTCTTCGTAAATCTCATGTTCCCTTTCATAGGAGAAACCTTCAAGAATACCTAATAACTTACTTTAAACTCAAACTCCCTTCAACTCACATCTGCAAAAGACTTTTGGCAACTTTGAGAACTTTTATGTATTTCTATAATTAGCTTCACCATATCCATTATTTGGTGAACCAATTCATGGATAAACAACCTAGTCTCACCCACCTTAAACTATCCAATAGGCAACTTGTACCTCTTATAATAAATAGACTCAAAATATTCCATTTGGATGTTAGAATGATAATTATTATAAACAAATTTAATAAGAGGAAAATGGACAACCCAACTTCCATTATAATCAATCGCATAGGCCCTTAGCATATCCCCTAAGGTCTAAATAGTATGGCCTGCTAGTCCATTTTAAGGGTGGAAAGAGATGCAAAGCTTCACCTAAGTACCCAAACCTTTTTGAAAAAAATGCAATAAGTGAGAAGAAAGTTGCGTACCTCAGTCTAAAATGATGGACACCAGTGCCCTATGCAACTTTACTATCTCCTGAACTAATAACTTAGCATAATTCTCTCCTGAGTAGTTTGTCCTCACATGTAAGAAGTAAGCAAACTTAGTCATCCTAAACATAATAACCCTAATAGAATCGTACTGGTTTCGTGACAATAGAAGAACCATATCAAAATCAATGTTAATCACCTCCCGCATTCGTGTGGGCAATTCTATCTCTTGGGATTTGTTGCCAATCTCAACTATTTAACCTTGACTTACTGACAAACCATACACTTAGAAATAAAGTTTTCCACATCCCTCTTCATATTATTCCACCAATTTATTTCCTTCAACTCATGATACATCTTAATCAAACTCGAATGAACCATAAGTCTGGACTCATGAGCTTCAGTTAAAATCCTTTACGGTGGCCCATCTACATCAGGAACACACAACCTTCCTTCATATCTTAAGATGCTATATCCCCAAATCTCAAAATTCATAACCTTTTTCTAAATTAACTTTTCAGTCGAGCAATAATAGATAAGAAACTCTTCTCAAAACGCCTATAATATCTTACCAAACACATGCCTAAATTTGTTCATGGGAAAAATAGAAAACATGGCATGCCTTATTGATACTTTTTGAATAGAGTGTTTGATCATATTTGTATTATCTATGAAAATAAAACTCTCGAAACTGTGATACAACTATTTGGTATGAAGATTCCAATTAGAACTAAGTGTGTGGAAAAGAAATTAGGTAACATATCTCAAGATTAGATCAGTAAAGAAATAGAGTAATTTTGATGTTCTATAAAAAATACAACACTTAAGATGCTTAAACAATGAGAATATGCACATACTTAAGGCTATGTTGTTAGATTTGATATTTTTTGGGAGTATTTTGCAAGAAATTAGGTTTTTAATGCTAAATGCAAGAATAACTATGAAAAGTGGCTTGAATCATAGTTAAAACCCCATTTTAAGCTTTGGGCTCGAATCGTAGTTAAAAACCCATTTTAAGCCTTTACTGCCCAAGGTACGACTTTCTCCTAAAAACTCGTAAGGAGCATGTACGAGTCGTATCTTGGATAGACCTTAATATGCATGTACTTAAGCCTATGTTGTTAAATTTGATATATTTTGGATTTTTATTTAGGAAATTTGGTTTTGGATGCTAAATGCAAGAGGAACTATGAAAAGTGGCTTGAATAGTAGTTTAAAACCTATTTTAGGCCTTGGGCTTGAATCGTAGTTAAAAACCCATTTTAAGACTTTACCGCCCAAGGTACGACTTCCTCCTAAGAACTGGTAAGGTTCCTATACAAGTTGTATCTGGGACAGACCTTAAAGTTGTACCTCAGACAAATTCGAGAAAGCTTTAATAGTGCCTGAGTATTTTGGACATAACTTTCACCCCGATATTGGATTAAGGCAAAATTTGTGTCATTGGAAAGGTAATTCAATTGTATTTTTTTGGTAGGTTATGTGATCAAAAATACTAAGTAAACAAAATGTTATGATCACTTAAAGATTATGATAGTTATACTCTTCACAAGAACTTAGTTGTTAAAGGATGTTTACACTTGACTAGAAGTTAAGAGCTATTCATGGCACCAATATACATACATAGTCAAAATCTCTGAAATAGTTTAAGTGTTAGATGAATATGAGTTGGAAGTCTGGGTACAACTCTTATGATCCAACTGTAAGAATATCAGTATCCAAATTGAAGAAAATAAGAAGTACCAGGTGGATATGGGTCAAGTCCACGAGTCATAGGATCAAGGTACGACTCATGAGGATAAGTCATAAGTAGATCATAAAGTTGAATCATAGAATACAGTCACTAGAGTAGGTAAGATAAGCCTTGGTATGACTCATATGATGAGGGTATAAATTGAAGAACGAGTCGTACCTTGTGTCAAAATATTTCTTCTTATCCCATTTTAGTTAGGATTTGTTTCTTGGAGTTTCCATATTTACCAATTACACTCCTATTATGTATGGTTAATTATGTTATCCCATTTTATTTAGGATTTGATTTATAGTCTTTTATTATTTCATTTAGTAGTTGATTTCTAGGGTTTTCCTATTTTACTTAGGATTTGTTTTTTCATATACTATATATACCCTTTAGACTTTGTTTATTTTGGGATCATTCATTCGTTAGAAATTCAATAATAAAAACTTCTTGTATTGATTATTATTATTGGTTAGTTCTTGGTTTGTTATTCAATTTAAGACTTTGGGATTTATTCCTCATTGTTTGGCGATTGATTTTGTAATTTTTTCTGTGGATTCCACGGTTGATCTCAAGAATATGAGTGGCTAATTCCCTTAGCTAGGTTATGGATCACTTATGGATTAGATACGTAGAGGAATTGTGATATTCATATATTCTAGGGTTGCATGTCTCTTAATCTTCTTCACGATAATTAATCTCGAGTAGTGGTTGTAACTTGAGATAGCATGTCTTCGCATCCATCCATACCAAAGAGTTTGTGATTGGGAAAAGAAGATTAGGACAATTATTTGGGATTCACCTACACCTTTTAGATCCCCCATACCATCTAATCACTTGATCCTACTTAGATAAGTGAACTTAGATATTAGCAAGGGTGACAAGGCAACTCCCTGAGACTTACCTATTAAAGGGTGAAATTTATCTTCAAGCTTACCCGACGGTTCCTAAGACATATCTTGTAGACTTTGCATACAGAACAACAGAACAACTAGGTTGACCACGAAAAATTTACGAAGTTGAGAAGCCAGGGGGAATACAAACCTAGTGTTTCATTACTATTATTTACAACCAAGAACAACCGATTCTTTTCATTGTTTCAATTTAACAAATCCCCCCCCCTTTTTACTTTCTTTCACTGCCCTATAATTGTAACAAATTCAAGAGAGATTCTTTATGTATTCCTTGTGGGATTTGACCCCAACCTAGTTGGGTTACTATATTTAACAATGAACGCTTTATCCTTGAATTGGAGGTGTATTTTGGGCATTATCAAATTCAACCTCAACACAACTACTAAGTCTACAGATATTAGCAAATTGCAAATGACAATTCAACATCATTATAATAAAAATACAAGTGTCTCTGAAGAGCTTAGAACTGAGAATTCTAAACTAAAAAGAGAGTTTCAACTTTAACTGATAAGGCTCTTAGGTTGAATGCAGGATAAAGCAGCTAACCGAGGAATCGTTACATTGTCATTCTACAGAAAAAAATAACATGGCTCTACTTCTCCAAAACTCTTTCCCATGTCCTTCACCTATTTAAATTTTCTTAATTCCTGTGGCTCTTTCATAGGAACATTTAAATTATGCATTAAACTAATCCTTACCTATTACATATGAATGAATCTTTTTTTGTGTGTTTCATCTATTTCCTCTTTATTTTAAAGTTGTTCTTCATGATTGGTTTGGCCAGTGGCCATGATTTAAATAACTTGTGCCTATTTTACTCTTAGTTTACTGTTATCACTTTTCAATAATGCAAAAAAAGGGAATATTGAATTCATATGGTAGGGACCAGGTACCAAGTGTGGGTGTTGAACTGCAGATGTAGTATATGTGTTAAATGGCTTATTAATAGGGGGAATAATATTCGTGAAGCATTATGGTGTATTGAAAAGGGGAAGAATGTTGGTGCATGGTGATAGGGGGAAGCATGGAGCATAATTATAGGGGGAACATTCATCGACAGTATTGGAGAATACTCTGATGGAATAAGATGAATGTACTTTAATGCTAAAATCTATAGGTCATTTGTCATCGTCAATAAATGGGGGAAATTGTTATCTCTTGTTTTGATGACGATCAATTGACAACGAGGGACCAGGTCCCTAGGTCTTCACAAAACCACACAATTGTTAGTATCCTATACAGTTTTGTTTGTTAGTGTAACAAAATATACTGGTTAGTTGTGTACTAATAAGGACACCTGGCCCAATAGGAATTCTACCCTCATCATTATCTAGCTATAAATATTAAAGAATGCTCCTAAATTCATAGTTTTTGAAATTTGGCTATTCAAAGAGAAAAATTGTCAAAAACTCAAATATTGCTCAAGATCCAAGCTTTTATATGCTGATAGACTATTTGTTCATGAGTCAAGTCTTGGTAGTTAATTGAATTAATCATGTTATAATAGTGGTTCTTTGTTTGTGTTTGTTGAGTTTTTAGGTAGAGTTAATTGAGTGTGATATTGGTTAGAGTTAATAAATATTAAGGTGAGATCTTAATAGAGTTGTCAAAGAGAGTTTGTAATAGAGTTGTTGTAAACAAGTGGAGACTAGAGTTAGGTTCAAATCAAGTCTATGATCAAGAGGTTGCTTGTAGTGGATTCTTAAGTGTTTATGATGGCAAACCATGGTTTTTCCTTCCTTGAGCAAGGAGTTTTCCACGTTAAATCTGTGTGTTCTTTAATTTTCTGCAAAGTGTTGTTCACTTACTTCTTTAAATCTTTGTGTTCTTTAATTTCCTGCAAAGTGAGTAACAGGAACACCACGCTTATATGGAATAGCTACAAACTCTACCAAAATGTGAATTTACTGAAAAAACTCAATGTTTGTCATTTTAGCCTAACGAGTTTAGGATGGACCAGATGGAATCTGTGGAACTCCAGAATAATCCGAGACTGGACCCTAGATCGGGTATGGATCCTATGAGTAGGGCATGTCCCATCCACATTGTCCCCAATTGGGACAGAAGAGCTTCTGTGAACTTTAAACAGTCGAGTCATGATATGGAAAGTGAACAAAGGAGAATTAGAGAAGAATGCAGGACTTGACTCCATAGAAAGAGAAACTATCCTAAATGCTTTCTAGCCTCTCCCTTATGAGTATGGCACGTTAATCATCATTAAAAGACACTCGACTCGACATGGATTTGTGGAATCACAAGTGACCATGAACCTAGGGCTCTAATACCAATCAGACACAACCCAAACCAGGGACTAGTCGTGTTGGGTGCCTCAAGCCTAACCGGGACCGGTGACTACCCCTAATACCCTACCATAACCACCCTCTACCTGATGTTTGATTGATTCTAATTATGTAACATAACAAGATGAAACAATCTAAATCAACTATAGTCAAGCTGAGTCATCCCCAATACCAATACCTATGCCCAGGATGACACCAATACTGATACCACCTATGGCAACCCAAAGTAGTCTCACAAAGCCTCTATCAAAAATTAAAACAACATCTGGTCGGAACATGCCCGAGGCCATAGACAAAAATCAAAGTCTAATACATAACCAAATCATGTAAAGAAGTCCATTACATGAAATGGAGTCTCCCGTAGTATAAAAGCTTACCACTTCAATCCGACACAAAGCTTACCCCCAATCCAAGTCACTAAGTAGGAGGAGTAGTATGGTCGGTTCCTACATAGCGTGGGGATACAATGCCCGAAGATGGGTTAGTGGGTGAACGCTAACATGTACTCAGGAGTAAGGATAAATTAATGCCAACACTTAAAACCAAATACATCACCATGTGAAATCACATACATACAAATATATAAAATTTATGTCGGGAAAAGGAATCAGGTTTAGCATGCATTTAAAACCTTTAACCTGGGTTTGTGCATATTTACTTTCATAATCAACCCACGGGCTATATGGGTCTAGTTTTACCCCCTAAAAGGGCCCCATTGCATGTAGCCGCACGAACCAAAGATATCACAAGGGTCGGGGATTCCCTTGTACCTTTCTCCCTCCATGATACATAAACGAGTATAACTTAGGGGATTCCCATGTACCCCACAAGTATAAGGTCTCCATGACCAACCCTCATGTTGACAAACATGAGTTTCCACTATCTATCCATCGAGCTCACCCTTTCATGGTAAGCTATCACAACCTGCTATTATTACCTAATAAAACCATTAACACATGGCCAATCAACTAATTCAAGAAGTTATTATCCAAGGCTTTATAATGTGGTATCGTCATACTAACAATAGCTAGCAATCAATGTCATTAGCCAACACTTAGGGGATTCACATGTACCCCACATGATTTCCAATTTACCAAAACTATGGTCACCAAGGCCTTACCAAATCATTTAAAACCATTTAAGCTAACTAAGGTTCCATTACCATATTATGCAATGAAATAGTTTCAATGAATGTCAAACTATATGATGAAACCATTCACATAGGCATTTTAACAAATATATTGAGGGCATATAGTTTCCGAAACCAAAACCAAGTACCAATTGTCCATTCCCATTAAAACAAATGTTCAATTCCATAATTTTAACATGAAAACCATGAGAAAAAAATGAGAAACAATATCCAACCATTTACAACAAAAAACCCCAACATATAATTCAAAACTAAACAATACCCACAATCAAATCATGAAAACTATTCATTAAAACATGAGTTTAGTAGAACTAACAATGAGGGAGAAGTAACATTCCTTAGATACCAAAGAGTACGGAGAGAAACCACCCTTGAGAGTCTTAATTGACCACCTTAAAGGAAACCCTAGACTCCTTTTAACCCAAGATCTTTAGAGAGATTTGAGAGTGTTTAAAGTCTTTTTGATTGAGAATAGTAGGATAAATAAAGTCCCAAAAGTGTTTTAAGTCCTAGGGCCAAGAGAGGTTGAAACGACCCAAACCAAGGCATTTTTGTATTGGGTAATCCCAAGCCCAACTAGGACCGTGAACCGCCCTCGTTACCCAATCCAACCACCAAATGCATTAGTTAAGTCGGCTGATGTCCGAACATATAATAAGATAGTGTATTCGACCATGTGGTGACTATAGGATAAGTCTATATCCGAGACCAACCCAAAAAAGTCCAACCACCCAATAACCAACCAAACTAATGTGGAAACTATAAATTAATACCATGATTATAAGACAATGTATGTATATATATGTCTATACAAAAATAGCCATACCATACCTAAGTCCAAAGTTTTCCATACAAAGCCTCGAGACCAAACAAAGAGTACCTAGTCAGGACATACCCCCGACCATAGCCAAAACCAAAGTCTCTACAAGACAAAAAGTATGTAAAGTAAACCATGACATAAAGTAGATGACTTCTAAACTATGGAAGCTTACCACTGCAAGCCAACATCGACTGTCCCTGAATTCGATCACTAAGATCGAGAAGTAGAATGGTCGGTCCCTGAATAGCATGGGTATACAACCACCCAAAGATGGGTTAGTGGGTGAACACTAGCAATCACTCATGATAAGGATAATATAATGTCTTTATAAAACAAAGTAAAACCATCCATGATGCATACAACCATACATACATATATATATATATATATATATATCCATGAAACGAAAGGGAACCAGATTTAGCATGCCTTTAAAACCTTTACCTAGGTTGTGTAACTTTGCCATCCTAAACCACCCACGGGCTATATGGGTTCAGCTCCCCCAGCTGAAAGGTCCCTAATGAGTGTAGCCGCACGACCAGGGAAGAAAACCTTGGATTACAAGTTCATCCCCCAAATATAAAGTGTGACAACATTTTAGTCCACCCAAGACCTCCACATTCCATGGCTTTGCTAATTAAAACCATTACCAAGCAACCAACCAATTCATTTACCATTTATTATCCAAGGACATTTAGCGGTTGTATTTTCATATCAACCATACTTGCATGTAGTATCCATAGCCTACCATATTTAGGTTTAAGGAGACTTTCAAGTGCCCATCCATTTTCCATTTTAAACCTCTGGGGTGATTCCATGTATCCCATAAGCATAACAATTTTCAAAGCAACCAAGGCTTTACCATTTAATCCTTCCAAATCATGTACACCATTTAAAACCATTTCCAAACCAATTTAAACCATGCTGAACATTTAAAGCATTGATATGATTTAAACTATTTAAAATATGCAAAACCATCTAAATCCATTTAAGATTCCATTACAAAACTAAACAATGGAGAGAGTTCCAATGAAAGTTCAGCAATATAGTAAAAAATATTCTTTGAGGCATTTTATCAAATATGTTGAGAGAATACTTTACAAACACCAAAACCAATGGATAAAACAACATAATTAGGGTTACTCAAGAGAGATTTGTTCAACCATAACCAACCAATAACCACATATGCAAACCATTACAAAAATCATGTAAAAACATAGTTTAAACCAATACCAAACCAAATTCAGCAACACCCTCAATATATATTTCAAAAACCACCATTCATGATACATAAAATAATGTTTAAAACACAATACACATGTTTTTAGTTTAAACTAACAATTAGGGAAGGAGTACATGCCTTATACATAAAGATTCACCAAAGCAATCTTGACCTTTGAGCCCTTTGAAGAACACATGAAGAAACCCTAGCCTCCAATCTTCAAGAATAAAATTGAGACAGTATTTGGAGTGTTTTTAATCTTTTAATAAGTTATATGGACGTCCACCAAGGGTTATATAATGTGAGAACATAAGTGTTTTGAAGTAGGAAATGTTTGTACTACCCTTACTTAAAACCAAAGACAAGCAATGCTCTATGGTATGATGCACCAATAATATCTATATCCTAGGGGACGAGGGGTACCCAAACTAGTACCCAAGACCATGCAAAAACCCTACCTACTGGTTTTTATACTACTTACACCTCCCTAAATCATACCTAAGGGTATGAGTGACACACCCAATCATACCTTCCAACTGTACCATGGGCAGATTCCATAAGACCAAGACAATCATGCATTATACGACTTTCCTAGCACCACCCATATGATCCTATTTGATTTATACCCTAGTGAGTCATATCTTGGGTAGTATCGAAGCCAACCATACTGACTAGTGTATGAGTGAACCCTCAATACAACCCCTCACTTGTATTCAAGTGTATGATTTGTTCCCTTGAGTCATACCAAGTCTAGTAAGTCGAAAACCAAGGAAATTTTGCAAGGGTCAAATTCCTAGGGTGTTATAGTCTCCCCCAATAGTATCATTCATCCTTGAATGACGGTTAGGGGTAGAAACAAGCACGAGGTAACACATTATCACACATAAAACTTTTCTCCAACCGAGATAGAGGACAATAACACAACTCAAGATGAGAAGATCACCATACACCCAAGCACGACTTACACCCTAATACCTTCATTACGACCTCTAATTATGCTAGAAAACAAAGATTAAAGTGGAACCGTTCCTCACCTTTAACCAAGTAAGAAAATAAAGATGTATTGAAAAACACACCTTACACACGAATTTATAGGACAAGGAACCAACACGGACCCTTGAACTCCATGTCCACTTCTATCTCCCAAATGTCTTTCTCAGGCTTTTAGTTCCACCATGGAACCTTTACCAAAGCCCTACCTTTTTTTGTTCGCAACCAACAAACTTACCAATCCAAGATCCACATCGGGACCTCCTCAAAGCAACAAACAACTCAAGATACCAATACCACCTAAAGGAACAAACCAACCAAGGTTTATCCACACCTTACCCCTATGAAAACTCATAGATTACCGGCTTAATGGATGCATGCAAGAGCAAGTCCAATTAATCTTAGAATTTAAGAAGACACACCACTACAAGAGCTTGGGTCTAGCTATACACTATCGACTCCAAGTTGAAGCCTACCCAAAGTACGAAGGAGCTAACTTGGGCCACCGAGCTTTACTCCTTACATCAATCCCGAAATGCTACTTTGGTTCCACCACCATTATATGAAAACCAAGAGTAAAGGACATGGACAAACCATATCCAACTAGTATAACTGAAAACCCCCAACACCAAAATATATACACTACTATGCCATGAAAAAAATTCATAAAACCATGCCCTATAACATATCTCAAGTAGCTACCATAACTATTAGTATGTCTACCAATCACAACATTCAATCCTACGACTTATATACCCACGACATAATCTATCCATCAAGAGATCTTGCACTCTTTTACAACCTCCACAAGGTTTTCACCACCCATTCCTTTCCTAATAATTTCCCATAACAATAATCTTACCTTACCTTCCAAAACCCTAACTCTGGTAGTCATCCTACACTCTTCCCTACTTAGAGACTTTTATATTCCACAGTCCACAACACCACTATTCTTACCAAACCTCTACCATCCAACCACAAGAAGAATCATTTAAGGAATCCAAATTACTAGAATTATAAAGTCCATAGAGGTAAGAAAAAGACACCTGAAACAAGATACGACACCATAGACATGAAGTACTTTACAAAAATCACCTAGACCATAGTAGAGAATCATCCCAACCAAAAAGAGTCCTTATGACTAGACACCAAAAGAAACACAACCATATATACCATGAGTAATGTATTATTAGACAAAACTCATATTTATGGAACATGGGGAATACCAAACGCGAACCTTAGGTATAAGTACTATAAGAATGCATGCAACACTACTAGAGTACTCTCTTAACTAAGAGAGAAAAGTATCACCAGAATTTGCAACCCGACTTTTCCTTAAAGTCTACCGCTAAAGGAAAATTTTGGACTAACCATCAACCTTGGCCGCAATACTCCTACAAGCACAAGACGCAGCTCTAATGGGTGTCACCGAAGACATATATCACGGACGTGTGGTTCTGCTATACCTAAAACCTTATTCAACCAAATGCTACCAAGATCCCAACATAGATATGCAAAAACCATGAGACCAAATTTACTACAAGGTTTCTAACTAATCCAAAACCATTTAAAATCAAACCATGTTCACCAAGGCATTTCAAAAGTCATTTGACTCCCACCTAAACCAATTCATATTCCTTTAATTATTTATGGAATGCAAGGACTTAAGAATAGTCAAACCATGTGACAAAAGTATATTCAATGGCAATTTCAAAATCAATTTTGAGGGCATAAAATTTCCAAGACCAGAACTACATAATTGGGGAATCCATAGTAACCCAAAATCTATTTACATTCTGATGTATCCCACAATGTTCATAAATATTTATAAAATATGAATAATACATCATATTCCATAGAAAAATCAATTCAAATGAGTAATCATATTGAAGCCCCCCATTGTGCTAGAACACATTTTCAAAACCATAAATTTAATAATCAATTTCATGCCAACAATAAAGTACAAGTATAGGAAAAAAGACATGTGTAGGCTCCATGATCCAACCTATCTAATGATTAGACCCCCAATCCATATCTATATATTCAACCTAAATCCCTAGCCTATAATTCACAACTTTCCCATTATCGTATTCCTCTGTCATAAACCTCATCCAACCTACTAATTTACCTCTGTAATTTTTGCATTCTATTTTTGAGGTTACTCTATTTTATCAAAATGAAACATCTTGATTCAAGCCTAGGATCTACCAACCACCATACAATACTATCACAATACCTCATATAGAATGGAATTTACATATAAGGTCCACCCTACAAAGATGATATCCCAAACTTCTTAGCCACCCTCCAACAACCTATCTATTTCATGGGAAACCATTTCCCTTAAGAAAACATAGAAGTGCCTCATGCAGAAATACTAGAACAGATGGGACTTTTATCTAAAGGATCCCTTAAGTTATCCTTAAGCTACTTTAACACAACCGAAACCATTCTATAAAAAAAAATAGAAACTGGACGAGTGTCTGAAATAAGACTAAACCCAACCAACCTCCCCATTAGACTGACATCACGAGGATCATCAGAAAGGACCCCAAGTAGTTCATGCATCTTCAAAACTGAATGCAAAGAAAGTCTTTTGAGTTAGAATCTCTAACCCGTACTAATCGATAATAGATAGACCTCTTTGAAGACCAATCTTGGAACTTTAAGATAGAAGATAACCTTCCCCTTAGTGCATAGGGAATGAAACCATCCTTCCACTCCACAAATGACTCACCATGAAGCCTAAAAACAACATTTTCAAATCTGACAATCTAATAATAGATAGCATGAGTGCAATCCATTAATTCCCTAAATGACATCAAAATCCACCATATCTAAGTCAAACAAAACCACCAATACCCCTTTATTACCATCAAATACAACACACCCTTTATAGACTCTTTTAGCAATCATAGAGTCATCTATCGGGATAGAAATAGAAGAAGAAAAGAGTCTGAAGTAACTTTGGGACCAAAATCAGAATACTACACAATAAATAGAATGACAAAAGAGAAAGAGGGGACCCCAGACCATGTAATATGGATTAGCCCCATTGGCCTGAGATTGGGCACCTGAGCCCTAGAAACATTGCCAAGCTGAAAACACCTGCCTCCAAGTGGATTTTAGTAGGGAGTACAAGCCATAGAAAAAAAGTTAGGACTCATCTAACTCTTTCTCTTGAACCATTTATCACTATACCATTGGTCTCCACTCTATCCAGGAAATTGAGAGCATCTTTCCTTGCCTATTTCTTGATCTTACCTTATTTTTTCCAATACCAATAGGAATGGACTAGCATGACATAGTTGTCACTATCTAGGTCAATACATTAAAAGAATAATTAAACTCGGCATTAGTAACCTCTCCTTGGGGTTACCGACATGAGCTCCACCTTTTAAAATAGGGTTAGTGGAGACCAGTGGGACTCCACGGGGAAAACCAGAAGGTGTGACCTTACATAGACCTGTACCTCATGAGTTAGGACCAGATCCATCTATGTTGTCGTCAAGTGGGATAGATGAGTTTCCAAGAACTTTACGTTCATTGAGAAGGCCTGATCTGAAGAGTGAACCAAGGAAAATTGAGAGAAGTGTTCAAGACCATAGACTCCTTAGCTTAAAAGTAGAATAACCAAGAAAATAAAAAATCTTAAATGCCTCGTACCCTCTTAATTATAAGTGTGGTGCACGACACACCCATAAGCAAGAATCTAATTGACATGGCTTTGTGGATACCCCATGACACCAAAACCTAAAGCTAGGATACAAACTTTACATAACCCAAACTAGGGCCTTATCATAATGGGCAATCCCAAGCACAACCAGGACTAGGAATTGCCCCTGTTTCCCAACCTAACCACCAAATGCATACCTCGATTCTGCTGAAATCTGAACATATAACAAGAGAGTGTATCCATCCACGTGGTGACTTTGGGACATGTCTATATCAGAGACCATCCCAACCAAGTCTAACCACCTAATAAGGAACCAAAACAATGTGGAAACCATAAACCAGTACCATGATTATAAGCCAATGATGTATATATATATATACAAAAATAATCCATACAATACCTAAGTACACAGTTGTCCATACAAACCCTCTAGACCAATAAAAGAGTACCTAGTCGGAACATACCCTCAACCATAGTCAAAACCAAAGTCTATGAAAGACAAGAAATATGTAAAGTAAACCATGACATGAAGTAGATGTCTTCCAAACTATGGAAGCTCACCACTTCAGTCCAACATCCAAAGTCCCCAAATCCAATCACTTAGCAGGAGAAGTAGAATGGCCAGTCCCTGCATAGCATGGGCATACAGCCACGTAAAGATGGGTTAGTAGGTGAACACTAACATTCACTCATGATAAGGCTAAAATAATGCCCTTTATAAAATAAAGTAAAACTAGGTTTAACATGCCTTTAAAACCTTTACCTGGGTTGTGTAGCTTTACCATCCTAAACTACCCATGGGCTATATGGGTTCATTTGCCCTTGCTATAAGGGCCCCAGTGCATGTAGCCACGCGATTAGGGAAGAAAACATAGGATGACTAGTACATCCCCCAAATATAAAGTGTGACATCATTCATATGGTCACCAGGACTAAACCTCACATTGGTAAATATGTGTTTCCAGTTTTGGTCCCTCCCTCCCCCCGAAACCTCAACCTTCTATGGATTTTCTACAAATACCTCCATCATTGACTAATTAAAACTGTTACCAAGAAACCAACCAATCCATTTACCATTTATTAACCAAGGTCATTTGATGGTGGTATTATCATACCGACCATACTTGCAAGTACTATCTATAGCAAACAATATATAGGTTTAAGGGGTCTTTCAAGTGACCTTCCATTTACCATATTAAACCACTTGTGATTCCATATACCCCAAAAGGATACCATTTTCATAGCCACCAAGGCTTTACCATTTAATCCTTCCAATCCATGTATACCATTTATACCATTTCCAAATTATTTTAGACTATGCAAAACAATTAAATAATTTATGTCATTTAAACTATGCAAAACTATCCAAATCCATTTGAGGTTCAATTACCAAGTCAAACCATGCAAGAGTTCAAATAAAAGTTCAACAATAGAGTAAAAACATTCTTTGAGGCATTTTATTGAACATGTTGAGGGCATACCTTTACCAAAACCAAAACCAATGCATAAACCACTATAATTAGGGTTACTCAAGTCCCATTCGTTAAAGCCTAACCAACCAGTAATAACATATGTCATTACCAAAAGCATGTTAAAATATAGTTTAAACCAATACCAAACCATATGCACCAAGACCCTCAATATATATTTGTAAAACCATCTTTCATGATCCATAAAACAATGTTCAAAACACAATACTCATTCCTTTAGTTAAAACTAATAATGAGGGAAGGTTACATTCCTTATATATAAAGATTCATGAAAGCAATATTGACCTTTAAGCCCTATGAAGAACACATGAAGAAACCCTGGCCTCCAATTTCAAAAGTAAGTTTGAGTGTGTATTTCGAGTGTTTTAATATTTAACAAGTGTTATGGAAGGCCACCAAGGGTTATATAATGTGATAACATAAGGGTTTGGAATTAGGAAATATTCGGACCACCCTTACATAAAACCAAACATAAGCCACGCTCTAGGGTACGACTCACCTATACCATCCATATCCTAGGGTAAGAGTGGCACCCCAACTCATACCCAAGACCATACCAAGACCCTAACTACTGGTTTTTATATGACTCACACCTCCCTAACTCATACCTAAGGGTACGAGTGAAACACCCAATCTTACCTACCAACCGTACCATGGGCATATTCCACACGACCAAGAAATCATGTACCATTGACTTGTCTTGCTCTTATATGATTAGTCTGCTAGTGAGTCATATCTTAGGCAATAGCCAGCCAACCACACTGCCTAAGGTATAAGTGAACCCTTAAGACATTCCTTAACTCCTATCAAGGGTATGATTGGTATCCTTGAGTCATACTAAGTCCAGTAAGTCCAAAACTAAGGAAATTTTGTAAGGGTCAAATTACAAGGGTGTTATAGAGGTTAAGAAGGGAAATTTCCAAAATACCAACTTAAATTATAAAAATCACCGTAGAAGTTTAAGACTCTCCCTTAACTCGTACACATAACATATGAATTGTATCCACCACTTATACCCTAGAAAAGATATTGGACATCACACATTGTCCATTATACGACACACCTTTCCTAAACGTACCTTCAACATACGACAAGGACCTTCAAATTGTACCTAAGACGGATTCAAAAAGTGATGGGACACTGTGCAACATACCAATGGCATGAATCTCTCATACAGACTCTATATGATTTCTATGGAGTCTAGTTTACCTAGTACAGTACATGATCAAAAACATATTTCTTATCTTACGACTTGGTCCCCCTAGGTCATACCCATATCATATAACTAGTAATTCTGAGTCGAATAATGTCCTGAGAGTTCAACTAAGGAAATTTCTAAGGATCATACTCAGGTTGTTTCAATTACCTAGTACGTGATCGACAGTTAAACCTCAAATTATTATTTCCATTATTTTTTCCTAGTCACTACTCCTCTTTTAGAGTAAGTAGCAATATCTAGGTGGCATCCTAACATTTACAACCGCTAAGACAATATTATACTAAAGATAATGCAATGCATTTCATGGGCATTGGTTCTGTTCAACAGTCACACTTCTCATACTTCATCAATTAACTAGTGTTTGCACAACCCTAGGTATGGGTTCTTAACCACTCTTGCAAGTAAAGAAATTAATGACATTCATAATTAAATGCTTAGATGAAATCATAATAATGAGATGAGTAAATAACCACAATCGTAACTTAATTAATCAACTAAAGTTAAAACCAAGGAATCCTAGGATTAAATATGGATCTTGGAATTAAAATATGTTTCTGAGTATAAAAATATGTAACTCCTACTAAAAAGAACATAAGGGGTATTTATAGTACATGAGGGAACCCTAAAAACAAAGCCCAAACAAACAAGGAGAAAATAGGGTTGGTGGGCACATATAGTCTGCACCTGCGGCTTAGTCACGAGTACAATTGTACCTGCATCTCACTCTGGGCATAGGTACGGACAACAGGTATCCGATAGGAAAAATCCTGGAAGTCAACTCTTAGGATTTTGGATGTCTGGCACCTACTTTGTCTACCTGCAGGCTATAGGTCCTACCTACGATCCATGTGTTAACTTAGTAAGTGTTGTGAGTTAGTTTTTCAGCTCTTCTTTGATTCTCAAACATTCTTTGATTACAATCAAATAGAAAAACATCCCGATCATCCATAATGCTCCAAAGAGTAGCAAAAAATACCTTTTTTACTTTTTTATGAACTTAGCATCTAAAACATGATTTTGTGGGTGTTTGGATGAGGTTATTTCAAGTTAAAAATAGCTTTTTAAGCTATTTTTAACTTTTTAAAGCGTTTGGCAATTTAAAACTTCTTAAAAAAACTAAAATTTGGTTTTTATAAGCTACTTTTTGAAAGCACCTCATTAGGTACTTATTTTTGGGGGGCTTATATGCCATTGTGTTTTAACCCACTAAAAGACATATTTATCCGTCAAATTGTTTTATTTTTTTATTTTTTAAAATAAGAAGACATTTTTATCGCTCATTTTTTTTAAAAATTTTTTTTTTAAAAGAGGAACTTGTGTGAGTACTTGTTATCAATTTTTCTTAGCATAAGAAAACATTATGACAAAATAGCATTTCTTTTGTTTGGCTTTAACTTATAACTTTATAATTATTATATGATTATTTTACCTTACCATCTCTATTAATTGATGTTTAGGACTCGTTTGATCATAAATTTTTTAAGTAATTTTTTGGAAAAAATTTGACAAATAATGTTTGGCCATATAATTTGTCATTATTTGGTAACTATTTTTGGCTAATAATTCCAATTCTCAAATACTAGGAAAAATAGTGTTTGAACCAAATTTCATTTTTTGGGAACGTTTACAAATGAAATATGTTTCCTAAATACTATGACCAAATACATGATGAAACAAAGGGAAAGTTTACAAGTAAAATATATATTTTGCTTGATGATTTAAACTCTTTTAACGAAAAAAAAAGGTCTTTTAGTGCACAAATAAATAGTCATTCAAGAAAATATTTTACATATATATATATATATATACTAATTCTAATTTGGATTATTTTAGAAATAAAAATTAAAAATAATCAACTATACATACCCTTAACAGCTTTAAGGGTATTTCAGACATTTTGATAAAAAAAAGTGTTTAAAATCCCTTGTTTACCAAACACATCAAAAACTTTTTTTCAGTTTCAGCACTTTTATCCAAACACATAACTACTTATTTTTAAAATAAGTTCAGTGCTTTCAAAAGCACTTTTTAAAAGCTATATTTTTCAGCCTATCCAAATGGTCCAGCCTACAAAACATACCCAAAACAGATCATATCTAACAAAAAGATCTAAAAAACTTGCATTGTTTCCTTATTTTAGGAATAAAAAGTGCTATATTTCAATAGCAAATCAGCCCTCAAGCTATCTTGAATCACCTTGACATTATCTAATGACTCCTGATGTCAGTACCATGGGGTCTAATCTTTAAGGTCTCAAACCAACCAATCAGAGAACAACACCATCTACCATATAAAGCCTCAAATAGCACCATCTCAATACTCAAATGGTAGCTATTATTAATTTTAAACTCCACTAAAGCTAAATATTGCTCTTACTGTCCTAAAATTCCATAACCTAAGCTTGGAGCATATCCTCGAGAACTTGAATAATCTATTTCGACTGCCTATTAGTCTGAGGATGGAAAGCTGCTCTTTGTACTAATATCCATCTAAGTACCCAACTTTTCCTAAAAAAACTTTCCAAATGCTAGATGTGAACATTGAATCTTTGCCTTAAATTATAGACAAAGGCACACTATGCAAATGGAATATCTCACGAACATAGATCTGGGTTAACTCTTGGCATTGAAAGACATTTGAATAGGAATGAAATATGTCGACTTGGTCTTCGATCCACAATGACACAAATACCATAAAAAACATAGGAAGTTTTAGGCAAGCCACTAACAAGGTCCATGGTAATGAGCTCCCACTTCTACTCGTAAATGGTTACTCTCTGAATCAAGCCACCAAGTCTCTGATCCTTAAATTTCACATACCAATAACATAGCTAACAAGCTACAAATTTTGCTACATCTCTCATCCTACAACTCCACCAATATAGTAATCTAAAATCTCTATACATCTTAGTTATACCATGGTGAATAAAATACATGGAGTTGTGAGCCACACGTAGAATTAACTAAATCAAATCTCCAATAATCATAACATAATATGTCTATCAAATCTCAAAATACCCTCAGCATCCATGGCAGATATCTTAGATTCACCACTCAATAACTGATCATGAATGGTGAAAAGTCTTATATCCTCAAACTGACTCTAAATTTGCTCAAATAAAGTAGATCTCGCCTCAACACTTGAAATAATCCTCCTAGATTCTTAATTATCCAGTTGCACTATCAAGTTGGCTAACTACAAGACGTCTCGTGCCAATAGCCTCTACAAAATTGAGATAGAATCCAAGCAACCCATACTTACTGTTGCTCAGCTTAAGGCATTTGCTATAATATTTGCCTTGCCGAGATGATACAAAATGGAGATGTCATTATCATTAAGCAACTCCATCCATCTGTGATGCCTATAATTAAGCCCTCTCTAGATCATAAGATGTTGAAGACTTTGGTGATTTATGAAAATCTCAAATGCAAGCAATAAAGATAATTCATCTAAAACTTTAGTGCAAAACCTACCAAAATCATGAGTGGGGTAGTTATGCTTGTGAACCTTCAGTTACCTCAATGCATAAAGAAATAACTCAACCATGTTTCATCACCACACAACCTAAACCAACATCGAAAGCATCACAATATATGGTGAACCCCTCACCCTTAATTGGAAGAGCTAAAATAGGAGCTCAAGTAAGAAATCCCTTGAGCTTTCCAAAGCTCTACTCACACTTCTCAAACAATCATAAAGAAACCTCTTTCTAAGTCAATTTAGTCATCAATGCTGCAATAGTAGCAAAAGTCCAATGAAGAATCTACTGTAATTGGCCAAACAAATAAATATACAAACAAATAATCCAATCCTTTGACACAACATGCCTAAGGAACGTCACTGACTCAAGCCAGAACTCACACTTAGAAAAATTAGCAAAAGCCTTTGATTTGTCAAAGTCTTGAGCACAATCCCCAAATGTTACATATGCTCCACTATACTTCTCAAATACACAAGGATGTAGTCAATGAACACAATCACAAAACAATCCAAAGAAGGCCTGAATATGTGGTTCATTAAATTTGTGAATGTGGTTGGGATATTAATCTACCCAAAATACATCACGAGGAACTAATAATAGCCATTGTGGGTCCTGAAGGCTGTCTTTGGGATAACCTTAGCCCGAATCCTCAATTGATGGTCACCGAACCCCAAGGCAATCTTAAAGAACATTGATAATCCCTTAAGGTGGTCAAACAAATCATCAATGTAAGGCATAGGATATCAGTTCTTCACCATCATCTTATTAAGCTACCTATAATTAATACACATACACATGGAACTATCTTTTTTCTTTTTGAACAAGATAGGAGCCCCCCCCCCAAGCAGACACACTCGGTCTAATGAAAAACTTACCAAAAAGTTCCAAAAGCTAAGAATTCAACTCCTTAAGCTCTACAACAGTCATACGGTAAGGTGAAATAGAAATAGATTAGCTCTCTAGCTCAAATTTAATAACAAACTCAATATCATGCACAGAAGGAAGACCAAGTTGATTAGTAGGAAAAAGTATCAGGAAACTTATGAACTATACGAATTAAGTAGAGTGATAAATCTCCACTTTAATATCACAAATATCTGATAGGTAAGACTAAATACGCCTTGAAATAATATTCCTATCAAGAATATAAGAAATAATCCTAATAGCTCCCACACACAACCATGGGTATGCTTGTCATTGCTAAGGTAATGATCCTGGAAAAACAACTGAAGAGTGCATGATAGTGGTATAACCTATGCATGCCCAGAATCAAATGAAAATCCACCATATCTAACACAATAAGATCTGCATAAGTATCAAACTTTCAAACAGTCACAACACATGATCTATAAACCCGATCCACTACTAAAAAATCACCCATGGGAGTAGATACACTTAATGCCAAAGATAATGAATCCCAAGATAACTTTAGTCATGGGGCATAGTAAGAAAACACATTAGAATAAGTGGATCCTAAATCAAATAAGGCAAAAGTTAACTGATGGCACACTAAAATCGTATCGATGATAATAACATCTTAAGACAGCCTTGGTTTTAGAAAGTACATCATACGACTGACTAGGCTTCCCACCTGGTTAGGCTCCTAACTGATCTCCTATAATACCTACCCAAGAACCTTTAGGAGTACCTTGGAAACCACCCTGATGACCATGCATACCACCTCTAGCTTGGGGATGTACTACCCTAATAGGTGAAAAACTCTAAGCTGAATAAACTATCACTCCACAACTGGGGCACTCTCTTAAGAAATATCCAAAGGCCCTACAAGCATAATTTGCCTTTGGCATTGTACAAAGCCCAAAAATTCAACCAAAATGAAATAACAGCCACATTTAGACTATAAGATGAACTCCTCAAAGGTTGGCCACTACTTTTGCTAAGATATAGATTTTCCTCCATCAGTAATTTAAAGAGTAGCATGAACGAGCTTACTAGATTGACCCTGATAGTGATAAGGATGATGCAGAGAGTACCTACCTTGAGAACAAGTGTATCTGAACCATGAGCCATTACAACTCCCACTGAAACTACCTTAATATTATGGCCTCTTTTTGCTTCCCCGTGGGCCTTACAATATATCTCTTCCATAACCTGAGAATGTTAAAAAACCATAGTAGAAGACCTACCCATAATAACCAAACATTGTATATACATGCAAAGATTATGTCTAAATACCAAATAAAATATCAAGTCCTCTCATACTCGATAGCAATAATAGAAGTAACAAACCAAACCAACTCATTCAATCAAGCATCATAGTCCACCATAGTAATGGAGCCCTACTCCAACCTCGAGAGCTAATCCCTAAGAAGATCCCTAAGACCAGGAAGCATATATTTCCCCATGAAGATCTCAAAGAACTGAGTCTATGTCATAGCTGGAGATCCAGCCATCCTGGAATAAAGATGACCTCTCCCCTAATGTTGACCTGCCAAGTCAAACTAAAAGGCAGTGTAATACACACCACAAATCTCAACTTGTCCTAAATTATGAAGCTTATCCTCACAAGCTATCAAGAACTCATAAGCATCCTTGCTTAATGCACTTGAAAACATAGGTGAATCCAACCTTAAGAAACTACTCAATATATTCTACTCCTAAATAGACTAGCATGCTGGGCAACCACTGGCTGAGAAATTACCAATGTAGGAAGGACCTCAACTCTAGGAGTCACAGTTATAAGTTGCACTCCCGCCTCAGTACCACTCTAGTCCATAGACTATACACCATTGGATGGTGCACCTCTAACCAATCCTAAGATCTTACCAAATGCTTCCCTGAGCACTAATGAATAAATAAACCCAGTAAAGCCTGGGCTGGTCCCCAGACCACCATTGGTTGGGGCAAAATACTCTCTAGCTTGTTAATAGAAATGGGGTATAGGGAAAGCCTCTTATCCTGGGCCCTATCTACGGATACATCTGTAGGTTGTCCTCAAACTCTCAGTCATCTATGGACTACAATAGTATCCCTAGGAGTTAGCTTCAGGTCCTTGTCTTGTGTAGCAGTGGCACGTGTCCTATCCATTTTTAAAACAGTGAAATCAAAGGAATATTTTGAAACCAACTCGGAAACTTAGCACAAAATAAGTTAATAAAGTGAAAAACTATTAAGAATGTCATATGGACTCCCGAAGATAAGAAATAGGCATCATCTTTCAAATTCGCGCAACACTACTAGACACTAGCTCTTGTACCAACAATTTTGGCTAACCTAACCTCTGATACTAATTTGTCAAGACCCCATTTATGATTTATGATAACACTTACTTTAGCCCACCCATAGGTAAGCCAAACTATATCCCTAGGCTATATGCAATAGGCTAATGTAAGGGAAAAGGCAAATAAGTTTAAAATTTGAAAGTAAAGACACAATAATAATTAAGTAATAAAATAGTTTGAAAAGATAGGTAAAACATTGACAATCATCCCACAACCTAGTAATGTCGGTACAAGAGCTACTAACAAAAGGAGCAAAAGTAGTGAAATGGTCAAATACAAATCTGTCTCAGAATAGTGAATAAATATAAATAACAAAAGGAAAAAAGGAAAACTCTAACTGCACAAGATAACCATAACTTCAAACTCAACACAGCATGATCCTAACATCAATGGTGTCACTTGTACTCAGATCTGCACCTAAAAGGTTCAAAAGTATAGTATGAGTACTAAAACCACGGGTACTCAGTAGACATTATCAGCTGAGTTATCTATATCATTGTATAAGAACGATAAGATATAAGATAAATAAGCTACACCAAGGTAAAGTGGCAAACCTAGAATAACACGTCAATACTGTAAATGAATAACCAAAACAAATATAATTAGGAAGAAAGCATAAATAATACCACAAGACTGGCCCCAGTAGCTAGTAAATGGAAAAAAGTAAATAACATAATGTAGCCCTATAAGAATGGAGGGTGAAATCAACTATGTAAATAACCATATGTTCATAAATTAACCAAATCTCAAGCCATAACCAAGAAACCACCTCTACCATAAACCTCAGATTAGAAGCAATTCTAAAACCATCATCAAAAACCCATTAATGTTGGACTTGAAGCGGAACAGATATAGTCAAATGCCTAACTTGAATCAAAACTCATATTATCAAACACTAAACTTGAACTTGAACTCATCCCATTAATAATGAAAGAATTGAACCAGTCTCTAGATCATAATTCACCAAACTAGAACTAGAATAAGTATCAAATACCAAGTACCAAACTAGCATAGGTATCAAGGATGTAGTTTATACAAACTCTAAAACTATGCAACTCTAAAGATATATATTATCCTTGTTAAATCTATAAGGAATTAACAAATATCTAGGCCTAAGGTGGGTTGAAGGGGCCCACTCTAATCCCTAAAATTTGTTAAAAGCCAGAATCTACCCTTGGAGAAGGCTATGGTATCTAAATTCACTTTTAGATATTAAATAAGCCACAAGTAGCCTTAAAATAGAAATTTTACCTAGACGTAACTAAATATGTCAATTAAAACTAATTTATGGTTCCAAGATAGCAAAAATGATCCCAAATACTGCTAATTATATCGACTATATCTCCAAGGCCTACTTTCTCATCCTATATATACTAAAACATCATAAATATACTTCAAATAATCTCAATATATGAGAATGGTCAACCTTACCTATATGAATGTAGATAAAAAGACTAAAGAAATCTGCTAAATCATTGATTTCCCCTTCTTACATGCTTTCGCAAGATGCCATGCTATTAAAATCACAATCTTCTCATCAAAAAAATAAAAATAATGCCCATATTGAACTATTGTTCTTTTGATCAAAAATTACATAAGAATCTCATATTGGGTGTGTTTGCAAATCGCACTTTCAAAACCAACAACACGTCCCTCTATGCTCAATGAATATTCACCCCAATTGATGGGTGAAATTTGAGCCCAAATGGTGCTATAAATAACTCACTAATATTGTAGGGATATTGGAAAAGAATAATTGATTTAATCGTGATATTGATGCAAGCTTAAAAAGATTGTAAAGAAGAAATGCGTTACTCGAGATTATGAACACCCCATAATCACCCACTAATTGTTCTCCTAATTTTTCACACTTTTTAGGGTTCTACACTCTAGAAATAGGCAGGAAATTGGATAAAATAGGCTAAGTGGAGGTTTTGACAAGTACCAGATGTCGCTAAAGCTAGACATGGGCTGCTTTAGCAGTCAGAACTAATGTGCCTAGGTTCTACTAAAGTGATACCCGTGTTGATGAGGTAGGACGATTAAGAGGTCAATTGACACTAAAGCAACTTGTGCTTTACGAACCAATATGCCACTAAAATGACACTTGCTAAATTAGCCACGGCTGCTTAAGTGCCGGAAGGCCGCTAAAGCGCCCTAAGGGCTGCTTTAGCGATCAAACCAACTGAAATGTACCATCTTGAGACTTATATGTTTTTGAGTCTCTATCGACCCCTTGGGATTCATCCAGAATCTTGTATATGCAAATAATCTATGCTACCCTATCAAATTCGTCGTTCCAGAATCAATGGCACAATAGAAATTTCAATCTGAGGTTCTTTTAATAGAAAGTAGATCCCAAACCCACGTGCCATTTTTCTTAACTTTTGATTAATAGCTCAAAATGAGTCCAAAAGCCTCAGGACCCAAAAAAAAGGTCCTCCTAGCCTAAAATCGATGATCAAGAATTGTTAGAAAATCATAATTAGTATATAAGGTCACTTGACTAATGTTTTTTCCAGGTCACCAATTTTTATTAGCAAAGACTTCAAACTAAGGAATAAGCTCTAAAAATAAAACAAATTGTCTGGTAACTGCACTGTTAACTACAATAAGTGATAAATGACTTAGGTAGCTAGAAGAAAGCTTTAAATGGAAAAAATAAGCCAAAACAAAGAAAATGACCCGATGAGTCATTATAAAATCTTTTACTAAAAGAACTTTCATTTTCAAAATTAAAGGGTTAGGATGTACCGAAGACTCAAATCAGTAAGGATACTGGGTCTGCATCTCAATCTCGATTTCCCAAGTAAGCTCATCTACTTGGTGTTGTCTCCGCTAAACCTTAAATGAAGGAATCTCTCGAGTGCACAAATGCCTAATGTCGTTGGCTAATATGAGCACAGGCTCCTCCACAAAGGTCAATCACTCATCTAACTAAACTGAGTCCTATGTAAGAACTTGAGATGGTTATGGAATATATCACCGAAACACATAAATATGGAAAAACAAATGGACATCAGCAAAATCTGGGGGTAAGGATATCTCAAAAGCTACCTCTCCAACTATTTGACCCATATATCTAGGGATGAGTTTGCCTTTCCTCCCAAACCTCATCACCCTTTTCATAGGCGATACATGGAGAAATACCCGATCATCAACTCTAAATCTCAAGGCACGAATACTATGGTTTGCATAAGCATTCTACATACTCTAAGTAGCCCTCAACCTATCCTACATTACCCTGACTTTATCCAATGACTTCTGAAGTAAGGTCAGTACCATGGGGTCGAATCTCGGTGGTTCAAACCAACCAAAGACCAAACCAACAAATGAAAAACGACCGTTGCTACCTTATAAAGCCTCTAATGGAGCTATCTTAATACTTGAATAGTAGCTACTATTATATGTAAACTCCACAAAGATAAGTGATTCTCCTACTGACCTCTAAAATCGATAACATAAGCTCATAGCATATCCTTGAGAATTTGAATAGTCTGCTCTAACTGCCTATCGGTCTGAGGATGAAGCGTTGTACTAAGATCCACTTGAGTACCTAACACCTCCTAAAAAGCTTTCCAAATGCAGGAAGTGAACATTGAGCCCTAGTCTTTAATTATAGATATACGCATACTATGCAAAAGGACTATCTCACCAACATAGATATGGGTTAACCTCTCAGCACTGAAGGACATCTAAATAGGAATTAAAGTTCCTACTTGATAACATATCCATAATGACCAAAATAACATTAAAACCACGGGAAGTGTTAGGAAAGAAACTAACAAATTTTATGGTAATCTGCTCCCACTTCCACTCAGGAATGGGTAATTCCTGAATTAATCCACCAGTGCTCTATTGCTCGACCTTCACCTACTGATAACAAAGGAAATTAGCTACAAATTCCATTGTATCTCTCTTCATACCACTCCACAAATAATGCTACCTTAAATCTCTATGCATCTTAGTTTTACCCAGGGTCAGTAGAATACCCGAAGTTGTGATCCTTACGTAGAATCAACTAAATCAAGCCTCCAACTCTTAGAACACAAGTACAACCATTAAATCTCATAACACCCTCAGAATCCATAGTAGCCCATATTGATTCATCACTTAACACATGATCATGAATTATGCAAAGTTTTATATCCTTAAATTAATGACTTTGAATCTTCTTAAATAATGTAGACCTCACTCAAAACTAGCAAAAATTCTCCTAGGGTCTGAAATATCCAGTTGCACTATTATGTTGGCTAAGGATTGGATGTCCTATGTTAAAAACCTCTATGAAACTCAAATAGAAGTCAAGCTACTCATACTCACGGCCTTCCGGCTCAAGGCATCTACTACCATGTTTGCCTTGCTCAAATGAAACAAAATAGACATGTCATAATTCTTAAGAAACTTTATACATTTACTTTGCCTAGAATTAAGCTCTCTTTGGATCATAAAATGTTAGAGATTATGATGATACATGAAAATCTCATAATCCACGCCATAAGAATAATGCCACCAAATCAAAAGAGCAAAAACTATTGCCGCCAACTAAAAATCATAAGTGTTATAGTTACGATTGTGAACCTTCAGCAGCCTCAAAGAATAAAGAAATAACTCAACCCTGTTGCACCAGCACATAACCTAAACCAACACCAAAAGCATCAAAATATATGGTGAACTTCTCACCCTCGACAGGAAGAGCAAAAATAAGAGTTATTATGAGAAATCCTTTGAGCTTTCCAAAGCTCAACTCATACTCCTTGGACCATCTAAAAGGAACCTCCTTTAGAGTTAATCTAGTCATCAGTGCAACAATAGTACCAAAACTCTCGACAATAGTAATCAACCAAACCAATGAAGCTATAAAACTTAAATAGAGATGTAGGCCTAGCCCAATTAGGAATGGCCTCAAAGATTGTGGGATCCCCTATAATCTCATCCTTAGACACAATATGCCCAAGGAATGTCATCAAACTAAGCCAAAAATCACATTAAGAAAATTTGGAAAAAAGTCTATGATCTCTTAAAGTGTGGAGTACAATACTTAAATGTTGCATATGCTAAACTATAATCCTCAAATATACAAGGATATTATCAATGAAAACATGAAAAAAATCTAAATAAGTCCTGATTACGCAATTCCTAAAATCCATGAATGAGGGTGGGGCATTAGTCTACCCAAAATACATCACTAGATAATGGCCATAATAGGTCTTAAAGGCCATCTTTGGGATATCTTTATCATGAATCCTTAACTGATGGTAATCGAACCTCAAGTAAATCATACAGAACACCGTTGCTCCCTGAAGCTGGTCAAACAAATCATTAATATGAGGTATCGGATGTTGATTCTTCTCTATCACCTTTTTTTGCTTCATATAATCAATTTATATATACATGGAACCATTTTTTTCTAACAAGATAAGCACTCCCTAAAGAGGTACACTCACTCTAATAAAATCATTACCAAGAAGATCCTAAAGATGAAAATTTAGTTCCTTATGCTCAGCAAGCTCTATATGGTAAGGTGCCATAGAAATAGGTAAGTTTCTTAACTCAAGATCAATAACAAACTCAATATCACGCTCAAAAGAAAAACCAGGTGGATTGGTAGGAAAAACATTAAGAAACTTATAAACTATAGAAACTGAGGCAAGTGATGGATTATCCATACTAAAATCATGAATATAAGATAGGTAAGACTCCCAGCCCCTCAAAGTAAGTCTCCTACCGCGAATATAAGAAATACTCCTCATTGGCTCTCAGATAATAGCTCCCCCACCACACAACTGAGGGTATGATGGGCATTGCTAAAGTAATAGTTTTGTAAGAAAAATCTAAGATCAAAAGATTATGGGATAACTAGTCTATGCCTAAAATCATATAAAAATCCACCATATCTAACATAATAAGATCAACCTGAGTATCAAACTATCAAAAAATCATAACACGTGATCTATAAACCTGATCCACTACTAAATAATCACCTATGAGAGTAGATATATATAATTAAATAGATAATAAATCCAAGATAACTCTTGACACGTGGCCTAAAAAGCAGACACATAAGAATAAGTGGATCCTGGATAAAATAAAGCAAAAGTTTTCTGATGGTACACTAAAATTGTATCTAAAATAACAACATCCGAAGACTCAAACTTAGGTATAGTGGGTACAATATATAATTGACCACGCCTACCACCTAGATAGGTTCTTGACAGATGTCTTCTCCTACCTTTCTGATAAGCTTTATGAGTATATTGGGAAACACCATGATGATAATGTATCCATCTCTAATTAGGAGATGTACTACCTTAGTCTATGGAACATTCTGAGCTAAATGAACTACCACTCTACGACTAGGGCACTCTCTTGGGAAATTTCCATAGGCCACAAGATCATAACATACCCTTGGCACTATACTGAACCTAGAAGATCAGGTTGACCCAGAATAGTAACCACAGCTAGAATAACAAGAAGATAAACCCCTTAGAGGATGAACACTTCTCTATCCAGGATGATCACTGAAGCTAGACTAGCCTCTATTGGTGATCTAAAGAGAAGCATGAAAAGAACTACTGCAATGATACTTATGCTGATATGGATGATACATAGGGTACTACCATGAGAACTACTACCTTTGATCCATGAGTCACTATGGCTCCCACTAAAACTACCCTAATATAGTGGTCTCTTATTTATAACCCCTTGGGCCTCATGATGTATCTCTTGCTAAACTTGAGCATGATTAGAAATCTGTAACATGGGCTTACCTACAATAACCAAATATTGTTTAGATATGTAAAGAGGATGTCTAAATCGTTGAATGAAACACTAAACACTTTTATACTTAGTAGTCAAAATATAAGTAGCATGCCTAGCCAACGCATAAAATCGATCATCATACTTCAGTACATTCATAGAGTCTTTCTCCAACCTTGAGAACTGATCCCTTAAATAATCCCTAAGATTGTAAGGCATATACTTCTCAAAGGATATCTCAACAAACTAAGTCCATATCATAGTATGACATCCAGCTGGCTTGGAATCAAGTTTACGTCTCCACTAATGTTGAGCTATAAACTCCAACTAAATAGTAGTATAATCCACACCATGAATCTCAACTAGGCCTAAACTATGTATCCTATCCATATAGGCTATTAAGAACTCATAAGCATCCTTACCTAGTGCACTAGAAAACCTAGGTGGACCCAATCTCAAAAACCTACCCAACATCGTATGCTCCTAAATAGAAATAGTATGTTGGGCAACCATCGACTATGAAACTACCAATAAAGTAATCGTTGGTGCAGGAAAGACATCAACATTGTTGTTCCCTTGGCTCAGTACCACTCTACTCTATAGACTGTACAATATAATACGATGAACCACCAACTAATACAATGAGCTAAACCATTTCATCCCTGAGAACTAAATAATAAATATACCTCGATGGAGCCTAGGTTTATCCTTAACCCACAATTGGTTGGGGGGGAAAATCTCTGGCTTAAGAGTAGGAATAGGGTCTTGGAAATGACCCTATCCTAGTTTCTTGCTAGGGATACATATGTAGGTTGTCCTTACCATCTCTATCATCTACGAACTTGAATAGGATCGACAATAGTGGGATCAAGGTCCTTATCTTATGTAGCGGTAGCACGTGTCTTATCCATTTGCATAAGAGTGAAATCAAAAATATCTTTAGAAACTAACTCAGACTCTTAAAATGAAATGAGTAAAGTAACTAAAAAAATCCTAAGAATATCCTATAGCCTCTAGAATCTAAAAATATACATTATTCTAATGTACAAAACTCTACTAGATACTTGCTTTTGTACCACCAATTCTGGTGAACCTAGGCTCTAATACTAATTTGGCATGATCCGATTAATACAAATCAATTAAAAAGGGTCAATGGAGGTTCTTGATGATTCCTTTATGCTATTAAGAGGCTTTACATAGATGAAGATTACCATTAATAAGGGAGGACTTTGAAGTGGTCAAAGGAGTGCAAGATAGGGCTAACAAACCCCTTAAAGGGATGTGCGCCAAGTCGATCTTTGAGGTGCACCTGACATTCGCTAAAAGATCAAGAGCATGTCAAAAGATTCTCATACTCTATATAAATACCCTTGAGATGAGTCATATCAGCCCCTAAGAAACTAGACAAGGTTGCATTTGTTTTATTAATGCAAATGGGTCACTTTTGCTCCTATTGTGAAAAGATAACCCTATATTGTAAATAGGATAACTTAGGTCTTTATTTCATTAGTTTTGTTTTTGTAATGAATATACGAAAACTCTTAAGAGAATGAGTGATAGATTTGAAAAGGTTTTGTTGTTATTTATTTAGAAATGGTAGTTGTAAGGTGTTTCAATTCCCTTATGTTCAATGTAATAGATATGTGCTTCTTGATAATTAATTTGGGTGTTTTTGAGTTTAATATAATCATTAATTCCTATTTATTTCTACCTTTTTGTATATAAGTACTTATCTATCTTATATCTTTTATCCTTTTATCCCTTTTCTTTATGTAGTTTAATTTTGTCGTGTCTTTAGTTTTTGTGGTTTTTTTCACATTTGTAGTTGCATATTTATCATTTGGTATTAGTGTTGAGCTTGATTTTTTTCCTACAAAGTCAATCTTGAGTCTATTTGTCTTAAAATATCAAAAATCCCCCCAATAATTTAGTATTCACGTTTTTAGGGTCAGGTCAGAATTTGAGTCTTGATTTTAGTGTTTTCTTATGTTTATAGTGTTATTTTCTTGTACTATAACACTATAGGAGTTTAAAAAATCAAATTTGATCTAAATTGAAGCTATGATGAAGATTCTATCATTGTTGAAGGCTTAAGTTTGAAGAGATTCAAAGTGGGTTTTGAAATCTGAAAATTTTGGTGAAGAATTGAGGCTTAATGATTCTTAGAAATTTTTATAAGGTTGGAAAGTACTTGAATTAAAAATTTCAACATATTTTGAGCTACGGTGAAGGAATTGGAAAATTTTGTGTTCTTGGTGTTCTTAGAAAGATTCAAATCTTCATGATGGAGGTGGTTGTTTTATCATAAAAGGAGAATAAAACGGGATTAAAAGTGTAAGTGCAAAAGTATCTCAAAAGTATCCAAGAATATTCCAAGAGAAAAGAACAAAAGGGGACCGCTAGAGGGTAAAAAAAGCATTCCAACTGGGCTGGGCAGTTCATCTGCGCCCTTTATGCTCTTGGTATGCATTGGATCTTTTGAAGATTCCTAAAAGTAGTTCAAACCAGTGCTATGTGCACCTAGTCTATCCCTAAGATCCACTTGAATGACTCGAGTAGGTCAAAACGGCCCCTCTTGTGTTGGGCATGTGTTTGGGGTGCACCCAAGCTATGTTGGGGATCATAAAAACATTTCAAAGCTTCTTAATTCTCTTTATGATCAATTTTGATTCATCTATTTTCATTTATTTATTTTTAATCATCTCTTCTTTGATTCTAAACATTAATTAACAAATAGTAATCAACCTACTTAGTTGTGATTAGTGCTTGAGTTTTTTTCTTTCACGGTCCTATTTCTTATAAGATTTTATAGTTTTTAATTTGTCATAGATTAATGACTCAAGTCTAGATGTATTTTCTTTGAGTCATTTAAAATGAAAATCCGCTCCCTCCACAAGTAGAAATCGACACCTTATGTACCACCAAAGTATAAACAACTTTCAGCATCTGCTAATCCATTTGTAAGGTCTACAAAAGTGAGAATTCTTATGAGTGAGGTGAGGAGCTTTAACTACTAATATTGTTTTTGCATTTTTTAGGTACAAGTATTTATAAGGTTGAGTAAGTTTGGTAGCCTCAAATATATGTGACTATGACATAGGAGACTATGATTTTAGTGAAAAAAGTTATGACTATGATAAAGATGGGGATAGGGGCTATGAATATATCCATGAACAATAGTTGTGTGAGAATGAGGGATACTATTTCAATGAAAAATATGTGATGAATGGTCACCCTAGTTAGTATAGAGATTATGGAGATGATAAAGATCCTAGTGATAGTTCTTATGAGGAAGAAGGGGCATATGAAGAGTATTATACTTCCCAACCCAATCATGAAGATGATGAAAGGTATAACCTTACTTATTATGATCCTTCTAAGAGTTATTGTGAGAGTAAACATGTGAGTTACAAATATTGATATTCTTTATATGTGGTACTTCTTATCAAAGTCAAATTGGTGTGAATAGTTACACTACCTATAGTGGAGACTGCCTCATAGTAAGAAAAGAGTGTGCATCTTCAAAGACTAGAAGTACTATATCTTATCCTTCTTGTTCTAGTGACCAAATGTTTGGAAATGGGAATAAGTTTATATGGATGGTATAGTAGGAGTCATGATCTTCCTACTCTTCCTATGTTCAATGGGATCGGGACCTCGAAGCTTATCTTGATTGGGAATGGGAATATGAAAGCATCTTCAAGGATTATGATATAAACAAATTCAAACAAGATAAATTTGCCATTAATCACATTCAAGGTCCAGTATTGTTGAGGTGGGAACTTTTAGGAAAGACCATTAAAACATGTAGCTCCTTGAAAGAGCTCATGAGATACATCTATGTATCAAAAAGGTATACTAAGTTTTACAATATTGATCCAAGGAGACAAGTTTGCTTAGGAATGGTGGAAATTTGTGGAGTTCTTAGATTTAATCTTATCCTTAATGATTGGTGTTATGAAAACTACATCACTTCTTCTAAGATTAACGATCTCAAGATACCTCAAGAGTCTTTGCTTTGCCCATACTTCTTGGAAGGCTATAAAGTTTATGATAGAGTAAAGGTTTCCTTCACTCGAGGTGAGTACTATGAGGAGGTTTGGTGGGAGGACATTTATGCTTGGGGGGCAATTGCTTTGCACGACATAGAGTTCCAAATGACCAAATTTTTCCAAAGATTGTTATGGACTGTCACGCCTCAAATCCTATTGGGGTGGACAGGCACCCGTAGCCATAAAGGCCCGAGAAAACCAATTCATAACCTTGTACTTCCCATGCATGTAACTGTGACAAACAAATGTTCTTACAACATGATATTATGTATCGATGAAAATAACTACACATGCATACACAAACTGATATGTACAACATTTGGCCGATGGGACCACCATGTCTAAAATCAGGACACTACCATAACTTTATATTAGTCTACAAAGCCTCTAAAAGATACATAGACTTAGTTAGGGTCGGGAAAAAACCCCCGTCCTACTCTTAACCTACTGGACAATACCAAAACATATGGAACAGATTCAGAAAGCCCCAAATCAACCTGGAGCTCACCAATATGCACGGAATAGCCTGCGCTCCTATGAGTGAGGTGTATGAGCTGAAGTGTCTGTGCCTGCAGCATGAAATGTAGGTCCCCCGTGAGATACGTCAGTACAAAAATATGTACTGAATATCTAAGGCTAAAAGTAACAACACATGGTACACGAGCTCAATAAAACTCAGATACAAGTGTATAAGTAGTACTAGTAGGCCACCTTTATATAAACTTGTGGGACTACATATATTACGTTCCTTTCTTTATTTTTACCCTTCTTACTTCATAATATTTGTAAGCCATATATAATGCAAATGACCAGCTGATCAGTGGTAAATAGATAAATTAGGATCGGCCCATGCTAGGCTTACGCCCCTGAACTGCCACCTACATATAAAAATTGGGATCAGCCCATTCTAGGCTTATGCCCCTAAGCTTCCACCCACAAATAAAGGTATCGAGATCGGCCCATGCTAGGCAAGTGGCCCTGAGCTGCCACTCTTTATTTTACAGGTTTGCATTACTTAGTTTATTTAGCCTTTGAGATTGTTACTTTGGTAGTCATCACATTATGGTACCTTGAACCAGTAATACGCTAATAAGAGACATGTAAATAGAAACTTAATGCAACAAAAATGAGGTAGGGAGCCGTTAGCACACAAATAAAGTATTTAGGAGCTGAAATAACACATGGGTCTTATTTGAACAAATAGAGAACTCCTAAAATTTTCTAGTGAAAATAGATGCGCAGATTTAATAATAAGCACGTATTGAGGTGTTCTAATGCGTTAGAGAGTGGGAACAAGGTCATTGGATACATGGAGTGTAATTAACTGCCATTATGTAGAACTTTGTAATAGGATAACCTCGAAAACTTGCTTGATGGAACAATTGTACGACTTCATGCCAAAGAGTGTGAAATAGAGTATGCCTTAACTAACCCGACTTGACTTCCCTCCTTTTAGATTACTTATCTATAATAGAATATATGGTAAACTAGTATTAGTAACCAATCAACACATTTGAGATACTTAATTTCACCCAAAATAGTAACCGGGCAGCAACTACAAATCTATCAAACAAGGGTGTTATTTTAACCCTTTTTTTCCTCCAATTACACCCACATACCATTTAGGCTCTTATAAGGTTCACCAAAACCACCTTGACTTTATTCACATTCCAAACAATACGCAAAATAGATTGGGAAGGAAATATTAGTTCAGTGGTGTATCACCATATCTTTCTTCTATGATTCATTACAAACTCATCACACCTTTATCCAACTTCAACCTGGCAGCCCATGATATAAACATGCAAAACAGTCCACAAACAGTCCCAAATACCTTTTATTGTAGCAATCAATTATTGAACTCATCATCTCTTGAGTTCTCAACAACAAGACATCCATAATCCCCTCTCAAATTCATATATAAGAAAAAACAAAATGGAGCAGTCACCTTACCTCAATTCAGCAACTAATTCTTTTAATTGAACTCTTCAAGAGCTTGAACTTTCCTTCACACTTTAACCAAAGAACAAGAAAATAAAGTTCCTCAATAACAGGGAAACGTGAACAAACAGCTTGTTCTATAATCAGCCATATACTTATAGGCAAATACTTATAACTTGTTTTCCTAATCTTCCATGAGATAATTAAACAAAACCTTAAGTGTTTTTTACTTACCTTGGGCTACAAAGGTGAGGGTTTCTTCAAGAACCCTAGAAGGAAAAATAGGTCTGTTTTTCTTGTTGTTTTAGACAGAGTAGATAAATTTGCTGAAATAGACTCTTTTTTTGTGACTTAAAAGTAAAGTAAAATGACCAGCAACTTGGCATTTTAAAGGCCCTATCTTGTCCACTTCCTTAGCTGCATTTTGGACCATAAAATTGGTCAAATTGGTCCAAGTAGGCGATGCACCTACTTAAGGGTCCAAGCTGCTGAAACTTCAAAGTAGGTGATGCACATACTTGCTTAAATTTTTGTTGGGCTCAATTATATTTGGGCCTTGGCAAATTGGTGTGTTGGGCCACTTATCCATTTTCTTTCTCTTTTGTTCAATTTGGCCCAAATGATTATATTAGCATAGACCCAAATCTAATCCATAGCCATGGGTCCATTAATTTGGTCCAAACAACTTAAGTAGGTGACTCACCTACTAGCTTAAATAAGTCAAGCAAGCACCTCAATATTTTGCTCCATTTTCAGCTCCTAATCCCTTTAATCTAACCTTCAACTTTTACACACTTGGTCACTTTAAACTTTAGATTCAAATGCTAGCTTACGATTCCAAGTTTAATTAGTTATCTTAACGTTAACTTAGTCGCATCACATTAAACTGTATGGGCAGCATCTATAATTCCATCTATACCATTAATAATTGCATAAAAATTCTCATACGTTATATATATATCAAAAGGCTATACCAAGTTCCATATAATTAGAACAAGTACAAGCAAAATACGGGATGTTACATGGACCAATAGCAAAATAATTGTTTCCCAACTACCATTCCCAAATATCAAGGAAAGATGACTGCTTACTCCAAGTCTAACAAAAATGAGAGACAGAAGATTAAGAGGAGTAAGATAGTGCAAGGTGACAATCCAATAAAAAAAAAAGGATAAGTTGAGAGAACTGAAGTGAGGAGGTTTCCACCAACCCAATCTAACTTTGTTTGTCCTTCTCTTAGTAAGGACATGTATGTAGGTAGAATCATTGCAAGCGGAGGAGAACAAGCTCGAAAAGGGGAGGTTACCATTGAAGATTTTATAGAGGCAACCTTATATATCTCCAAAGCTTGTAAGGGAATTCCACCTCAAGGTACAGAATACACTTCTCAATAACTTCAAGGTACCATACCTAACTCTTATATCTTAGGAAATCTGAATGATCATTGTGAAGCAAGTAGCTGATCGAGTGTGACTAATAGCTTACATACATATGAGTCTCATGATTCATATGTTGATGATGTACATGTTGAGCATGTGGATATACAAGTTTATTCTATTGATGACCAGATTGAATCTTGTTATTAGATCAATTTGTGTCCACCAAGTGTTGAAGCCACTATGTTGAATGATAGTACATTATCTTATGGAAATTATGTTGATCAAATTGTGTGTGAAACTATCCCACCACTCTAGGGTTCTTGTGATGAGATAAATGAACCTCAAGTGAGTGCTGATATTTAAAATGTTGTCCAATTAAATTGGAGTAGTCCGTTGAGCATACATCTTGATGAAGATCCTATTTTTTTTGGATAATAGGGATGAGTATGTGTTTTAAACTTGATAGTTGTCTTTTTGAGAGTGAACTTATATGTTCTAGTTCTTTTTCATGGATTAAACCTACTCACTATTAGTATAATATACTGTTTGAAGATGATTAAAAACTCCTAGTAAATTACCTAGCAGTGTGGATCATGTTAATGTTGTAACTCATCTTGAGGGCTATATTCTATTTAACAACCTACTATGGTGTCATAAAATTCCTCCTAAAGATGGAAATCTCTTCTCAAAAGATTAGAGTACTCTAAAGGGAAAGGAATGTAAAGGTATAATGGTGATCTTTGTGCACCAATTGTATATTCTTCTTTGAGTGTTCCAATTCTTGGGCATACCCTTGAACATGTTCTTGGGCATCAGGTGAACATGTCTGTGAAGATACCTAAGATGAAAATAATTTGTTTGAAACCTTTATTTACTCTCTATTTTCTTTTGATGATGCCTATACTAGTGTGGAGAGTATATCTTTTATTTGGAGATATCTTTGGGGAAAAAGAGTGTTGTTTAGACAAACGTCTATGACCACTCTATCCATTTGACCGTGGTGACCTATTGGAAGGTGGTGATGTTTATATACCCAACTTTGTGCTTGGTTAATACAATAAGTAAAATTTGATAGAGGATTTTGGTATACTTCACTATGATGGAAAGATTTTCTTAGGGACTTAAAATCCACTCGATAGACCTAAGTTATGTATGGAGGCATTTCCAGCAAAGATGAGTATTTGTTAAAGAAGGGGAGTAATGAGATGATCAAAGAGAGTTCAACAGTGCATGTTTTCACTATTAACCAAGGTTTCACTACTTGTAGGTAAAGGAGACAGTTTCTTCTTGAAAAAACTTTGGATGAATTCAGTTTAAGTGATACCATTCTTTGTGATTTACTTGCAATTTGTAACCCCTTTCTCAAAGAAAGTTGTTTGAAAGGGAAAGGTTCTTTGTGATCAAATGTATAGATTCCATCCTTGTCTTCATTATGTGCTAAATATTTGGATACAAATGTCATTCTTATAGATAAATCACCTTGGATGAAGATTTTGTGCTTGATTCATTTTTATACTACCTCTTCTACTAGTATGATGTCCATACTAGGCTTGGGATTGTTTTATTGGGATGGAGAAAACTAGTTGGTTTGTCTAGTTTGGTTAAATAATAATGCTTTATGTTTCATTCACATCATTGACCCCAAAAAACCCTTCTAAATTCTTGAGCAATTGGTGTTACCATTTTTTATGTGGTCTCTTGAAGAGATAATGAAGCAATTATGTCTTATGGCTCTTAAGATGAATGTAGTAGTACCTTCTTGTCTTGTTGATTCCATTATGACCTCTTGTGGTTACCTTACCTCATGATAGTTGGTAAATACAATTCCTTTGTAACCTTTTCAATAAGTTAGTCATGATTAACTCAAAGGATCCTTCGTTACATCTTAAGTGTGTGCAATCTTAGTCTGATTCTATGTTTATTTATGCTAACCTTGACCTTCATGCCATGAGTACGTTGTGTTTTTTTGTCCCTCCTTTGGTTTTGCAAGGTTTTGATTTGAGTTCAAATCCTTTTCAAGAACGGGGGAATGATACAAGCCAAATTGCCTTCGGACCTTTGCATAGGATACTTATGATGCTTGATGCAATGGGATATATTGAAGGTGTTACGGCCCAATGCTAGATGCAATAAGATAACTAGGTGTGCCAATTTGGCTTGTGCCACATGGATGAAGATTACCATTGAGGTTCGAAGTACTTTAAATATATTGAAGGTGTCACGGCTCGATTTTTGAGTCCTGACGGAACCTACTCTATCACGCCAATAGGTAAGCAAAACAATAGCCCGAAGCTAGATGCAATGAGATAACTAGGTGTAAAATAGCCTAAAACATGGAAACTAACAATTTAAAGACTTAAATAGAAATAATACAGTGATAAAGGTTTAATAGGTAGATAGGAAATCAACAACCATCCCAAGATTCAGTAATGTTGATACAAGAGCTACTACAAAAGAATTATGAATACAAAATATTTAAATACAATTTGTCTCAAAGATAAAAGACTACATAGATAAATAGAGGGAGAAGACGTAACTCCAACTCTAAGAGCTTACCCAGTTTACAAAATCAACCCTGCATGAATGTTGAATCAGCGGCGATAACTAATATGTGAATCTGCGCCAAAAAGGTACAGAAGTGTAGTAGGAGTACCAAAACCATGGGTACTCAGTAGACATCATCAGCTGACTAAGCTAAATGATGACATAAATACGATAGGATACACAATAAAATAATCTAAGGTAAAAAAGGGCAATCCTAAAATAAGCTCTGACATTGTTATACGTAAATAATAAAAGCATATAATATAGTAACATAAAGATCAAACAACTATAACAACAAGACTGGCCCTCATAAGGCAATAAGTATGGAAAATTAAATAACTAAATACATGACCCCAAAAGCCTGGAGGGTACAATAAAGGAGCTGAATAATCGAAAAATCATAAGTTACTAATTATCATGCCATAACCAAGAATCCATTCAAATGGTATAATGTCATAAAAATCCCCAATGCCAGACTTTAATTGGAACTCAATAGTATCATCATCATTTTCCGAACTTGAACAAGAACTCAAACTATCAATACCATCATCAACCGCCAAACTCTAATCAAAACTCATATTTATAAACTGTATCAATGAACCTTTTCAGCAAGCCATATTGATAACTTACTAAGTAGGCTAGACTAATGAACTATAACTATAGACCACCTTTTTTACTGAAATCTATACACTGGAACAAAAATGAGAACCATAAGTCATATCGGTACCCATACCCATGTACCACAACAATACCGTGTTTATTTAGTTATACCAGTAACTATGCCTATAGGACAAGTCAATAGTCATACTCAAAAGTTATACCAATAATCAAATTTATAAGTCATTAATCATATCTATAAGTCATTGATCACAACTATAAGCCATATTAATAATCGTATATACATAGGCCATATCATTAGACATATCCATAAGACATATCATCAATCATGTATATAAGCAATATCATTAGCAATACCCAGAATTAGAATTATTCCTTCAATATCCAATTAACATACTCATTTAGTTACTCCATCACCTAAAATCCCAAACCAAACATCAATAATGGTATATCATGCATAAATAAGTCTACAGGGATAACATGTCTTAACCTAAGGTCATCTAGAGGGGCCCACTTTTAATACTCAAATTCTATTTAGACAATTCTACCTAGATTAGGCCCAGGTAACTAAATTCATTCTAGAAGTAGAGTAAGATAATAATAGCCCTAAGATTGTAATTCTTCCAAACCATGAAAAACTAAGTAAATCCCACCTAAATTAGCAACTAAGGCAATTTCATCTAGCTTGAGTAACTTAAGGCATTCCCATTCTAAAAATGAGCCACGAAGCCATTTTTACCTAAGACATGAGTAATTATGCCAATTACTCCTAATTTATGATTTTAAGATAGCTTTAACGGTTCAAATATTCCAAATATTTTCATTTATACATCCAACACCTAAATCCCACCTCATATCTAGCATAATACATATTTATACTATGATATAGCCCAGTCTACGAAGAAGGTCAATCTAGCCTACCTGAATGCCAATGAAAAGCCCAAAGAATCCACTAAGCCACATTCCTTTCTGAGAAGCTTCCACGAGGTGTCACGCTATATAAATCACAATCTACTCTTAAAAAGATAACACTAATATCCATATTACACTTTTGTGCCTTGGGTCCAAAATTATGTAAAAAGCTCATATGGAGATCAATTTTAGATAGCATATTCGAAACCAACACAACGTCCCTTTATGATCAAGGAACATTTACCCTAAAAATGGGTGAATTTTGAGTTGTATTGGTGCCACAATCAAGACAGCAAGCTTTTAGGAATTTTAGAAAAAGTATGGAGGAATCATCCTGAAAATAATGGAGTTGTACTACAAAATCAATGGAAAATCGCATAAATTAATGATACTAAAACTCCACAATCACCCATAAATGTTATCCCCAAGTTTCCCATTTTTTTATGGTTTAATATTCTAGAGAATGTAATAAAATGGTAAAAAAATTAGGTTAAGTAGGTATTTATATCCTTCCCAGGTGCATGGCTATCGCTTAAGCGAACTTTGGGTCGTTTAAGAGATACTTATGCTCTGACACGTCAGTCTCTTACGTGATCAATAGATTTTTTATGTGATATCAGGTTGCCTAAGAAAATGTCATGTATGGGACATAAGTATCACTTATGTGATAGCGCCCACACTGTCAAGCCATTTGCTTAAGCAAAAAAATGTGTCGATTAAGTGATACTTGTTGGGGCTTGGTAGATTTATTAAGAATCAAAGCATCACTGAGGAATTGCACCAGCATCAGCTGAGACTTGAAGAAAATCTAAGTCTCTGCCAAACCTTCGGGATTCATCTAGAATCCCGTAGAAGCAAATAGACTATGCTACCCTATAAAATTTGATATTTCGGACATAATGGCACAGTTAAAATTTCCATCCGAGTTTATTTCAATAAAAAGTGGGTCCCACACCCAGTTACAAATTTTCTTAACATTCGGCTAATATCCCAAATTAAGCTCAAGAGTTTTGGAACCTAAAATAAGGGTCCACCCAACATCGATGTTCCAAAGCTATTGGAATAATCAAAATTTGGATATGAGGTTGTTTGACTATAGTTTTTGCCTGGTATCTAATTTTAACTAGTGAATCATTCAAACCTGGGAATTGGATCTAAAACACAAATGAACTACTCCGTAACCAAATTGTCAGTTCCAGTAAGTCAAAAATGACTTGGAGCAGCTATAGGAAAGCGTTAAACAAAAAAATACGTGGAAATACAAAAAATGACCTAGAAGATCATAATAATAAGAACTATTAAAAGAACTTTCATTGACAAAAGTAAAGGATTAGGTGTTCCTTAATCCCCAAACAGGTGAGGATACTGGTTTCACATCTCTCTCTTGATCTCCCAAGTAGCCTCCTCTACTGGGTGGTGCCTCCACTGAACCTTAATACTGGAATCTGTCTAGTGCACAATCGCCTAACATCAAAAGCCGAAATGTACACAAGCTCCTCTACTAAAGTCAACCACTCTTCCAACTAAACTGAGTCCCATCTGAACACATGAGACGAACCAAGAATCTATGAGCATAACATGAAAATGTGGAAAACAGTATGGACAATAGAAAAATCTGGGGATAAAGCTAACTCATAAGCCATCTTAACAATTATGAGAAGAATCTGAAAGGGTCTAATATATTTAGGGTTGAGTTTGACTTTCCTCCCAAATCACATCACCCCTTTTATGGGTGATACATAGAAGAATACACAGTCACCAACTTAAAATCTTAAGGAATGAAGTCTATGATCTGCATAAACCATTTACCTACTCTAAGATAACCTTTACCTATCCTAAATCACCCTTATTTTATCTAACAACTCCTATAGCAAGTCAGTACCATTGGGCCTAATCTCAAAAGTCTCAAACCATCCAATTAGAAAAGGACATCGCCTATCATATAAAGCCTCAAAGGGATCTATCTAAATACTCAATTGATAATTATTATTATACACGAACTCTTCATCGTGTTGCTGCCACTAACTACTAAAATCCATAATACAATGTCAGAGCATTTCCTCGAGAACCTGAATAATCTGCTCTGACTTTCCATCAATCTATGGTTAGAAGGCTGTACTAAGATCCACTTGAGTACCCTACTCTTCCTAAAAATCCCTCTAAAATCTAGAGGTGAATACCGAACCTCATTTTTAAATGATAGATATAGGCACACCATGCAAACATAATATATCACTGACGTAGATATGGGCTAACCTCTTGGTACTGAAGGATATCTGAATAGGAATAAAGTGTTGACTGTGTCAATTGATCCACAATAACCTAAATACCATCCGAAACACAATAAGTAGGAGGCAAACCTCTTGCGAAGTCCATGATAATTTGCTCCCATTTCCACTAAGAAATGAGAAACATATGAATCAAGCCACCAGGTCATTAATTCTCAGCCATCACTTGCTGACAACATAGGCAATGAGCTATGTTGTCCTCCATATATATCTTCATACCACTCCACCAATAACAATGTATCAAATAAATATACAACTTAGTTGTACCTGGGGTAATAGAATACCTGAAGCTATGAGCCTCATTAAAAATTAACTAAATAAAGTCATCAATTCTCATAACACAAATATGACCGTCGCATCACTAAATACCTTCAGAATTTATGGTATCTCTCTTGGACTCACTACTTGACATATGGTTGTAGATAATGCAAAGTCTTTTATCTTCAAACTATTGATCCTGAATCTGCTCAAAAAGCGACGACCGCACCTCAACACTAGCAAGAATCCTCACAGGTTCTTAAATATCAAGTCATTGTATCAAGTTGGCTAAGAACTGAATGCTCCATGCAAACCGCCTCTTAGAAACTAAAATATAAACTAAGCTATGCATACTCACTACCTTCCAGCTTAGGGCATCTGCTGCCGTATTTGTCTTGACCAGTTGAAACAATATAAAGATATCATAATCCTTAAGTAACTCCCTAAATCTATGCTATCTAGCATTAAGATCTCTTTGGCTCAGAAGATCCACAAAGATCTCTTAATGCACACAATAAAAATAATACCTCTAAATCTTAAGAGAAAAAACTAATGCCGCCAACTCTAAATTATGAGTTGGATAGTTGCGCGCGTGCACCTTCAGTTGCCTCGATGCTTAAGCAATAACATGACCGTCCTGCTTTAATACACACCACAAGACAACACTAGAAGAATCATAATGTATGGTGAATCCCTCACCCTTAATAGAAAGAGATAAATAGGAGATAAGGTAAGAAATCCCTTGAGTTCTCCAAAGTTAGACTCACACTCCTTAAATCATTAGAAAGGAACCTCCTTCCAAATCAATCTTATCATTAACATTGCAATGGTAGCAAAACACTCCATGAACTTTCTATGATAACTGGCCAAACTAATGAAGCAATGAACCTTGATTGGATATGTATGCCTATCCTAATGATGACTACCCTTAATTTTCACTGGGTCTACCATAATCCCATCCTTAGACACCACATGTACAAGGATTGTCACCAACTCAATCTGAAACTTACACATGGAGAACTTGGCAAAAAACATATGATCTCTTAAAGTCTGGATCATAATTTTCAAATAATGCTTATGCATCTCCCAACTTATCAAATATACAAGGATGTCATCGAGGAACATAACCATAAAGGAATCCAAATATGTCTTTATCATAATTGGATTTATGAGTCCTGAGGACACCTACTAAATCCCACTTATAGGTAAGCCAGACCATAACCTGGAGATAATACAATCGGCTAACTTCGTGAAAATTGCCTCGAAAGGGAAAAAAGCAACAACCTAATTTATAAATGAGCAAAAAAATAGAAATAGTCCATAGGTAGATAATCATAAAAAACCAATCCCATGACCTTTTACATCAAGTACAAGAGCATCTAGTAATAATATAACTAAAATGTTAAAATAGTAAACATAATCTTGTTTCGCAACTAAAAACTAGACATAAATAAGATAGAAGCAAATGGGAAACTGTGACTTCAAGAGCTCACCCTATCTTCAGAATCTAATGCAACACAATCAATGGATTAATGACAAAAACTCATACTCGAATCTATACCAAAAAGGTACTAAAGTGTAGTAGGAGTATCAAAACCATGGGTACTCAGTAGGTATCATCGGCCGACTGAGCTAAAGCATAATAGAAATATGATAAAATGTAAGATAATATATGTAAGTCAAGGTAGAGAAAAACCTGAATCAATTCCAACATTGTTGTGCACAAATAAGTAAATACACTAGAATAATAACATAACATGATATAAACGACCAAACATATGCAATTATAACTATAAAATTAGCCCCTATAAGATAACTAGTGCATAAAGTAAATAATCCAACACAAGCACTCATAATCCTGGTGGATACAAACAAGATAATACAACTCAAACCACCATCTTCTCTCAACTCTCAATATACCACTAGGATTCATTCATATCATGCCACATTATATCTATTTCCTTATTTTTGGAGTTAGCCAAAATAACTATTGTCAATTTCACACCTCGATTTTGTCATATCATAATAAATATATCATCATAGTATATTATGTATGTTCGGATTCGAACTGGTAAATACAATCAATAGACGAAGTTGAATTTATAAATATAATCAATTGCTAGACTTGAATCGGTAAATCTAATCAATGTCATTGTCATCCTCCAAACTCAAACTAGGTATATGTAATCAACATCATAATAATCCTCCAAACTCGAACTGGGTTTATATATATATCAATATATATAAATATATAGCCAATGGTATCATCAATATCATAGGTAATAGCGTAATCACTAGGCATTAAAACTCAATATAAACAATCATAACAGTTAAGTGTTAAAGTTTCTCCATATTACCCCAATAAGCTATTTCAAGACGTACAATAAGTGTATAAAGGTCTATAGGTGCGAACACATATCTTAGACTAAGGTTGGTCAAGGGCTCAATTCTAATCCTCCAAGTTTCATTTTAGGTAAATTCTGCCAAACACGGCTAAAGCATCAATCAACTTTTAGATGTCAACTAGTCATCCTTAGCCCTAAGATAGGAATTTTACCTAAAACATGAGCAATTATGCCTAAATTACAATTTTCAATTCGCCTAGAAGGTCCAACTAATCCCAATTGTTTCCATTCATCACACCAACGCCTAAAATGCATCCCAAATGTAACATAATTTCATAAATATATTATGAATTAGCTCAATCTAATAAGGGGATAAACCCAGCCTACTTAGATGCCAAAAAAAGCTCAAATGATCCGCTAAATCACTATTTTTCCCTTATGAAAAGCTTACACAAGATGCCACGCTATCAAAATTATATTCTACTTATCAATACAATAATAATGATACTTATATCACACCATTGTGCTTTGGGTCCAAAAATACACCAAATTCCCATGTGGGTCCCATTTACAAAAATTGCATTTTTTAAGCCAATCCATATTCTCTTATGCTAAATGAGTAATTACCTTCAAAATGGGTGAAATCTAAGACACTTTGGGGATAAAATTAAACACCCAAGTTTTTGGAATTTTGAACAAGGAAAGGGGAAAATCACCTATTAATTCAAAGGAATCTTACCATAAATTCAAAGAAAAATTGTATAATAATTATTAATCAAGCTCCCCAAATTACCCACAAGCTTTAATCCCAAGATTTTCCTCTTTTTTATGGTTTTAGTCCTTAGAGAACGGGTGAGAAATAGGTAAAATGAGTTGAAAATAGGGTATTTACACCCATCTTAGGTGCTCAAGTATCGCTATCGCAACCCGAGCCTCGTGATTGCCACATATTATAGTTGTATAGGCTATTCGCGATCACAATATATACACAGTAATCGCGATACTTAGCGACTGCAAAGGTTATCGTGATCACAAACCTTGGCATTGCTATTAGTGATTGTACAAAATACAACTGAGACTTTGAATTTTCCAAGTCTCCGCCCAAACCTAGGGATTCATTTGAAATTTTATATATGGAAACAAACTATGCAACTATACCAAATTCAATATTTCTCACTTAATGGCGCAATTAAAGTTTCCATACAAGACTGTTTCAACATAAAATAGGCCCTACACCCAGTTTTCTTTTTCTTAACTTTCCGACCAATAGGTCGAAATGAGCCTAGGTGCATTGGGGCCCAAACCAGGAATCCTCCTATATAAAAATTGACATTTCGGAACTATTGGAATAGTCCAAACTGGCATATGAGGTCTTTTGAATAAAGGTTTTTCCTGGAGACCAGTTGGAACCAATGAAGACTTGAAAACTGAAAATTAACTCTAAATACCAAATGAACTGCCTGGAAATCAAATTTTCAATCCCTGGGAGTCATAAATAATTTGGGGCAACAGTAGAAAAGCTCTAACTATGAAAATAAGTGGACATATGGAAAATAACCTGGAGGGTCATTACAATATTCACAATTAAAAGGACTTTGGTCTGTAAAATACAAAGATTAGGATGTGTCGGTAGTCATAAATATGTGAGGATATTGGGTCTGTATTTTTCTCTAGATTTCCCAAGTAGCTTCTCTACTAGGCTATGCCTCCACTAAACCTTAACTATTGGAATCTCTCTAGTGCGCAACCGCCTAACATCACTAACCAAAATGAGCACAAGCTTCTCCACGAACGTCAACCACTCATCCAATTTAAATAAATCCAATATAAGCACATGAGATGGATCAAGAATTTTTTACGGCAATATACAAAAGTGGAAAATTGGGCGAACAGCAGCAAAATATGGAGGTAAGGCTAATTCGTAAGCCAACTCACTAATTATGCAAAGAATCTCGAAGGATACATTGCATCTAGGACTGAGCTTGCCTTTCCTCCCAAAACTCATCACACCCCTCATGGGTGATACATGAAGGAATACTCGATCACCAACTCCAAATCTCATGGCAAGAAACCTATGATCTGAATAAGCCTTATGCCTACTCTAAGTCGCTCTCACCATGTCCTGAATCACACTAACTCTATCAAATGACTCAAGAAGAAAGTTAGTACCATGGGATCTAATCACAAAAGTCTCAAACAATGCAATTGGAGAATGACATCGTCTACCATACAAAGCCTTAAAAGGCGCCATCTCAATACTCAAATGATAACATTTATTATATGCAAATTCTACACACCAAGCTACCAAAAATAAAATAAGGAGTTTTAAGTGCAAGAAATCTCTCTCACAAACACACAAAAGAAATCTCTATGCAAAAAGTGTTATACCATAAGCTTGCCTCTATTTTTAATCATTACTATGAAGAAAATACATTCTTGGAGATCTCAAAGGACTTTCTAAGATAGAAACGTAGGTTTGGGTTAGGATAGGATATCATTTGGAAATAACATGGCTGCACCCTTCCTTGAACATCTACATCACACTTTTTCAATCCTCTTTATTTTTTTTATTTTCTTTCTTTTCTTATGCCTATTTTTAGAGTCCTTTATTCAATACTATTCTTTCTTTTCTTATGCCTACGTAGTCGTTGATGGACTCATTCATTTTATATTTATTAATTTTCACTGTTTAGGCTCATAAGGCATTTCACTAACTATATTATGGCCTCACACTTTCTTCCATCAACCTTTACCACCCCTAACTTATGCTTTTAGCCTCAAGTTACATTTTCAAGTTCATGGAGGGTTTGGTTCAAAAACAGGGATAAGAATACTGGATCACGGGTTGTAATGAGTTTGCCAAAGAAAGTTCCAAAGGCTCAAAGTGGATACTAGGGATTATAATTGTGCGTGGATAGGCTTTTTAGGCTAGAGTGGGTTCCAAAATAACAAAGGTGGCTTAAGATCATTTCTTTAACCACATATAATAAAAAATATTTTTGAAAGACTAACAGGGCAAGTTCTAGATAACATAAGTGTACAAAAAAATTAATACCAAAAGCTCACCACAAATGGCATGAAAAATTTGCCAAGGGGGCTCAAATGTCTCACCAGCGCGAGACAAAATAGGACTATCTATTTCTATTTACAAGTTAAAATTTATGAATCCACAAAAAGAGAAAAAGTTTTTTACAATATTGCTCACGTCCATGCCCTTGATTTTACAAAAATTTTGGATGGAGGGGGTTGTTAATTTTGTATTAGCCTCTCAAAAAATTTCCTAAATTATGGCTACAACCAAAGCCTTAGTCTCACATTTAGGCTCAAAATAGGTAAACTACCCATATGGTTACTTAGACTTCACCAATGGTGTACAAAGTGACACCAACTTTACAAAATACAATGCCATAGGTACTCAGACTTCCCTTACATTTTTTACATTTATGCAATGGGTACATAGACTTTCCTTGTACCTATGCCTCAAAACCCAAATATGATGCTTTACCCTTAAAAATGTCATCACTCAATCTATCATAAGGAAAACCTAGTCGTGTATCATCAAAATTAAAATAAAAGTAAAAGAAAAATTAAAACTAAAAACCACATGATAATCGATAAACGTGGGCACCATCAGAGTATCCAAGATGTAGCATATCAAAACCAAATCAAAATAGTATCCAGAGTGTAATCCCAAAATAACATAAAAAAAATATCCAGTATGGCATCACCAAAATAATAAAGATCCGTCAGCACCCCCAACTAAAAGAAATACAGTGTTCTCACTGCATGTGCAAACATACAAGATTAAAAGGGTTTCCCTATATCTGCATCAAGAGCTATCTTTTCTTACTAACTTAGTATCACCACTACCAGCATCATCAGCTGACCAATCTATAGGGGTCTCAACCTCACTATCCATCCTTGGTGAAGGTAGTCGATGTTTCGATTTGTGTACCTTGAAAATTCCATTCACCTTATTCTACATCTTTTAAAAAAACTTATCCTCTTCTTCTCTCTCTTTACAATCTTCACATGTGAATCCTAAGGTCCTTAGAGAGGCAGCTAAGTTTGAATAGGCTATCTCAAAACTGGCTACTGTTTTATCCTGATTCTACTGCTCTACTATGTACTTCTTATAATATGACTGTGCTACTTATGAATGACGAGTAGGGGAAGGCTCTCCTAGTCCCTAAGGTAGTTTGGATAATATTTCTCTCACTCTCTACATCTGAACAAACATGTCATCGAAAGAAATAAATGATAAGGGTCTACAAGAGTCTGTGTCCTATTAGAATAATTTTCCCATGTCCTTCTTCCTCTTTTTACTCTAACCTGGGGCACCCTAACCTCTAAATTTAAGTGGGAAGATGAGGGATCCTATACACACCTAAGTAAGTGCAATATACTCTTCCACTTCTGCCCCTTTACAAAGCTCAGTAACAAGGGAAGAGAAAAGAAGATGCGTACCTCCATGATATTGGAAATACCTATACTTCAAAAGAACAATCTTACCCATATTGAGAGAGATACGAGATAGGATGCAAGACACCATCCGAACTTGTAAATCACTGACAATGGTCATATAGGTGTATGGCAATACTCGGTAGCATATGATTTTTAGCCAAATCCTGGATTTTTCTGTGAAGTCCTTTATCAAAATATCTCTCTTGGTGATGGACCAGGGGACTGCTTTACCAGGACATAAAATGTTTGCCAGTCAGGTCCCTATCTTATATGCTCTTGCCTAGAACTGTCCCATGTCAACATCTGGGAGCCCATACACTGCATAAATTTGTTCTGCTCCAAAGTTCACTTTCTTACCCCAAATTTTCATTACTGGGTTTGTCAGAGAAAATATGTTGAGCTTTGCACAGAACTCATTTACCCACTGCTTATAGCATAGCAGGGTTTTGGGGCAAAGCAAATCCATCGGGTCGTAGTGAGTCTGGCATGGAATTCTAGGAGCTTCTTCTCCACCTTGTATAAGTTAATACCCCTTTTAGGGAGTAGCTTTGTCCTATAGAAATCCTTATAGTAGAGGTGTTGGCATTGTGCTGCCATGAATCTTGTATCATTAAAGTTTCTCATCTTTCTAGTTGAGAAGTTGTAATTCATGTAACTCAGACCAACATTAGTATTATCATACAAAAAATATGCTAGATCAAACAAATAAATGCATGCGGCAGTGTTATAGAAGGTTTTGGGGGCAGAAATGGATGTGCAGAAATTTTTGGTCCCTACAGACACTACCCTCAGTTATGGTGATCGTGGAGCAGTGACTGTGATCGCAGAGATATGATTATGGTCATCGGGACCGCGATAGAAGTGCCTAACACTATAGTCTGTTGTTCTACACTTCAGTTAAAACACATAATTTTATCCCTATATTTGTGTTCTACTAGGCACGTAACATTAAGACTAATGGACTTAAGCCTAGTTATCATGATTATAACCCCAAACTTAAAGAATTTAACATGGAGTTCATAGGTGTATGGAATTAAACACATGGTGTACACAATCATTTAAACCATTTAATCTTAAATTTGGGTACTCAAGACTTCCCCATTAGTGTGTACATCAACTACAACATCTAACCATAATAATAGTCAAAAATAACCATGTCTTTAGCGATGAAAACATCATTTTAGGCCTCTCCTAAACTACAAGTTCTAGGAATATACTTATCCAAATCATGTGAGTTAAAATAACTTACCAAATTAGATGATGCAATTGGGTTGAAATGACACTTGGAGATGTAATGAAAAGACACAAACTACAGAAAATTTTGAAAATGAGGTGCATGGGAAAATGGCATATGGATGGTCTTTTTAATCTAATTCGACCGTGATCGCGGTCCGAGTTATGCAATCGCAGTCATGTGGCCTCCAAGATCGCGGTGGCATGGGCTATGGTTGCAGTAACTAAGACCAAACAATCGGGTTTCCTGCACATCTTATTCATTCTAACATGACAATTTCACACATTCCTTTTTAAAAGTCAATCAGAATTTCTCTTTACACCATATTTCACAGATTATACTTGCACCATATTTCATGGATTATGCATGCAATAAAACAAAACAAAAGTGAAATCTACTCTCACATGCATAAATCTAAAGGATCTGTGCCACTTTTCATGGCATGATGGGTTGCTCCCATCGAACCCTTAGTTTAACATCATGGAATGACACCTCCATCGCTTTATTTTATGTTTCCACTTAGAAAAATTAAATCTCTATCCTAGCTTTTATTTGATACTCGATGAGTGGCAGAGGGACAAAAGATTCAATTCGTCCAAGATAAAACTTTAGAGATGTGAGGACATGGCGAGTAAGCTTCGATCTTGCCATTTTGAGGACTTGAACCTTTTACGTAATTTAATATCAAATTTTTGAGTTAGATATTTGGGAAAAAGTGCGCACATCAATTGTCCATTCCTTATACATCAGAAGTTGTGTTCCTTTTTCATTGGTGGATGGAGTTTCATATGCTCTTTTGGAATGCCAAATTCCAAAATATAAGAATCCAGCTCCATCTCCCCACAATGTACCATTTGCTCAGAGGGATGGATCCTCATCACATCCTCTAAGCATAATGTTTAAAATTAGTTTAAATGAGGTCCAACTCCTAATACCGGGTTAGCCTCCTCCAAAGCATTTTCACCTTGAAATGAACTAGAGTCATCATAATAGGTTAGCATTGATTCTTATTTTGACTCTAGTACCATTTCTTTTATTTTGGCTTCTTCTACCTCACATGATTCAGATTGTTGGGAAGAACCCAAGGAGTCTTTGCTACCAAGCCCATCATAATAGCTTGGTTTCTTTTCTCGACAAACCTCCTCTTGGGAAATGGGCATGGTTGTGAGGTGTGCAAGAATTATATCCTTGCCTAATTCCTTTACCTAGACATTTGTACTTTCAAACAACCTATAGGACTGATGTAAGTCTTTTTCATTATCCCCGATTATAACTACCCGATCTAAAATGGTTTGAAGCATTTCTCTAATACTAATAGGTCCAGTTTATTGGTCCTCCTTCATCCCATCATAAGACCTATTAATCTCATAAGAAGAACTAGCAATTTAGTTAGTATAATAAGGGGAGGGGGAATTTGGACAATCATCCCAATGTCTATCTGGACCATTATATAACAAGAACCTATACTCCCTATAAGATCTAGACGGGTGGGTCTATCTTTTTCTGAGGAGTATAGTTACAATCTCTCCTAAATTATGGTCTGTCATAGATTCGACATAGGTCATCATGATAGAATTCCCAACTAACAATGTCATATTTGTTAGGAGATGCCACAGAGAAAAATAAAAATAAAATAATAGCTACCTATAAAGAAAAATTACAAACAAATATGTACAAGCTTGGATTCAAGTAAGTAACTAAAATTTCAAACTAACTTATACGCCAAATTGTTCCTCGGCAACGGTGCTATTTCTTGATAACTCTCAACTTACACATTAATTTAAGTGGAAGATGGTCATCATCAATATATTTATCTAACTTTGGAGTTGGGGTCGAATCTACGAAGAAAAATGTGAGTGGCAATCTAGTTACTTCAAAATAATATATACAAGTAAAATCCTAACCAATAGGTATCTACACTATCTTTATTTTTGGGTTTTCTTGTATAAATTTAGGGCTACGAAAAATTATAGTTTTAACAGGTATGCACAGATCTTTGGATTATGCACTACTAAGGGAGTGATATATGGGTGTTAGCAATCAACATCAATTTAGCAAGTAAAATATAGGTAGGTTTAGTTATAGATTTTGATGCTAGTCTTTCAACAAAACACCAAACTTTCACCCATTGATTCTTTCGAATACCTAATAGGTGTGTTCAAAAATTGGTAACCACAAAATCAATCTAGGCATCTCTATTTCTAGGATGGAACCCATGGTATTGTCAACCTCACATATAGTTAACTTAGCAAACTACACACACAATGGTCTATCATTGCTTTGATCTCCACATTCCTCTTTATAGGATCATATGGATTCCTAAACTTTACCCAAAACCCTTCTTACAAAGATGGTTTCGGGTTTTTCTAAAGCATAAAACTTTCACACATCATACCCATGTGGGTATTTGGGGCTTTCACCTATCAAACTCCAACCAAGTTAGCATAGCAATGATAAAACCCATAAACATGAACTACTAAATAGAATTTAATCAATAACTACCAACACACATTTTAACCCCTATTCACACATAACCCCAAGAGGAAGATCTAGCTACAAAAAAAAAAAAAAAGTTTAGATATACCCATAATCTCCATTAAAGTGATTTAAAGAAGATTAAGTGAATTTTACTTAAAACTTGGCACCCCCAAAAATCAACAATGGAGGTGAGCAAATCTTCCACTTAGAAATTCTTCAATTTATTCTTTACCAAAAAATTATAGAATATTTTCTTCTTAAAAAGTAAAGGCTATGAACTCAAGAGCTAAACCTAAAAATTGGGGAAGATGGAATATGATCCACGATGCTAAGGTTTGTGTCTTTTTGTAAAAATTGGGATCAGCCACGTTCATTTCTAATTTTGCCCTTGGGATAATTTCTTCCTCTAAGCCACGATCGCACGGGTTTGGCTGCGACCGCAGTTAAATTTAGTGATCAATGTTGAATGACTTTTACTTGACTTTAGTAATCATCTTGACTTCCATAATCATGGTTAGCAGATCGCGACTGCGGTACATAGGGCCTTTGTCCTCTAAGTCTTCAGTTGTACTTTTCTTGCTCCCTATTGATCATTTTCAGCTCTAATCCATATATATTGATCTCCTCAACTCTATGCCTGCAAATAATGGATATTAGTTCATTTTATCACCAATATGTCTCATTCGTTCATTCAAAACAAGGTAATGTGCACAAATGTTTATTGAGAATGAGTGGTAAAATCATCACTCATCATATGGTGAAAGTCATCACATGACTTTCTAAATACATCCACCAAGCTACCAGCTACTAGGTAGGACTCATTGGGGTAGAAGGGGTTTTCGACACACATATAATTGAAAATCCCAAAACTTTGGCCCTTATAAATTTCTCGAGTCTTAAACTTTTTATTCATCAGACGACTCACACTACAGGTTGTATGGTGTGGTGATGGGTCTAGGAATCCTAGTTGTATATTGTCTAGTGTGTTGCTGGCCAATTTTTTTCTTAGTTATGAGAGACTCCTTATGAGTCGTATGGTTTTGTGAAGAGATGTTTCGGGTCTAATCATATTTTGTCCAGTGTCTAGCCATTGATATTCTACCTTGGATATGACTTGATGGTACTAGTCATATGGTATTGTTATGAGTAGATCAAGGAATTCATAAGTTAGACAGAGTATGATGTCCAACCTTCTGATCTTGTGGTGACTTAAAAGTATCCCTCGTATGGTGTGGTGATTAGTCGGATTGTCAACTCATACCCATCTGTGAGTTTTCCACAGCTTTTAAGATGAGGGTATTTTAGATATTTCCCACCCTAAGCCCTTAAGATGCCACGTCTTATAATGCTTTATGGTCATTTATTCTACACTTGAGAAGATTAAAGCACTCTCTAAACTCTCTCAAAATTCTCTCAAGAAGATTGGGTTAGGGTTTCTTCAAGGTGGTCATTTAGAGTCTTAAGGATCAAAATCTCTCTGCGAATCTTCGTAACCTAGGCATGTGACTCTTCCATCATTTTTAGTACATAGAAATCATGTGTCTTAAAAATTGTTCATGAATCACTAATGGTGGTTTTGAAAACCATAGTTGAGGGTTTGAATGCATAATGTAGAGTATTATTTTCTCATGGTTTAAATTATGATAATACATGTTTTGATAATGGTTTTTCACATATGGGTTCTTAGAAATTGTGATCTAAACTAAGAGGTCATGGTTAACCCTAACTTGATGGATTTTGTCTTGAATAATGGTTTGATAATGGTATTACCTCAATTGTTTGTGAAATTGCCTATGAGAATGATCTTGTCACGTGTTGAATTGGGTTTTGAACTAAGGCATTGTCCTAATAATGTAAGTGGTAGGTAAATGGTTTTAAAAAAGGCTTGCTGTCCATAAATTGGTTTGAATTGCTAAATGGGTTCGAGTTCCTAAATGTTGAGTTGAATTGATATCTTTATTTAGACAATGTGTTCGAGTCCCAAAGTTGATTAATATGGTTATGGCATGTATACGCTTTCAAGTAGAGTTGGTATGATAATACCAATGGGATTCCTTTAGTAAGTAATTGGATTAAGGATTATGTATGTGTAATGAATGTTTTAATTGGATTTAAAGAGGGATATGTAGCCAGGAAATGAAAATTGAGACTAAAGGACTAACACTGGAAATTGCACTAGCCGGTGTGGGTATCCATGTGACCGGGAGGTTCGAGTCCCCCGAATAAATATATGAATATTAGGCTTGAGTCCCTTATATTGTCTACATTGGTGCTTAAGTCACTTTGATTATGCCGGAAGGTTCGAGTCCCTCATAAAGGCATATGCGGATATGGATATTCTATAGTTCGCACGGCTACACGCACTGGTGCCCATCCAAATAAGAGAGAGTTGGGCCCATATAGCTCATAGGTGCCTTATTTTATGATGATTATGCTACACAACCCAGGTTAATGTTTTTAAATTCATGCTAAACCTGGTTCCCTATCTCGGCATGATATATATGTATATATATATGTATGTATGTGATTGCATATGATAATTTTACTTGGCCTTGAATGATGACACTATTTTATTCCTCTATCCTTGGGTTACATTCTAGCGCTCCAACCACTAACCGTCTCTGGATGTTGTATCCCCGTGAAATACAGATGACGGAACTTATTCTACTTTTATTCTATAGTGATTTGGTGTTCGAGTGGTTCATGAGTGGACATTGAAGTTTTGAGCTTCCATACTATGGAAGGCTTTATTTCATGGTCATTATATTCTCTGTCTCAGACTTTAATTTGGTACTGTCTGGGGTATGTCCTGACATTTTATTGACTTCGGCTTTATAGAGGCTTTGTTGGATTACTGTGGACTTAGGTGTGTTGTTTTGGTGGATTGTCTTGGTAATGGACGGTTTTCCGGTTACCGGTTATTGGCTTAAAAATTTCATGAATAAATCTTAGTCTTAGTTTACACTATCTTATTATATGTTCGGGATTCATCTGACACTTGAGGTTGTTAAGCTAACTAGGTTAGGTAACGGGGGTGATCTTCGGTCCAAGTGGTACTTAAGATACCCATCATGGCCAGGCCCTAGTTCGGGTCTTGACAATACTCATGTAATATCAATCACATGTCTCAAATCAACCTTACTGAAATATCCCTCTCAAAGTGTTTGTGTCTTATTTTCTTACAAAAGTCAAATATCTTAATGCTACCAATATCTCATGAATATGCATACATGTTATGAGGAAGAATTGCTTAAAAACAAATAATATGAAAATAAAAATCTATTCAATGCATGTATAAGTGAGCTCAGAATCATCGAATGTATCATTAATTCATAAAATATCAGTTTCCACTTGGCACGAATAGAATAAATAATCATGTAATCATCAATATTATCATTTCCAACCCCTCACTAGGGCATCACTATAATGAATATGCAATTAAATTCCCATATAAGACCTACAATGTAAAGTAAAACCTCAACTTAGGTGACACAATAATAAATAAGGCATTTAATGCAAAAAACATGACTAACAACATCAAGTCAAGCACCAGTCGGGCATCACAGTGGTATATCCTCTTAATTCAAAAGCAATATGCATATAAGCCCCCACTCGGCATGCGATCATAAATAATTACTCAAATTCATAATGAAATTCTAATAATCTCCATGTGGGCAACATGAAATAAACATCAATCCCGATAAAAATAAATTATGTACTGCCCAAAATAACATGGTTCATATATTAAGCGTCAACTATTACAAGTCTTTTCATACTTTATTTATCCTTTAAACCCTCTATCATTCCATCAATAATGTCTATACCAACATAATCACCCCCTAACAATGAACTAAACCATAATCATCACACTAAAGTCCACTAACAAAATTCAAGCTCTAAAATAGGCATTCAATATAAATTATTCGAGAATCACTATGTTATCTGTATATATTCTATTCTAAGGATATTGACAAGTAGTAATGCTAAATAATCAAGACAATAATCTAAATATAATCCATCAAAGACTCCGGTACTCGCGGAGATACTCGCTATTTCTCCTTAGCAGTACCCCCAATTCTAAATGAATCAAAACATACAAACAAACAAGCTCACAACATATAAACACTTTGGAATAAGTCATGGTACATCTCAACTTGCCTTAGATGAAGAGCCACAAGCCCAAACTCCATCCAAAGCTCTAACCGAAATCTTGAATTCTGTAAATCAACACAAAATGTGTCCAATCAAATCAAATATGTCATCTACAATTCAAAAAAAGATAATGATACCATTTATAAAATGAGTCTAAAACAGGTTCAAAAACAAGTTCAAAAACAAAAAAAAATTGAAATTTTATTTAAGAATAGTTTTCCACATATTAAGAGGATTCTATAGTTGAAAACCCAAGAAAAAAAAAAGAAGAAATATGGTCTCAAACCAAAGGAAAGCTAATTTACACTTTACCATGTAAAAACCCCTGAAAACACATTTTAATCTACATAGTTGAACTTGTTTTGTAGATGAAATCATTGGTAAATTATGGAATAAGGATTTGGGAACCAATCCATGGAAGAAATCGTGAAAATCCATCGAAATTGCCTTAATTTGAGCTCTAGAAGTAAAAAAAATAGATAACAAATGGAGTTAATATTTTGTCTAGGTCCACTTTTCTTCGCGAACGCGGGCCTTTTGTTGAGGTCGTGAGGTTACCCAAGCCAAACCTTTGCGAATGCGAGACCCCAAGCCGCAATTGTAAAGAAAAATTACTTAACCCCTTGCAAATTGAAGCTTCTAGTTGCAAACATGAAGGTAAGGACTATAGAGCTTCAGAACACAAAACTATAGCCCCAAACATGAAAAAGAAAAGAGCTTGAACCAGATTACATCTTAAAACTTGCAAAGGCACAAGTCAAAACTCTCCAAACATACCCTCGCGATTCCTTCAAAATCCCACCAAAATAAACCAATAATTGTACTTGGCTAATTTTGATGTTTCGAACTCAATGGAAATGTTGAATTTTCAAAAAAGGATCATTTTCAACTAATTAACCCTTGGAACCCCTCTAAAGCCAAAATTAACTAGTTTTCAAATATAGGGTCGAAATGCAAAATAAGGGATCAAGACTTAGTCTAACCATGCTACTAGCCCAAAATTGACTTTTCTAAGCTAATGGACCTGTCAAAATCAAAATCCGAGGTTCGATTCACAAAATGTTGACCAAAGTCAAACAACCCTTTTTGACGTTGTTCAAAACCACAAAATAATTTAAAACACTCCCAAACATAAAACCTTACCAACTATCCACACAACTCACAAATGAGATAAAAAAATCGCGAGGGAGGAAAAAATGGTAAAAATGAGGAAATTTCTAAATTTCACTGCAAGGGTCCTTAAGAATCCACCACTAAACTTCATGTTCATCCAAGAACGTTCATGAATGAAAAAATTCCATAGCATGTGTAGGATAGAAAATACCCTCGAGAGACATCAAGTAAGAACCCTAACGAAAAGTCACAATCATAGAACTACCGGTCACACCACAAAACTAGAAATATTAACATAAGGAATCACTAGGTGACATCACAAAACTAGAAATATATAACATAACGACTCACTAGGTCACATCACTAGCCTTTAAGGACAAATCTTTAATAAAGTCAAATTTTTATATTTTCGAACGTCCTCTATACCCAAAAAATAGAGTCAAACATAATAGAAGGCATAAATATACACTGCGAATCTAAATCTGACCAAGACACTAGCTACCAACACAAGAGAAAATATTATCCTCGTACTCGCAAAAAGCTAAGGAACCTATAAATCACATCACTACCCACCAGAATACTAAATCGACTACCTAAAGCCAATATTATAACTATTAAATAAAACCACACCACATCCCAAGGCTAAAACTGCTAGGAAGGAAATCGGTATCAAAGTTGCACAAAACCTCAAAAGTCACACTCAGCACACTTTATCAAAACCCAATAGAGATAACCTACTGTTTAACCCTTTAAGAAAACTGAGAATCACCATTACCCTTTATATACCATAGGCATGAAATATCTAAAGGACACCAAATACGCAAGCTAATCATCACAATAATGCATGCATCCCTCAATATCCACAAACCATCAAACAACCCATAGTCTCTAATAATTTGGTAGAATAAGGAGTCTTTCCAACCCCACATATATTTAGCCCATCATAATAGAAAATAATCAACCCAAAAAAGAAGTGCAACAATAATTATATCTCAGTAATATACACCTAAATCATAGATCAGACTCAGAAGAGTCACTCTTAAACTTCGCATAAACTACTAATAAACAACATTATTAGGAAATCAAATTTCAGACTCAGATATGCAACTAAACTCTGACTATATCAAATTCCTTATGAACAAGTTCTTTAACCTCTCCTTAACTTATTTTTCCATTCAGTACTTTTTAACACAAGGGTCATGGACTAATAAAGTACAACTTAAATTGTAATGACCCGAGACTACCCCTTAGTCATCACACGATGCTTACAACCCCGAAGGATCACAAGCTTACCCATGAATAATATATACTATGAGCGCTGAACAATAATACTAAAATAAATACGAAATAATGGGGTGAAATGCCATAAGGTTCAAAACATCTAAAATACTGATAAAATATAACATCTGTAAAACTAAATACCGTCTAAAAATCTAGTCTGAAAAGCCTCTAACTAAATTTGTCTGAAAGTAGAGTTGATGGGACAATCCCCCAACTAACTCCATCTACTAAAATAATACTAAGCTAAAGTATTGAAATAAAAGTATATCCTCGATAGATGAGAACTCACTGCTAAATCTGCTACTGCTGGCTGAATCTTGCTAAGAGAGGTCAGGAACCTGAATGATCAAACCTATGATATAAAACATTATAGTAAAAGAAACGGGTATGCGATCAGTACGTGGGAATGTACTGGTATGCTAAATAAGGTAAGTCTGAATGCATGGGTTCATATACATGAACATTAACAAACTGAATGATATGAAAGAGCTGGATTAACATATATGAAGGTTCTGTAACTACTGAACATACTGTGCCTACTGTGACTGAGTATACTGGAACTTAATCTGATAACAGATAATTAAATATACTGATAATTTGGGATCACTAATAATTTGAATTACTATTAATTGAGTGACTGTATCTGACAGTCCTGATTTTGTAGAACTGAACTGAATTCTATTCTGAAGCCTAAGACCAAAACTAAAATTATGAAAGGTAATCATCTAACCGACATTCCCCAAATAAGTTAAGATAACTGAGATAGGTTCCAATCTGTAACCCAAATTGGAAGGGTGACAGTACCGTGCCACAGGAAAAGACAAGCTAAAGAGTAACCCTCTACTGGTAGGTTCCCTAAATGAGAATGGTGGTACCCTCTACTGGCAGGTAGAGCACCTCATCAACCCTCAACTAGATAGTTTGATGTCTTAACCTACACTGGTTATGTAGTTCTGGAATGGAAGGATTACTTCTAAGGAGCACACCCTCTATTGGCAGGTGAGCCCTCATCCTTGGGTTCACTTGGTGTTGAATCCTACTCCCAACTGAAAGACACTGAACTGTTATACTGGACTGAACTCATAGAGATTATTAATTTTTCTATTATTTTGTAACTGACTGAATTTTACTGAGTTCTATAATGGACTGAGAGTACTACTAATTGTAACATGACTGATACTATTCTGTAACTAACACTGGCTCTAAATAAACAACTCAGTTGTCGGGTATTAAATACCACCAGGACTCGATAGCATGAAAATTAAAGAAAAGCATAATCTTGAATAACATAACAATGTTCACTTGTCAAATTCATTCATAGAGACATTTCATCAAACACTTGTAATCCAATAACTTGTACATAAATGGAGAATACATGTTAGCATGCTATAATGGCATTATTTCATTCTCGTAGAAAATTTATCAAACACATATGAAGCATACTTGGTTCATCAAATCATAAACACTTAGGGTTAGTATGGTTACAACAATCAACTTGCAAATAAAGGGTTTATCATGAATATCATGTAATTCTACACATACTAGAATAAATTCTTGGAACTTGTAATCTAAATCATGGATTAAAACTTAATCAGCACCATAAACATGAATTCAATCTAATTCAAACATGAAAATCATAAATCACAAATCTTGTATATTGAAAAAGGATTCTTGGGCTCCATGGAAGGTAAGGATCCATGGATGAACATCTAACATACCTTAATTTGATGAGTTCTTAGACAAATTCTTAGGATTGACCTTGATTCTTGAAAGCTAGGTTTGTTTTCTTGAGAGAGAATTATCTTTTTATTTTCGAGAGAAGTGAATAATGAAGGATTTACATGTTTTTAGGGCATAAATCCCACATTTGGGTGGAATAAAATCATGGTAAAAGACAGTTTTAACCCTGGGAGAAACTTTAATTTTTTGAGAAATTTTCCCAATCTAGACCCCTGGCACGACGCGACGCCATCGTGCTAGGCCACTGGAAAATAATGACTGGGAAATTGCATGGTGGCGCGACATGGTGGTATCACGTTGCCACTTTGTCTGTAAACTGGAAATGCACTACAATGCAGTGAAATCGCATTTGTACACTGAAAAATGACAATTATTAACTGGATCTATAGCGCGATGCACCAATATCGTAGAGCAACACTGGAAATTGACAATTGTTATTTTAACACACTCCGTGACGTGATACTAGCCCAAATGATGATGTTTAATGACTTAAACTTAAAATCGCCATAACTTCTTACCCGGTTGTCAGGTTTAGGCAAATTTTATATCATTGAAAAGTTAATTGAATTTCCTACGTAAAGGCAGGCTCAAATCTAAAAATTACTGAGTATTCCAAAAAATTTTATTTAGGATAACCCATGTAAAGAGGGTTAATCTAGGCTAAGGAAATATGGTGTATTACATAAACTAGCTCAATTCTCATTAAACATTCCCTAACGTAAGATCCATAGTGAATAACACATACTTTAATTAAAGCTTATGAGAAAAGAATATTCTACCGTACCACTTTGTTACAAGAGTAACAAATTCCACAAACTAGGCACCCTTTTTTATTCAAAAATCTTTCCAAATCAAATGCAAATATCCTCGTAAGCTGAAATTATTCAAATCTAAATGAGGAGGGTCTCAATAGCAACTAGTTTATTCACACAAACAAAGGCTAACTATCAAATATTGAGTTCAAACAGTTGATGCATATGATTGCACAATTGATGGCTTCATAGGCTAAATGGTTAGAGAATGTTGGGTCTGTATCTGTCATATCTGAAGGTTCATGGGTAGGTCAGTTTATAAGGATGAACCTACCTAAGTTTACTGGTACAAAGGTAGATGAGAATCCACAAGAGTTTGTAGATGAGATAGAGAAAATCTTTTGAGTGATGTATGTGGATGAAGTAGAAGGGGTTGAATTAGCGGCTTACCAATTGAAGAAGGTAGAAAATCAATGGTACAATGAGTGAAAAGATTCGAGGGGTGAGAATGTTGAGCCTTCTATGTGGGGCAATTTTGTGGAAGCCTTCCTAGACCAATTCTTTCCTCAGGAGTTGAGGGAGTCCAAAGATGAATAGTTTATGAACTTAAAGCAGGGGAAGATGAGCATCAAGGAGTATACCCTAAAATTTAATCAACTACCCCATTATTCTTCGAAATTGGCAGGAAATATGAGGGCCCATATAAGAAAGTTTGCATCCAGCCATTCGGATGACTTAGTGTTAGAGTGCAAGTGGGAGATGTTGAATAGGAAAATGGATTTCTCTAGATTATCTAATCACATGCAGTAGGTTGAGGATCAGAAAAAGAGGGTTGCTGAAGTAAAAGAGAAAGATAGACAGGCCAAGAGGGCCTGGCCAATAGATCAGAACTATAGTAAATATTAGGATGAAGATTAGGGTAGTAGGTGGTTAAAGATAAAGTTTGGGGTAATGCACAGCCTTCGATCAGTGCCTCAGTGCCCAGACCTCCACGTGATCAGTGACCCTTTAATCCTCAGGCTAATAGTGGATGAAGGATACAGGACACTCATTCCCAGGGGAGTGTGACGCAGCCTGCCAAATTATTTCCCCATTACAGTATCTGTGGAAAGAATTACTATGGGAAATATTACTTTGAGAGGAGAAATTGTTACTCCTACGGCTAGGTGCGCCACATTCAGAGAGATTACCCTTCTATCGAAGGTAATATAGGGAGAGCTAAGTCCCAAGCTGTCTTTACAGCTCCTCCTACTAAGGGCGCTACTTCAACTATCGGAAGTGGTCGCAACCAATTGTATGCCTTATCCAACCGTCAGGATGGAGAGGATTCCCTAAATGTAGTCATGGGTATGTTACAAATTTTCTCCCGTGATGTATATTTGTTACTTAATCCTGTATCTACCTTGTATTATGTGACCCCATATATGGCAGTCGATTTTGGGTTTGAGGTCGAGGTTATTGTAGAACCTTTTTCTGTTTCTACTTTTGTAGATGATTCTGTTATGGCTAGGAGAGCATATAGAAATGTGTAGTTTCTATTTGTAGCCGGGATACCATGGCAGAACTCATAGATCTTGATATGATTGATTTTAATGCTATTTTAGAAATAGACTAGCTCCATTCGTGTTACACCATTCTAGATTGTAGAACCCAAAAGGTTACTTTCTCTTTTCTGAATGAACTAGTGATAGAATAGGAGGGGAATTCTTTAGCACCTAGAGGGAAATTAATCTCTTACCTCAGAGCCTGTAAACTTATATCTAAGGGTTGTTTGTATCATCTGATTCGAGTACAAGATTCAAATACTAAAAGTCCTTTACTTAAGTCCATCCCTGTAGAAAATGAATTTCTGAAAGTCTTTCCAGAAGATCTCCTAGGGGTATCGCCTATAAGGGAGATAGATTTTGGTACTGATTTAATGTTAGACACACATCCCATTTCTATTTCTTGATAAAGGCTTCATCTGTCCTAGTGTCTCCCCCTAGGGTGCACCTATACTCTTTGTGCGTAAGAAAGATGGTTCCCTCCATATATGTATAGAATATCGTCAGTTGAATAAGGTCATTATAAGAAATAAATATCCCCTTCCTAGAATTGATGATCTCTTTGACCAACATCAGGGTGCTAAGTGTTTTTCAAAGATAGACTTTTACTCGGGGTATCATCAGTTAAAGGTTCGGGAGGTTGACATTCCCAAAATAGCTTTCTAAACTCGATATGGCCATTATGAATTCTTAGTCATGTCCTTTGGATTAACTAATGCCCCTGCAGATTTCATGGATCTAATGAATAGGGTGTTCTATTAGTTTCTAGATCTGTTTGTGATAGTTTTCATTGATGGCATCTTGATTTATTCTAAGAGTGAGAAGGATCATGCCAATCACCTCTAAATTATTCTTCAGACCCTCAAAGATCATAGGTTGTATGTAAAATTTTCCAAGTGTGAATTCTATCTTAATGCTATTGCTTTTTTGGGGCATATTGTGTCTAGTGAGGGAATTAAGGTTGATCCCCAAAAGATTGAGGTAGTGAGAAAATGACCCAGACCCATGACTCCAACCAATATTTAGAGCTTCTTGGGTTTGGCGGAATATTATAAGAGGTTCGTAGAGAGTTTTTCTTTGATAGCTACTCCACTTACCAGGTTGAAAAAGAAAAAGAAAAAATTTCTGTGGTCTGACTCTTGTGAGAATAGCTTTGAAAGATTGAAGGACAAGTTCACTACTGTGTCTGTTTTGACCCTTCCTGAGGGTACAGAGGGTTTTATTGTGTACTATGATGCATCTCGAGTAGGACTTGGATGTGTACTTATGCAACATGGTAAAATGGTAGCACATGCATCTAGGTAGTTGAAGGTGCACGAGCAAAATTACTCCACCCATGACTTGGAGTTAGCAGCTGTGGTATTTGCACTGAAGATATTCACCGGCTGTGACTTCTGGATTCTGAAGATGTAGGGATTTTTGTGAATGAAATAGATAAATCTTTCCTTTGTGCAGAAGTTAAGGAGAAGAAGGTTTAGGATCCCATCTTGATGTAGATTAAGAAAGATGTGGGTCAACAGAACTAATATCTTCTAAAATTGGTGGTGATGGGATTTTAACATAGCAGGGTAGGTTATGTGTGCCAGATATGGATGGATTGCGAAAATGAATCCTCGATAAGGTATATACTTCGATGTATGTTGCTCACCCAGGCTCTACTATGATGTACCATGATCTTAAAAACATATATTGATGGAATAATATGAATGGTGATGTGGCTGATTTTGTTTCCAAGTGTTAGAATTGCCAACAAGTTAAAGTGGAACATTTGAGGCTAGGTGGTACTTCCCAAGAGATATATTTGCCTATGTGGAAGTGGGATATGATCAATATGGACTTCATAATGGTTTTCTGAGTGCCTAAAACTAGTATGATTCCATTTAGGTAATTGTAGAACGGATGACTAAGTCAGCCCACTTTTTGCCTGTAAGGACTAACTATTCGGGAGATGATTATGCCAAGCTTTACATTGAGGAAATAGTTTGTTTGCATGGGGCACTAGTATCCATTATATCCGATCGAGATACGCAATTTGGTTCATAGTTTTGGAGATCTTTTCAGAAGGGTTTTGGTACCCAAGTGAACTTGAGTACTGTATTCCACCCTTAGATGGATGGGCAAGCTGAACGCACCATTCAGACCCTTGAGGACATGTTGAGGGCTTGTGTAATTTACTTCAAAGATAGTTAGGTTGATCTCTTTCCATTGAAATAGTTTGACTACAATAATAGCTACCATGTCAGCATTAAGATGGCTCCTATTAGGGTACTTTATGAGAGAAAATATAGATCACTGATTAGGTGGTATGATGTGGGTGAAACCCAGTTGTTTTATCCTGACCTTGTTTATCAAGAAATGGAGAAGGTGAAGATCATTAGAGAACGACTTAAGATAGCCCAGAGTCATCAAAAATCCTATGCCAACGTTCGGAAAAGATATTTAGAGTTTGAGATAGATGATTTGGTATTCCTAAAGTTCTCTCCTATGAAGGGGGCCATACGATTTGGGAAGAAAGGGAAGCTTAGTCCTCGTTATATTAGACCATATTGGATTTAAAGGAGAATAGGTGGGATGGCCTATGAATTAGATTTGCCCGCGAGTTTGGCTTCCATTCATCCCGTATTTCATGTGTCCATGTTGAAGAAGTGTATTGGAGATCATTCCTTAGTGTTGCATGTAGAAGAAATCAATGTGAAAAACTTCTTGTCATATGAGGAGAAACCCGTTGTAATCTTGGATCGCCAAGTTAGAAATTTGACGATTAAGGAAATATCTTCGGTCAAGGTGATGTGGAGAAATAAAAAAGCTGAGGAGGCTACTTGGGAGTCAGAAGAATATATGCGTGTGAGGTACCCGACTCTTTTTGAGACCATGTATGATGATTTAGAAGGTATAAATCCTATACTGCTCATTTTCTTTCTTTTAGTCCTTGAAATCATGCTTGATTTATCTCGAGCCATCAATCGGGGATGAATGATCCCAAGGGGGGATAATGTAACACCCCGCATTTTGGGCTAGGACGCAAACTGTTATTTCTACGTATAAATAATCCAGAAACCATAAATCTAATATGAATGTAGTGTGTTAATCAACTATATAGTGTGATAATCTAGTTGAGCATGAATTAAGATCATAGAGGTCTCTTAACTCAAGAATGAATTGAAAGTCTTCCTATCGATTGAGTTTCAGTCAATCATAAATTTTTGTATATATCAAACTAAAGGGCATGTGAGTGTCTTTCCAATGCTACTAATTTTGACTAAATTCGATATCGGGGTAAAAGGTTATGGCTATTTTACAGTGAGCTATCTGAACTGCCAATGTGCGACGAGAAGGCTGATGGACCATCGCACCAGCAATGGACCATCACAACTGAGGCAGTAAGTCTATTTTCTGGCCAAAAAGTGATAATTTGAGGGACGGTCCATCCCTGGGGTGATGGTTCATCGTCCAAACCATCCCGAACCTCCGTTTAGCAATTTAAAGGATTTTTTGGTCTTTTTCACTTTTTTAACACCTAATTACATCAAATCAAAGAAAATAACTCCTCATTCATCCATAATATCAAAATTAGGGTTTTTTTCAAGAATAAAGAATCAAGAACCAATCTCTAAGTTCAAGATTTCCAAGGAATGAATCGAGATTCAAGTTCTTCTCTCTAAACTAATAAATCTAAGGTATGTGGGATTGTCCTAAATCTCATGATAATATCAAATAAGATTTTTTAATAATTATGTAAGTACGTATGCCATTATAAATGGGGTTTTATTTTAAAACAAAAAGCATGCATTGTGATATGGTTTTGAGAAGAATATTGAAAGATCATGGCATTGTTTGCTTATATATCTTAATTGTTGAATTTGTGGACATTTGATTTGAATTTTAAAAGGTGTTATAAGCAAGAGTTCTAAATCCTTTATTCACCATAATAATGTTTATGAACCCAGATAATGCAATTGTTAAATCATTGAAAGCATCAGTTTTAAAACCAATTTTTATCATGAAAAGGTGTGTTGGGCTAATGTTGTACTACTTGGTAAATGTTGAAGTTTCTTGACTATTTCGTGTTAGGGAATCGATATGCATATGTTTGGTGTATGGGAGTCTTGTTGGTGTTCATATAATGACTTGCATAAAACGTCTGGAAGAATAGCCTCAAATGAAAAGAGGAAGAGAATGTTGTGAGTATGATGCACTTTTAGTCTTATATCAAACTTAAAGCTTAAATTGATGTAAGTTAGATGGCTACCTATAGAAAGCACGAGCCAAATGACTCTATACTGGAAATCATGAATGTCCAACACGGGAACTTCGTACCCTGCTATGTGATCTTGTGTACCTAGTACTATGTCATCCAAAATTGGGACCAATGGTTAGGAGCCCTACTTTGTGATCTTGAGCCCAACCACGACATATTGACTTGATTGGGGTTGTGGCACCCTGCTGTGTGATCTTGTGTGTCCTTCCCTCTCTAATACTCTAATCTTGGTAGTAACCGAGACTTGGAAGTTGGTGAAAATATGAAATTTAGGGTGTACAATTTAGCTCAATAGAGCTGCATTTTTGTTGGAAAATCATTATACGATGCCCATGTGTTTTCAAATGATTTTGCATTAAAGTGTTTTATAATAGCTCTCACCTATGTTATATAAAAATTTTATTTTGTTTTTGGATTACTCTACGTACCAGTACAATTGTATTGACCCCCTATATTCTAGGGTTTGAGGCTCAGTCTAGAGGTCCTGCAAAGCCGTAGGGATTTCAGCCAGGAGTTAAGTGTATGTGTAGTTGGTGAGCCTTCTTCATTCTGGAAGGCCTATATCTTTTTGTCATATGTTATTTATTTTGGTTTAAGTTCATTGGGGGCGTTGTCCCAGTTTTAGTTATGATGACTGGTCTTGATGTACTACAAATTTTGCAGACAGATATTAGGTGATGTTGAATGTTTTATTGAATTCTTTGACTTTTCAGTCATATGATGTTATTGACCATGTTTTTGTATGAATCCATTTCCACATTCTCTTTATGATTGTATTAATGTGTGTATGATTGCCTGTTAATAAAGGGGTGCTCAGGTCTTCACAGTTCGGGATGCTCATCACGGTCAGGGCCTTGTTCGGGTTGTGATAGATTGGCTATGGAAAAAACTTGTAAGTTATTATAGGAATGAAGATACCACTATTAATGGCCTTGGTTAGTAATTGGTTAATGCATTTGTTAGTTGCTTGGTAATGGTTTTAATTGGTCAATAATGGCGGGGTGCATAGCAAAGTCATGGAAGGTAGAGATCCCGGCGGGACCAAAACTGGAAAATCATATTTGTCGATGTAAAGTTTGATCTTGGTGATCATGTGCATGATGTTGATGTTTTGGATTTTGACGAAACATTTTGCATCTTTTTCTCAGGAAAATTATGTATTTTTAAGCAACTAAAGTTGTATTTCATAGTGCATTTGAGTGATTTCAGGTTAAGGAGTTAGCTGAAGTAGAAAACTCAGTAAAATAACATAAAAGAGTCACTGACGGTCAAAATGGAAGAACGTCAGTCATGCAACGAACCGCCGGGAGCACTGTCAGAGCTAAACAAAATGTCCCAAGTGAAAGACCCATGTGAAGATCTAATTGGCGGACTGTCAAGTTTGTGGTGGACCGCTAACTTGGACATCAGGCTTAATCACAATGCAGGACTTCAGAAGTCTTAGCGATAGACCGTCAAACTATCGAGTGTCTACCAAGGTAGCCGTCAGGATTAAACAGAACTTGAAATCATAGAGCACTCAACAACGGTCCATATGACAGACCATCAGTCTTTCGACGGGCCATCAGTTAGACCGTCAACTTGAATGCGGTGTTTTCTAAGTGTAAATTTTAAATCTTCTAAACCTGGGAGCATTTAAATACCCATTTAGGATTTTATTGAAAGAGATTTTGAATCTTGGAGATTATTATATTAGTTTTACATCTTTGAAATTCTCTATAATGTAGAAATTTGTGAATCAAACTATATTTGTGGATCTAATCATTCTATTGCTATTGAAGATTCAAGAATTAATTCTTGTAACTTTTGTAAGTGAACTCTGAATTTATTTATGAATAATACAAGTATTCTTTCTCTTTCTTCTATGGGGATGAGTGGCTAAGCTCCCATGATTGGGGTTATGGGAGCCTTGATATGAACAACTGGTATGGGTTATGATTCCAATTGAGTTTCTGTAGCTAATTGATGTTACATAAATCCTTCTTCACTTTAATGACTTTTCTTGGTTGCAAACTTGAAAAGTCAGCCCAAGAACATTACTTGTTCGAATGGAAAAGTGTTTGTTGGGAAAAGAAAAGTTTTACATAGAATCTTGAGGCCTAAACCTTGAGAATAATGGAAAATGCCTTAACAGGATTGACCTACATGAGAAAATGGTTGAATAAGCGATACATTTTTTAAGTTTGAGAGAATTAAAGAATAAACCATCAATTAAAGTTAAGAAACTAATGGGTGAACAATAGAACTCAGCTACTCTTGCAATTGAAGTTATAGATTGGAACTCAAAAGTGATTCACAACCCTAACTACTTAAGCACCTTGGCAACCATAACTCTAGTTTGTTTAATATCATTAAATTTCTACTTGCAGAAAGAATCATTTTTTGGAACAACTCTGTTACAATTATTTATAATATAATTCATAAATCAAAACCCCTTTTATCCAGGAATCTTTAATCAACAGTCTAATAACAATCACAATACTTAGTGACCACGGTATTCCCTATGGGATTCGGCACCCAACCTAGTTGGGTTATATATTTAACAACGACCTCTTACTCTCTCGTAAGAGAGGTTTAATTTGGGTGTAACAAATTTTGGCACCGTTGATAGGGAATACGGTTGTCAATTAAGTTTGTGTTTATTAATTGACCTTTGGTCAAGTTTCCCAAATTTTACTTTTGTTTGCTATTTTTGTTCTGTGTAGGGTAGTTATTAGGTATGCCAAGTACACAGAGATTGGGTGCACCATTATTACTAGTACATCCTTAACCACAGTTAATTGGCAGAATAGCAGACCCCCAAGATGCTGAAAGACTAGCCGCTCTGGCTAGAGCTCAACATAATCAGTAGAATGACGGCCAACCGGTGCGTCATCCTAATCCTGACGATAATGATTTGGGGGATGATGATTTATTGGATCTTGTTAATCCAAGACGTGCAGAGAATGTGGTTGCACCAGTGAATCAGAATGTAAATAGGAATTATCCCTTTAGGGCGAGGCAGGATTGATAACTGGTACAGTTTGATCTAAATAATAATAAAGATGGAATGGATGGATCAGGTGTAACTAAAGATATTATTCCTCCACCTCTAGGACCTGGAGCTAAATTTAATATTACTAGTACAATGATTCAACTCATTTATCTTAAGGGGTTGTTCGGTGGTCTTACAGGAGATGATCCAAACATACATTTGGTGAACTTTGTCACCATCTGCAAGTCTTTTGATAACCCAGGAGTGGGCCAGAATGCCATTCATTTGCGTGTTTTCTTTGTCTCTATCTGGGGAGGCAACACTATGGCTCAATAGGCTGACTCCCGACTCTATCACCAACTAGAGGCATCTAAATGAGGCTTTCCTAGAAAGGTTCTTTCCACCTTCCAAGAAGGTACAGTTGAGAGATGAGATCAGTTACTTCCAGAAACTTTCCACCGAAGTTCTTTAGGAGATCTAGGAGAGGTTTAAGAAAAAGTTGATGCAATGCCTGAATCATAATATGATGGATATTCATTTGATGGAGACTCTTTATAGGGCTTTAAACTCTATTACGAAGCCAGTTGTGGATAATGCTACTGGAGGATCATTTGGGGATCTCACTTTTCCAGAGGCTTCGAAGATGCTTGATCGGATGACCAAACAAAGTAGAGCTTGGCATACCAAGGATTCGATGGTAGCAAGCCCTACTATGTCTGGTGGTATGACTATAAAGAAATACAAGAAAGAGGAAAAACATAACCAGGACATGGCAAACTTGAAGACATAGATGGATTTACTAACTAAGAATCTATTGTCTGTAAAATAGAGAAGGTGAAAGTTGTTGCATCTCAAGGTAAAGCTGACTCTAATTCGGAAGAAGAGGCAAACTATCTAAATAATTATGGGGTTTCCGAGGCAATAGCTAAGGAAATCAAGGTTGAAACTACTACGACAAGGATGGTTACATGGATAGGGATTAAGGGAACTGGAAGAAGAAGAATGATATAAGTATACTATATGTACCACCTGGAAGCAGAGATAATGCTGTAAATAGCTTTGGCAAGATGCCCATAGAGGACATAATAGAGAAATTATTAAAGGGAGTTGAGGCTACCAACTCTGGGGTAACTATAATGAAGAGTAATTTTTCTCCCGTGAGTCAGTTGGTAAACTCACACTGTACTTCTATCAAACAGTTAGAGCAGTAAATAAGTTAACTCTTTGCAGCATTGAATCAGAGGAAGAACGGAACTTTGCCAAGTGATTCAGTTCAGAATCCTTGAAATAATGGCTCTTGCATGGCAATTACCACACAAAGTGGTAAAGTATTACCAGGCCCTTCTGTGGGAAAAGCTGTGAATGAAGAGGTGATTGAAGAGGATGTTGAGCATGAAGAAAGTAATCTAGTAGAGTCTGAGAATTTAGATGGCATTGATATTTCTTATACTCATCAGTAAGTTGATGAGTTAGAAAAAGGGAAAGACAGGGAAGAAGAAACACTGGTGACTACTCTTCCAAAACCATTACCTCTATTTCCTCATAGATTGAAGAATAAGTCTAATGATACAAAGTTTAGTAAATTCATGGCAATGCTAAAGCAGCTGACAGTGAATGTGCCTTTGGTGGAGGCACTTGAGTAGATGCCAGGATATGTTAACTTTATGAAGGATCTTGTGATGAAGAATAGAGAAGTAAGCTATGAATCGAATGATAATCTCCATCATTGTAGCGCTATTTATACAAGATCCTTGGTGTAGAAGAGGCAAACCCAGGAGCATTTACAAGACCTTGTACAATTGGGTCTCTGGATTTTGCTAAGGCCTTATGTGATCTGGGAGCGAGCATCAATCTGATGCTGCTAGCTATTTATAAGAAGTTGGGTTTGGGAGATCCCACACCCACAAACATGTGACTTGTGATGACGAATAGGTCGGTAAAGTGATCTGTTGGTATTTTGTATAATGTGCTAGTGAAGGTGGCTAGTTTTATATTTCTGGCGAATTTAGTTATTCCGAATTGTGCGGTGGACTTTGAGGTGTCCATAATCTTGGGTCGACCTTTTCTCGCAATCGAAGGTGTGCTTATTGATTTGTGAGTTAATGAGCTCTTATTCAGGCCGAATGATGAAGTGGTGTGATTTGATATATGCCAATCTATGAAGCAACATAAAGAGATGAATTTGTTCTTTATTATCGATGTTTATTATGAAGATGAGCAAGAAGTACCAATAGAGGAGAAATTTGTTGTTGAGCCCTTAGCTGCAGTTATAATGAATTTTGATATTGAGGGCATTGAAAAATATGAGAAGATTGTTTGTGCTTTAATGAGAATGGGATCATATTCTTATGCTCCTAAGAAGATTGATCTGGATCTAAACAATTGGCCAACACCGCCAGCTAAGCCATCTATTGAGGAGCCACTGGTATTGGAGTTCAAAGAATTGCCAGGTTATCTCTGATATGTGTTTCTAGGTAGTGGAAACACTTTACCTGTTATCATTACAGCTAATTTAGGTGAGCAACAGGTGGAGGCACTTATTTTTGTGCTTCAGAGATACAAAAGGGCGATAGGATGGACTATGCCGATATTATTAGCATTCCTCCAGGTATTTGTACTCATAAAATTCAATTGGAAGAGGACTGCACCCCAACAATTGAGCATTAATATTTTTTTAACCCGCCTACGCAAGAGTTGGGTAAGAAGGAAATCATTAAATGGCTTGATTCGGGAGATATATACCCCAATTCGGATAGTAGTAGGTAAGTCCCGTATATTGTGTGCCTAAGAAAGGGGGCATAACAGTTGTAGCGAATGAGAATAATGAGTTGATACCACTTAGACCTGTCACTGCATAGAGAGTTTACATAGATTGCCGAAAATTTAACTCATGGATATTGAAGGACCACTTCCCAATGCCTTTCATGGATCAGATGCTTGATCAGTTCGCGGGAAGAGGTTGGTATTATTTCTTGGATGGTTATTCTTGTTATAATTAGATTTCTATAGCACTAGAGGATCAGGAGAAAATGACATTCACCTACCCGTATGTACTTTTGCATTCAAGCGGATACCGTTTGGACTGTGTAATACACCTGATACCTTTCAATGGTGCATGATATCTATTTTTCAGTTATGGTTAAAGACACCTTGGAGGTGCTTATGGATGATTTTTATGTGGTAAGAGAGACTCGTTTGAGCTATGTTTAGTGAATCTGAGTAGGGCCTTGCAACGGTGTGAGGAGTTCAATCTTGTATTTAATTGGGAGAAATACCACTTCATCATGAAGGAGGTATTGTTCTAGGACATAAAATTTCTTCCAAAGGAATTGAGGTCGATCGAGCTAAAGTCGAGGTTCTTGAGAATCTTCCACCTTCCATTTCAGTAAAGAGGGTACGTAGTTTTCTTGGTCATGCAAGCTTTTGTCGGAGGTCTATAAAAGACTTCTCAAAAATTACAAATCCACTTTGCAAACTTTTGGAGAAGAAGGTTAAGTTCAACTTTGATGATGATTACTTGAAGGCATTTGAATGCCTCAAAGAAAAGCTAGTTGACGCACCTATTATTGTTGCATTGGATTGGTCAAAGCCATTTGAGATTATATATGATGCAAATGGTGTTTCACTTGGAGCTGTACTTGGGCAGAAGAGGGATAAGTTGTTTCATCCCATTTACTATGCTAGCAAATCACTGAATGGGGCCTAAAAGAACTATACTGTCACTGAACAGGAACTTCTTACAGTAGTTTATACTTTTGAGAAATTCTGAGCTTATTTGCTAGGAACCAAGGTGGTGGTCCACACTGACCACACACACTTAAGATATTTGATGGTGAAAAAGGATGCAAAGCCAAGGTTGATTAAATGGGTAATGCTACTTCAATATTTTAACTTTGAAGTCAAAGATAGGAAGAGTTGCAAAAACTAAGTTGCAGACCATCTATCTAGGTTAGAAGGGAAGCAAGCAATTGGAGATGAATTTGAAATCAATGATGCATTTCCGAATGAGGAAATCGTTGCTTCTTTTATGGAGAAAATATCTTGGTACGCTGATCTTGTGAACTATGTGGTGAGCGAGGTTATTCCAGAGAATCTTCTTTTCATCAAAGAAAAAAGTTTCTCCATGATGTGAGACATTAATTTTGGGATGAGTCGTATTTGTTTCGACATTGTGCTGACAATATCATAAGGAGATATGTTCCAGAAGTAGATATGTTGAGTATCTTGGAAGCATGTCATGCTTCCCTAGTTGGAGGTCACCATATCCATGACCGTACTGCTAGAAAGGTTCTACAAAGAGGTTACTATTGGCCGACTTTGTTCAAAGATGCTTATGAGTTCGTGAGAAGATGTGACCAATGTCAGAGGCAGGGGACAATCTCCAAGCGCCATGAAATTTCTTTGACAAAAATGATAGAGGTAGAATTATTTGATGTCTGGGGCATCGACTCCATAGGGCTTTTTGTCAGCTCATATGGGATGAAATACATTCTAGTTATTGTTGACTATGTCTCAAAATGGGTTTAAGTTGTTGCTTTGGCTGACAACAAAGGAAAGATAGTAGTTGCGTTCTTAAAAAGAATATTTTCTCTCGATTTAGGGTACCACGCACCATTATAAGTGACGGTGGATCTCACTTTTGCAATCGTGTGTTTCGGGCTGCCTTAGCAAAGTATGGTGTTAAGCAACACAAGGTAGCGAATGTATACCACACACAAACTAGTGGGTAAGTGGAGATTTTGAATAGAGACAAAGCCATACTTTCTAAAACAGTGAATACTAGCAGACAGGACTGGTCTAGGAAGCTTGATGATGCCTTATGGGCATAAAAAATAGCTTTCAAGACACCAATTGGCATGTCAACTATAAGGGAGTATTAGATGATAGAGGCAAGACTATGGGTATGTGTAATATGTTTGTAACTTCTTTGACGAGCGTGATAGTTCTGATTTATATCCATGAAATATAATGAGTGGTGGATTTTCTTGACTGTGAGGGCAACCTGAGTTATACTTAATTTAGCTGATCTCTGTAGATTCTTGCATCCATATTGTGTATATGCACTAATTTTGAATTAATGCCGGTTATGGGTCCTGATATGTTAGGCCATATAATTAGGATAACAAGTCAATGCGTGTGCAAAAACTAGTTCAGTAAGTTGAATACATGTCATTGTATTGTACATATTTGTAATGTGGTGTTGAGTTGCTGGAGGACAAGCAATTATCTTAAGTTGAGGGTTTTGATGTTCCGAATTTTAATGTTCTGAATTTTGATGGAGTATTTTGCAACTTTTCTTGGGAAAATTTTGTGTTTTCAAGTAACTAAAGTTGTATTTAATAGTGAATTTGAGTGATTTCGGGTAAATGAGTTAGCTGAAGGAGAAAACTCAGGAAAATAGCAGAAAAGAGTCACTAACGGTCAAAATGGCAGACCATCAGTCATGCGATGGACCACCGGGAGCACCGTCAGAGCTAAACATAATGTTCCAAGTGGAAGACCAATGCGACGGTCCAAGTGGTGGACCGTTAAGTTTGCAGTAGACCGCCAATTTAACCGTCAGGCTTAATTAGAATGCAGGATTTCAGAAGTCTTAGTGATGGACTGTGCGACGGACCGTTGGACTATCGATAGTCCGCCAAGGTAGCCGTCAGGATTAAATAGAACCTGACATCCTGGAGTACTCAGCGACGGTCTATGTGATGAACTGTCTAGCTTTCGACGGGCTGTCAACTTGGAAGCAGTGTTTTCTGAGTGTAAATTTTAAATCTTCTAAACCTGGGAGCATATAAATACCTATTTAAGGTTTTATTGAAACAAATTCTGAATCTTGGAGATTATTATCTTAGTTTTCCATCTTTGAGACTCTCTGTAATGTAGAAATTTGTGAATTAAACTATATTTGTGGATCTAATCATTCCATTGCTATTAAAGATTCAAGAATTAATTCTTGTAACTTTTGTAAGTGAACTCTAACTTTATTTATGAATAATACAAGTATTCTTTCTCTTTCTTCTAAGAGGATGAATGGCTAAGCTCCCATAACTAGGGTTATGGGAGCCTTGATATAAACAGCTGGTATGGGTTGTGATTCTAATTAAGTTTTTATAGGTAATTAATGTTGCACAAATCCTTCTTCACTTTAATAACTTTTCTTGATTGCAAACTTGATAAGTGAGACTAAGAACACCAAGAACATCACTTGTTCGAATGGAAAAGTGTTTGTTGGGAAAAGAAAGGGTTTACATGGAATCTTGAGGCATAAACCTTTAGATTAATGGAAAATTTCTTAACTGGATTGACCTACATGAGAAAATAGTTGAATAATCGATACATTCTTTAAGTTTGAGAGAATTAAAGAATAAACCATCCATTAAGGTTAAGAAACTAATGGGTGAACAATAGAATTCAGCTACTCTTGCAATGGAAGTTATAGATTGGAACTCAAAAGTGATTCTCAATCCTAACTGCTTAAGCATCTTGCTAACCATAACTCTAGTTTGTTCAATATCATTGAATTACTACTTGCAGAAAGAATCATTAATTTGAATAACTCTGTCATAACTATTATAATACAATTCATAAATCAAAACCCCTTTTATCCAGGAACCTTTGATCAACAGTCTAATAACAATTACAATACTTAGAGAACACGATATTCCCTATGGGATTCGACACCCAACCTAGTTGGGTTCTATATTTGACAACGATCGCTTACTCTCTCGTAAGAGAGGTATAATTTGGGTGTATCAAATATTATACTTTATATTTGAGGAATGTACTAGTCATCCTAGGTTATCTTTCCTATTTTTGCAGCTTCACGCACTGGGCCCTTTAGGCAAGGGTTGCCGAACCCATATAGCCCATGATTGGTTTAGGACGATAAAGTTACACAGCCTAGGTAAAGGTTTTAATGGCATAATAAACCCGATTTTCTTTCCCAACATGGTTATATATGTATATATATATATATGTATGCATATATGGTTATGTGCATATGGATGATTTTACTTGGTTTCATAAATGGCATTATTTTATCATTATCCTAAGTTTATTTTAGCGATCACTTGGTAACCTATCTTCGGGCGGCTGTATACCCATGCTATGCAGGAACCATCCATTTTACTCCTCCTATATAGTGATTGACATGGGGACAATTGTTGGGTTAAAGTGGTGAGCTTCCATCTTTCCGGAAGCCTCCATTTTATGTTATGGATATTTTTAAACACTTTAGTTTATTTTTGGATATTAGTTTTGGCTATGGTTGGGGGCGTGTCCCAATTAGATATTCTTACTCTTTTTGTTAGAGGCTTTGTGGCACTGTTATGGGTTAGAATGGGCGGGATTGGTATTGGAGTCATTCTTAATATTGACATTGGATTTGGAGCTGACATCATTAGACATAATTTCTCACTGTTCCATCATATTTTATTTTGGGATTGATCGTATTATGTTTTGGAACTTATTTGGTTATGGCCTAGTTTATGGCCCTTATTTTGTTATTGGTTTGGTTTGGTGTGGTAAGATGATTGGTATGGGATGATTGGACTCAGTTGGGTTGGTCATGGTTCTGATCCTATCCTAGAGTCTTTATGTGAGCTGTTACAATATCTTATTATACGCTTAAAATTCATCTAACTCCGAGCAAGCGGCTTAAGGTTGGGTTGGATAACGGGGGTGGTCTCCGGTCCTAGTCGGACTTGGGACTCCTACTACAACAAGGCCCCCGGTTGGGTTGTGTCACCTACTTTATGTATTTATTTCATTTTTAGAGATTGATATGTATTTTCGGATTTTAGTTATATAGTAGATGCTCTTACACTATAACACTAGATTTTGGAGACTTATGAGATTTCTTTAAGACTTTCATTTTAATTATGTTTTGCATTAGAAAGACTTTGTTCTAGAAGTCTTACCTTGGTTTAAGTTATTGTCAATTTTTATTCCTTTATTAGTTTGGGTGATTAGCTTTCTTATCAAGGCCGAGCAACGATAAGTGCCATCATCACCTATTTTTGGTCTGTGACACATATGGCGTGTGTTTGGGTTGCACTTGAGCGAGTTAAGAGAATGTGGGTAAGTTAAAGATGAGGTAAAGGGTTTAGTGGGTAAGTTAGGGGAAAGTTTAATATATAGCAGGTAGGTTAGGGGATATTTAGGATATGATTGTATTTTAAGAATTAAGATATAAAAAAAATAATGGTAAAAATATTAGCTAATTATACCGAACTAATAAAAAATACAGGAAAGTTAAATAGTTATTTCTAAAAATCTCGTTAAGAGGTGTCTGAGTTGACTAATTTTTAAGTGTTTTTGACTTTTAAGTACATTTTTATTTTTCACGGTGTTTGACAAACAACATGCTTTTAAACACTTTACTTTGTGTGTAAAAGCACAAAATAAGAAAAGAAAAAAGAGGTTGCTACCTACTTTTAGCTTTTGTATTTTGGCTTTTAAGTCACTTTAAAAAAGCTCTTCCAAACACCCTATAAGAAAATATTAATATCACTAAATTATTTATTATAAACTAAATTAAAAGAAAATAATATTTATAAATTTTTCTTTTCTTTTAAAAAGTAAAAAATCAAAATTTATCCTAAAACGTGACTCAATTTTTTAGTTTTCAAATATTTTAAAATCGACTAACTAAAAATAAGATAAAATTAAAATATCTAACTTTGACTTAAAAAGAAATATTTTAACAATGAAATAGTTGTAAAACCTTAATTTTGATCAAAAATTAGTTGTTTACTTTATGTCCTTTTTTGTCTGAGAACCTTAAGGGTTTTCAAGCAAAGAAGTAAACAACATGAATAATTTTAGATTTAATGATTTACTTAAAAGTAGAAAAATATATCATAGGAAATAGGTATGATCAAGCCCAAGCTTTGGGTAGCCTACATATCTCAGATTGTAAGAGATTGAGGGCATGTGTAGTTAAAAAAGGCGAAGAGATAAAATAATAAGTTAGAGAGTCGAGTGAGGTCCCTTCGGTGTTCTCGTTCATGGCTCTTGATATTACATCAGAAAAAATAAATCTAGAAAGGAAAATAACAAAATCCTATATATTCTACTTGTCTTGACTCTCTTCCTCTATATCTACTTTTGGATCTTCAGTTATCGCTTCGGCTTCTTTTGTTTGCTACCTTAATCTTGAAATTTGATCTTGAAATTAAGGGTTTAGACTTAACCTTGAAACTTAAAATGAGTCGTTGATACTCCTCAAAAGGACAATTCGTAGAATATTCTTGGATGTTAGTTCTCTTGATTATAAGCTATAGAGATGACTTTTGAGATGTTGAGTCATCACATATGTCAAATCTAAATCTAACTGTCTTCGAGATTGAAGATTCTTCTCTACTCTAACAAAATATGGGATTTCATTCGTGATCATCAAAATTGTGCTTTGCGGAAAAACCTACAAGGCATTAAAAAACAAAAAAAAAAGACAATCAAAATATTTCTTCTAAAGTTTGCAATAGAAAATTTTGTGATTTATTAGCAACTATAAAAGCAAAAAATCTAATTGAGAAGTGTTTATCCGAAAAGAAAAAGAAAAAATTAATTGTCTTAGAATCCAATACTAGAAATTACCCCTATTGTAATGAACCTTTTGACAATGGTTCCAAAAGTGATGCTATAGAGCATCTATTGCAACGGTTCCAACCGTTGCCAAAAAAAATTGATCAAGCAGAACTATTTTGTGCTATAAGCATAGCTATTGCAATAAGGTGCCTTATTGCAACGGTTTTTTTGAATTGTTTCTATAAAGTCATCTATGACAACACTTTTATCTACAAAAAAAGGCAATTGAATCAATTGTGTGATTTATTCCCTCCCAATTTTTTACTTGATCTCATTTTACTGCCAAAATTAAAAAAAAAAAATATAATAATAATTAAATAAATATATAAGGAAAAGATTAGATAAATATATAAGCAAAATCTCAGTGGAACTAGTTGTACTACGCTACTCCACCAAGACTCTCCGATCAAGTAAAATTTTCCACCAGTACTACACCACAATCTCCAGCAGTATTACACCACTATCACCGCCAGTACTATATCACAATCGCTATCGATAATACTCTCCGACCACAATTGCCACCGTACTATGCTCCGGCCTCAAACTCGACCACCATTGCATTCTCCGACCACAAATCGACCACTAGTGCGTGCTCCGACCACAAATCAACCACCAGTGCATGTTTCGATGACAAATCGACCATCAGTGCATGCTCGGATCACAGATCAGCTTCTCCATTGCTCTGACAACCACTTCAATTTGAACTCTCAAATTTGCACTTCAATTTTCTAGCAAATTTGTTTTTTTCTTTTAATTTGGTGATTTTAAGGTATTTTTTTACCAAATTTCAGCTCTCCACTGCTTCACTTTGATTACTGACTTAACAATTTATTTACCGTATTGTAGTTTATGGATCGATTATTTTGTTTTTGTTACTACTTTGGAGGCTTATAGTTTGTTAACCCACAATTCCCTGAAGCACAAAGAATCTAGTGGGGAAGAAGAAACTATAGGTCAGCACTAGTAAACATTAAGACATCACAATATGTGCTTATGTCAATTATATTTATGGATATCCAGTTGTGGACGGAGGTTAGAAATTTTGGCATATCCTATGAGAGCTTCAACAAAGATGATATGATTGTATAATTGTTAGCTAATTGATTGATGAAAGTGATTACTAAGGAAGTTGACAGTGGCTATCTAGTTGATTAATTATAGGGGATTATATTATTAGTATAAATTTCAAAGCTAGGGACAATTGCATCTAAAGCAATTGAAGTACTGGTCAAGGGATGTGAATTATCCTATTATAAGTATGACATGGTGTTTAGCTTTTTCAATAACATGAAGAGTGTTCCCTGCAAAGATAATTAAACTAGTGCATATTAAGTTCTACTAACGTTTTCCAATTAATTAGAGTACAAAATCATTAGTACAGAAAGTTTGATGTTTATTTCTCCCAATGGATATCTGAATTTTAACATTTTCTTTATGTGCCTTCTCGTTTATTTTTTGACTGAGGTTTCAGATACCATTGAAGGGAACACTACATCAAGTTACATATTCTGCTGAAAATAGTCTTTACTCAGTTATAGTTTTAGTTCCAGTGAGTATATGTTCCATCTTCTGTTATCTGTTTGTGGTTTGAGATTAATATATTAACATATGTTGCAAGTCTAGTGATACGCATGATGAGAGATGAGTTATAAATCTTACACTAAATGTTTGTACTACACGATTAGCCTATGCATGAATGCAAAAACATAGAATTTGCTATTTCGTCTTTGGCCACTTTCTATTTTTCTCTACTTTGCTTGATTTAGCATTTTGTTAACCTAAAAATTGATGACTATTTCTTGAAAGGTGTTGTTCATATTTTGAATTGTCTAGAACAATCTTTTGCAAATCGAGGGCACATGTGGGAGATTCAAGGTAAGTGATGATATCTTCTCATAACTTTAAGAATTATCTAGCAATTGTTTCAATGCAAGACCATAGATTTTAGGGATCTGTCAATAATAACTTACCAATTTTGAAAGCAATCTCCCCTGAAGTAAATACGTAATAATCCAATGTCTCTCCTCTTGTCTTCGTGTACATGTACACTAACAGAACATTTGGGGTAAAACCTCAGGAACATTCTTGTACTACCTCTTGTTGGTCCAAGGGGACGGAGGGGTCTAGGACCTGTAGGAGTTCATTTCTACCACAAGAATATTTCTGTTTTTGAGATTTGGGGGAATTCTATCGGAAACAACCTCTCTACTTCACTTGAGGTAGTGGTATGGTCTGTGTACACTCTACCCTCCCCAGACTCCACTATGTGGGAATACACTGGGTATGTTGTTGAGATTTGGGGGAATATTTCTTATGAGAATGTCCACAAGAGCTAGGAAATATTGACATAAATTATTGTTTTCTGTTTAATTTCATATCCTTCCATGGATTTTGGCCTATTGGGATTGAGATGCAGCTCGATGAGTCCTTTATAAAACTCATCCAGATCCTTATAATTCATTGCCTTTACTATATGAAACTACTCTAGATTCTTCTGCCCCAAATGTGTTTCCCTATACATGTTTCTTGTCATGGCTCTCTTGGCGCAAAACCCATTGACTGGTTCTACTGAACAGTAAATCTGAACTTTGATTGATTTGGAACAAATGAATCTGTTGTTGTTATGACTTCATAAAAAAATGAATCTAGTGCCATTGTGAGTTGCTATGTTGTATTATCCTTATCTTATGTTTAAGAAGAGATTCACCATTATACAATTTCCCTCGTCTTTCTGTGTGTTGAATATTGGAATCAACCTCGCTACCTTCACAAGATAGGATTAAGCTGCATACACACTACCCTCCAGACTCCACTTATGACTAATGAGACTACACTGGGTATATTATTGTTATTTGTGTTTCTATGTGTTAAATTATCCCTATAAATTGTTTCATAAGATGACTTATGCTCGGTCGTTTGTAAGTTGCATATAAAAAGGTTACGTATAGGATGCCACATATGTAAGTTGTCACTAACTCAAGACAAAAGTAGGTAAAGATCTTTGGGATTCTCAAATCTGTCACTCATTTTGTATTTTTATTTACATTTGAAACAAGGGATGTTTTTATATGAAACAGGTATTACAGAAAGTTGATGCAAAATGTTTAGTCGTTTGTATCTTTGCACTATATTTGTTCACAAAGCTTTGTACTATATTTGTGTACAAGGCTTAATCATAGTACAAGGATTTAACAAGAAAACCTCATGAATTTATTTTGCTTTAGCACATTCTTAATCAAGGTGATAAGTTTCTCTTTTTTAATCTGCTTTAATTTTGGCTTTTATCTTTTATCTCAATCAAGGTACCAGTGTTTGGGAATATAATCTAAAATTACTTATTAGTGTTTATTACGATTAAGATTTTCTGTTCCATCAAATGTTTGCTTGGTTTTAGTTGAATTAGGTTATCGCATAATGCGAAGCTCAAAAAGAACTCATCGCCTAGGTAATAGTCAAAGTAGCAGCTGCTACTGCTTAAGTAGTTGTGCAGAAAGTTAACTTGGCGTAGGAATTTAATATCTTTGCTAACATTGATTAGGAAATTGATTATGCCAATGTTGTCTAGTGGTATGATTTAAAAGTACTATTAGGCCTTTTTGGTGCGGACAAATCTCTTATCTTTTGTAGACAACCTCCTCCCTCCCTTGAAGGCCTAAAGACTACTCCTTCCCAACCTCACATACCGAAAAGGGAGAAAGAATAGAAAATAACTAGTAAAAAGGTAGTCAAAGGGAAGAGATACTAGTAGAAGGGGAAAAATGCAAAAAGTAAAAAAATCTCCCAGGAAAGAAGATTTAACTATGCACTGAAGAGTTCTATGTATCTTCTTTTTTACTCAAGCGATGCAATTTTTCTCGTAAGAGTTTGATGTTGTAACTTTTGAGAGGTTGGGACTATCTTTGCAAATGGAGAAATAGAAATTGGTGATCTAATTGCCAGGGCTATTGAGAGAGTAGGCAAGGAGGGTGTCATTACTATTCAAGTTAGTAATTCTATTGTCCATCTATCTATGTATGCCGTATACGGAGATTGTATGTGTCTTTTGGTCACCATGGTCCTAACTTATATTATAAGCTTAAAATGTGTCCAAAATTAGGAAGCTTCAAGTTTCGATATGCTCTTGGGATGTGGGTGGAACTGAAATAGATGATTATTTTGCTTACTTTTGCTAATTGAGACCTTATCAATTTTAGTGGTTATATGGGAGAATTTGGGCTAGATATCGAGCATATATATTTTGATAAATTATTTTATTGCTCAGTAACTTCTTGTCATAGTCCAATATGTATCCATTTGGTACAGTTCGACTAATTTGTGGCAGACTTGGTATTGTAAAGATTTGTAGCTAACTTATTTCTACTACCACACTGGACGAGAAGACACTAGACAATTAATTAGAAGTTGTTGAAGGGATGAAGTTGGATAGGGGTTACATATCACCATACTTTATCATAAATTAAAAGAATCAGAAATGTGTATGGTTTTGGTTTGCTAATATTAGTTAAGCTCGCACATGTTCTTTGCCAAACACTTTTTACATATGTTTCATCATTCTCCTTTTTGTTTAAACTTACTATGCTTCTGCTATGTCTGGCAGGAACTCGATGGTCGATGTGATGCCTCGGAAAAATATTTTCGTTAAGATCTCGGACGAAAATGTGTTGAATTCTGTTCTTTATCGTGATTAATAATTTTTCTGTGTGGAATTTCTGGATATGTGACCTGTCATCGCGTAGAGCATCGAATAAGCTTTCCAACGATATGTGGATCATCCAAAACGGATACTCGAGCAATGAGTTATGATCATTCCGATCTAACCGTGAATAGTGGTGAACAGTAAGTGTGCAGTGTGCAGCAGGAAAGGAAAAAAATACTGAGGCAAGGCGAAATTTAGGGTCAACTTCAAACGATCATAACTCCTTGTACATAATGATCTGAGTGAGCTACTATATATCAACAGAAAGCTCTGGAAGTCCTCTTTCCAATGAAATTGGTTTCATCCAATTTGGCTATCGGAGCAAAAAGTTATGGTCAATCTGATTCAGCCTATCAAAACAGTCCACCAAAGAATATATTTGACATTATTTAATTTTTAAGGGGATTTTAGTCATTCCTACTCCAATCCATCTAGGTAAACCATGGATTTAAGCCCATTAGAGTATTCAATAGATCATTTTTCTCCAATATTTTATAAGGCTTAAACCCCAACCCTACTACTCCAAATTTCATCCTTCTATGTCTCTTGATTGAACTGTAGAAATTTCAAATTGATTTGGGATTCGAGTTGATCATGTTAAAGGCTTCGAGAAGCACCCTTTATTTTCATGAATAAAGTTTTGGAGTCGGAAGTTCATATTCATCTTCCATTTTTAGGTATGTGGGGCTTTGAACAAGATTATCCTTTCGATATTGTGCCTGGTATTTTTGTTGAGTTACATTGACATGAGATTTTACATGTTTTACCATGAATTGGAAATATGGTTTTATATCTTATATTATTGTCTATGAGTTATGAGATTATGTCATCCAATATGTGCATGATGTTGAGATGAAATTATGTCCAAAAAGTATTTGATTATGAGAGTATGATGATTTAATTTGTTAAGTCTTGATTTATACTATCATTTCACTATTTTCTTATTATGAATTTATAATTGATATTGGAAATTTTATATCTCTACTATGGGTTGATGTCTTAAGTATCTTTAAATGTGAGTTGGATGACAAATTGAGAAATGTTGATATTGAAGTTGCAATGAGTCTTGGTTTTTTTCAGATGGTTTTGATGAGTTAAATTGTTGAAAATATTATGTATTAAGTCTTCATATCCTTGTTCAAATGTCGAGTTGGTTATGGTTTAATGTATTGATACCTTGTTGATGTTGAGGAAGATAAAAATGTTTTGAGCTAAAATGTGTTGAGTTAGGAATCCACAAATTGATATGATTTGATAAATGAAAAAGAGATTTGATTTGATCTTTATGATAGACCTTTGTGATGTTATGGTGGATTTCCTAACGCGTTCTAAGCTTGTCGGGGAGTAGTACTTAGCATTGAGAGGGAAATTTGGTATTTCCCCAAACCTATGTGCCACCGTAGGGTTGTTTGATGATGATATTATTGGCCAAAGAGCCCGATTGTGATTATTGCAGTTTTAAGGTCGTACTCCCTGGCAAAGAGTATGATGCTCCTGCCAACGAGAGTTTCAAATGTTGGTATTCCACGTAGCTCACGTGGGGTTGTCGGTTATAGGAAACTCCCCTATCCATAAGAGTCATGTTTATTGAAATACTGAGTCACTCCGAGTTTTGATGTGGTAAGTCAAGTTGCCTATGATGATCTATAATGATTTATGAGGTTTTTCTCCTACATTTTTTATCTAAGATGTTATGAGTTGCATGATTCAATGTCACTCAAGCCAGGTGTGTCATTATGGTCTGTATATACGTTTTTACGAAATTTATGATATTATTTATATTTTGCATACGCCCCCACATACTCGTTGATTTTGTTGTATAGAGGCTATGTCAGACTAGTGTATTGTTGGTTTGGTTTGTGTATAGACATTCTATATATGTATAGTCTAACGATATTCCTTGCTATGTGCGATATGATATGATATGTACTTATATATATATCCTTATTGTAGCATGTATGTTGTTATGTTGGAACCCAAGGGTAGTGTTTTGGGTTAAAGGGTTAGCTTGAGGCTACGTGTAGCCTTGGGCACCGTGTGGTGTCTCGGGATGATATTTCGGAGCGTTATAAACTTGGTATTAGAGTCTAAGGTTGTGAAGAGTCCTAGGGAGTCTGACAAGCCACGTTACGTAGATTCTTGAGCATCGGTGTGTAGCGTGCCACACCTATGATTAAGAGGTTGTGGGGCGTTCTAGGAAAATTTGTTTCTTTGTTTCTACAAGAGTCTATCATGCTTACAACTGTTTTCTTCTGCTGTTAATTCGTGCGTTCTTATGACAGAAAATGCCTCCACGTCGAGCTCGCGAAAACAACAACCAACCTCAACCCATTGATCCATTACATGAGACGGTATTTCATGCCAAATTTCGGGCAGCTTTTCAGATGCTAGCCTAGGCAGTTACCGCCAATACTCAGGCCAATGCTCCACCTCCACAGGAAAATAATTTGGCAGCAACACGAATTCGTGACTTTATGCGGATGAATTCGCCAGAGTTTTATGGGTCGAGAGCAAGTGAGGACCCGCAGATGTATGTTGATGAAATGAAGAAAATTACACAGATTATGCACGTGACCGAGAAAGAAAGTGTGGGGATGGTTTCTTATCGATTGAAGGATGTTGCCTATGACTGGGTGCAGATGTGGAATAAGGGTAGAGAGGAAGATACCGCTTTGCTGACTTGACAATTATTTCAGGATGCTTTCTTAGATAGATTCTTTCCTCTTGAGCTATAGGAAGCTAAGATAGAGGAGTTTATGAATTTGAGACAAGGATCCATGTCGGTTAGGTTAAGGAGTATTGTCTTAAGTTTAATCAACTATCGAAGTACGCTCCCAATATGATGGCTGACTCGAGGACTAGTATGAGCAAGTTTCTAACTGGGGTATCGAGTTATGTGGTGAAAGAATATAGATCCGCTATGATCAACAGGTAGATTGATCTTCCTAGGTTAATGATTCACGCCCAACAGATTGAGTCAGACAAGATAAAGAAAAAAGAAAGAGTAAAAGGGATTAAGAGAGTCAGATTGGAGCAACAGGGGTCTGGTCAGACTAGATTCTCCGGAGGGAGTCGCCCTCAGTTTTAGAGACGTCCATTTATACCTGCGCCTTCCTCAGCTAGTGCTCCCGTATATCAGGGCAGGTAGGAGCTCGAGAATAGGTTGGTACCTTTCAGGTCTCAGGACAGTGTAAGCAACCGGCCTCATCCTCCTTCGTGTGCTAAAGACCATTTTGAGGAGTGTTATATGGGGCAGTGGGGCTGTTTTGGTTGTGGCAAATTGGGCCACATACTTAGAGACTGCCCGTATGCCAGATAGCAGAGTCGTGATGCCCGTCCCCAGAGTCAGGCTATTAGTGCCCCGCCTCCCATAGCCAGTCCAATTCCTCCTCAGGGTGCTTCATCTAGTACTGCTAGCGGTCAATGCCAAAATCGTTTCTATGATATACCACCTCGTCAGGAGCAGGAGGACTCTCTCGATGTTGTCACTGGTATGCTCTGTATTTTCTATTTTGATGTCTATGTGTCGATGGACCCCGTTTCGAATTTTTCTTATGTGACACCTCTGGTTGCTGTAAATTTCGAAACGGATCCTGAACTAATTTTTTAGCCTATTTTGGTTTCTACTCCGGTAAGAGAGTCCATCATTGCTAAGCGGGTGTATAAGAAATGTCCCATTACTGTCTTTCATCGAGTTATGTATGCTGATTTGATTGAGCTAGATATGGTTGACTTTGATATCATTCTGGGTATAGATTGGCTTCACTCATGCTATGCGTCTATTGATTGTCGCGCTCGTGTGGTTAAGTTTCAGTTTCCTGATGAACCTATCCTCGAATGGTCCTGGAGTTCTGTGATTCATAAGGGTCGTTTTATATCCTATCTCAAAGCTAGGAAGTTGATTTCCAAGGGTTGCATCCACCATTTGGTTCGGGTTAAAGACACTAAGTCTGAAACCCCGACCATTCAGTCAATTAATTTTGTTAATGAGTTTCTTGATATATTTCTGGAAGATCTCCCTGGAGTACCTCTTGATAGAGAAATAGAGTTCGGGATTGACGTTCTTCCCGATACTCAGCCTATTTCCATTCCTCTGTATCGCATGGCTCCCGCGGAACTTAAAGAGTTGAAGGAGCAATTGAAAGATATTTTAGACAAAAGCTTTATCAGACCTAGTGTGTCCCTATGGGGTGCACCTTTTCTGTTTGTGCATAAGAAAGATGGTTCTTTGCGGATGTGTATTGATTACCGGCAGCTTAATAGGGTTACTATCAAGAATAAATATCCTCTTCCCCGAATTGATGATTTATTTGATCAATTGCAAGGTGCGAGCTACTTTTTGAAGATAGACCTCAAATTCGGTTATCACCAACTTAAGGTTAGGGAATGTGATATCCCCAAGACAGCCTTCCGAATTTGTTACCGTCATTTTGAATTTCTAGTGATGTCTTTCGGGTTAACTAATGCTCCAGCGGCTTTCATGGATCTTATGAACCGTGTATTCCGACCATATCTGGATTTATTTGTAATAGTGTTCCTTGATGATATTCTTGTTTACTCCCGAAGTGAGGGTGATCATGCGGATCATCTCCGAATCGTGTTGGAAATTATTCGAACTCATCGGTTGTATGCTAAGTTCAGTAAGTGTGAGTTCTGGCTGAACTTTGTATCCTTCTTGGGTCATGTTGTTTCTTCTGAAGGTATTAGAGTTGATCCTCAAAAGATAGAGGCTATAAAGAGTTGGCCAAGACCTATTTCTCCTTCTGATATCGAAGTTTCTTGGGTCTATCTGGTTATCATTGCCGTTTTGTTGAAGGGTTTTCATCTATTGTGTCTCCTATGACCCGTTTGACCCAAAAGAAAGTGAAGTTCCTGTGATTCGAATCTTGCGAAAAGAGTTTTTAGGAGTTGAAGAATCGACTGACTTCAGCCCCTATGTTGACTTTGCCTGACAGTGTTGATGGTTTTGTGGTGTATTGTGATATTTCCAGAGTCGATTTGGGTTGTGTATTGATGCAAAAGGGCAAGGTTATAGCTTATGATTCCAGGCAGCTAAAGTCTTACGAGAAGAATTATCCTACCCATGATCTTGAATTAGCTGTCGTGGTTTTTGCTTTGAAAATATGGAGACATTATTTGTATGGTGTCCATGTCGACGTTTTCACGGAACATAAGAGCTTGCAGTATGTATTCACCCAAAAGGAGTTGAATCTTAGGCAGAGACGATGGTTAGAACTATTGAAAGATTATGATATGAGCATGCTATATCATTCGGGCAAGGCTAATGTAGTAGCAGATGCTCTTAGTCAGAAGTCCATGGGTAGCGTAGCACACATGGAGATTGGTAAGAAGGAGTTGGCCGATAAGGTACATCGTTTGGCTAGATTAGGGGTTAGGTTGTTTGGTGATGCTGAGGGTAGTATAGGAGTGCAAAGCGGTTTCGAATCCTTTTTAGTTTCGAAAGTGAAGGAGAAGCAAGACAGGGATCCTACCTTGGTCAGGTTAAAAGAGTCAGTTAAAGACCAAAAGGTGGAGGTTTTCTCCCAAGGCAGAGATGGTGTTTTGAGACTCCAAGAAAGATTATGTGTTCCTGATGTTGGTAACTTGAAGTAGAGGATTATGGCGGAAGCGCATGGTACGCGATACTCCATCCATCCTGGTGCTACCAAGATGTACCATGATTTGCGAGAAATCTATTGGTGGAACGGTATGAAGAGGAACATAGCAGAATTTGTGGCAAAGTTTTCCACGTGTCAACAGGTTAAAATAGTGCATCAAAGGCCCAGTGGCGTGATGCAAGAGTTTAGCATTCCTACTTGGAAGTGGGAAGAAGTGAATATGGACTTCATAGTTGGTTTGCCTCTTTCTCGTCGCCATCATGATTCAATTTGGGTTGTCGTAGATCGGCTGACGAAATCAGCTCATTTCTTGCCTGTGCATTCATCGTATACAACTAAAGATTATGCTAGAATATATATTCGGGAACTCGTCAGACTTCATGGAATCCCTTTGGCTATTATTTCTGACAGAGGTACTCAGTTTACCTCTCAGTTTTAGAAATCTTTCCAGAAGGGTCTCGGTACCCAAATTTGTTTAAGTTCTACTTTCCATCCGCAAACAGATGGTCAGGCTAAGCGGACCATTCAGACTTTAGAAGATATGTTGAGGGCTTGTGTGCTTGATTTTAAAGGTAGTTGGGATGAGCACTTAGCATTAATCGAGTTTGCTTACAATAACAGTTTTTATGCTACTATTAGAATGGCCCCGTTTGAAGCTCTGTATAGTAGAAGGTGTAGATCACCCATTAGTTGGTTTGAAGTTGGTGAGGCTGCCGCGTCTGGACCGAATACGGTGTTCAAGGCCATGGAGAAGGTTAAGTTAATTCGGAAAAGGTTGAAAACCGCCTAAAGTCGTCAAAAATCATATGCAGATGTAAGGAGGAAAGACCTTGAATTTGATGTTGGTGATTTAGTGTACTTGAAAGTTTCACCCATGAAAGGGGTGAAGAGATTTGGGAAGATAGGAAAACTAAGTCCCCATTACATTGGTCCCTATAAGATTGTGGATCGTATTGGGAAGGTAGCATATAAGGTTGAATTGCTCTCGGAATTATCTAACGTCCATTCGGCTTTCTATGTTTCTATGCTTAAGAAGTCTATTGGTGATTCTATTATGATTGATCCTTCCGAAAGCTCGGGTATTCAAGATAGTATTTCATATGAAGAGATTCCGGTTGAGGTTTTTGACTTTCAAGTTCGTAGGCTAAGAAACAAGGAAGTTCCTTTGGTTAAAGTTCTTTGGCAAAATTAATCCGTAGAGAGTGCTACTTGGGAAGCCGAAGCGGATATGCGCGCCAAATATCCTCACCTCTTTCCTACGAATCCTGAGCATGCCAAAGGTATCGTTCTCTTTTGATTTAATCCTTATTGCTATGTTTATCTTGGCTTGTGTGTTTTCTAAGATATCCAAAAAAATCTAGAATGGAGTATATGCTTGGGCAAGATGATTTTTCTCTATATACTCATTTTCATAGTATTCTTGACCTACCTATCAACATTCGAGGACGAATGTTTCCAAGGGGGAGATGATGTGATGCCCTAGAAAAAAATTTCCGTTAAGATCTCGGACGAAAATATATTAAATTCTATTCTTTACCGTGATTAATAATTTTTCTGTGTGGAATTTTTGGATATGCGACCCCTCATCACGTAGAGCATCAAATAATCTTTTTAACGATATGTGGATCATCCAAAATGGACACTTGAGCGATGAGGTATGATCATTCCGATCTAACCGTGAATAGTGGTGAACAGTAAATATGCAGGAAAAAGATACTGAGGCCAGACAAATTTTAGGGTCAACTTCAAACGATCATAACTCCTTGTACATAATGATCTGGGTGAGCTACTATATATCAACAGAAGGCTCTGAAAGTCCTCTTTCCAATGAAATTGGTTTCATTCAATTTGGCCATCGAAGCAAAAAGTTATGGTCGATCTGATTCAGCCTATCAAAACAGTCCACCAAAGGACAAATTTGACGTTATTTGATTTTTAAGGGTATTTTAGTCATTCCCACTCCAATCCATCCAAGTAAACCACGTATTTAAGCCCATTAAGAGCATTCAATAGCTCATTTTTCTCCGAAATTTCCTAAGGCTCAAACCCCAACCCTACTACTCCAAATTTCATCTTTCTATGTCTTTTGATTGAACCGTAGAAATTTCAAATTGATTTGGGATTCGAGTTGATCATGTTAAGGGCTTCAAGAAGCACCTTTTATTTTCGTGAATAAAGTTTCGGAGTTGGAAGTTCATATTCATCTTCCATTTTTAGGTATGTGGGGCTTTGAACAAGATTATCCTTTCGATCTTGTGCCCAGTATTTTTGTTGAATTACATTGACATGAGATTTTACATGTTTTACCATGAATTGGAAATATGGTTTTATATCTTATATTATTGTCCATGAGCTATGGGATTATGTTATCCGACGTGTGTATGATGTTGAGATGGAATTATGTCCAAAGAGTATTTGATTATGAGAGTATGATGATTTAATTTGTTACGCCTTGATTTATACTATCATTCCACTATTTTCTTATTATGAATTTATAATTAATATTGGAAATTCTATATCTCTACTATGGGTTGATGTCTCAAGTACCTTTAAATGAGAGTTGGATGGCAAATTGAGAAATGTTGATATTGAAGTTACAATGAGTCTTTCTATTTTCAGGATGGTTTTGAAGAGTTAAATTGTTGGAAATATTATGTATTCAGTCTTCATATCCTTGTCCAAATGTCGAGTCGGTTATGGTTCAATTTATTGATACCTTGTTGATGTTGAGGAAGATTAAAATATTTTGAGCTAAAATGTGTTAAGTTAGGAATCCACAAATTGATATGATTTGATAAATAAGAAAGAGATTTGATTTGGTTTTTATGATAGACCCTTGTGATGTTGTGTTGGATTTTCTAACGCGTTCTGAGCTTATCGGGGAGTAGTACTTAGCACCGAGAGGGAAATTTGGTATTTCCCCAAACCTATGTGCCACCGTAGGGTTGTTTGATGATGATATTATTGGTCAGAGAGCCCGATTGTGATTATTGCAGTTTTAAGGTTGTACTCGCGATCATAGAGTATAATGCTCCCGCCAATGGGGGTTTCAAACGTTGGTATTCCACATAGCTCATGTGGGATTGTCGGTTATAGGAAACTCCCCTGTCCATAAGAGTCATGTTTATTGAAATGCCGAGTCACTCCGAGATTTGATGTGGTAAGTCAAGTTGCCTATGATGATCTATAATGATTTATGAGGTTTTTCTCCTACATTTTCTATCTAAGATGTTATGAGTTGCATGATTCAATGTCACTCAAACCAGGTGTGTCATTATGGTCCGTATGTATGTTTTTACAAAATTTATGATATTATTTATATTTTGCATGTGCCCCCACATACTCAGTACGTATCTTGTGCTGACCCACATATTTCTCTATGGGCTATATTCTTACCATGTAGGTTTAGGTACTCAGTCGCAGCCGCGACAGTGATATCTGAGTGCCGCATCTACGTTCCTTCAGTGGTGAGTCCTCATGGTTCGAGGACCAAGTTACTAGTTTTGGTGTTGTTGCTTTGTGATCCCTTTGGTCTGTTGAGTCAGTTGGGGGTTTGTCCCAATGGCTCGTTGATTTTGCTGTATAGAGGCTATGTCAGACTAGTGTATTGTTGGGTTGGTTTGTGTATAGACATTCCATATATGTACAGTCTAATGATATTCCGTGCCATGTGCGATGTGATATGATATGTACTTATATTTATATCCTTAGCGTAGCGTGTATGTTGTTGTGTTGGAACCCTAGGGTAGTGTTTTGGCTTAAAGGGTTAGCTTGAGGCTACGTGTATCCTTGGGCACCATGTGGCATCTCGGGATGATATTTCAGGGCGTTACAGTCGACTAATTCTTATTCATGATAAAAATATCCCAAGCGATAATGTTGTTGTGAGAGCATTAGAGTTAGCTGTGAAGGTAATTCTCTTCCTATTTTGTTTGATCAATAGAGGATAACTAATCCTCTTTCTGAGATTATCAATTTGATTTCTATGAGATTGATCATGGAGTTATCTAAATTACTCTTACTTCATCTATGCAGAGACAAAAGACCCTCTTAATTGTGGATGAAGATGTGGGCAATGAAGCACTTGCTACTCTTATTTTGAACAAGCTTTGTGCCGAAATAAAGGTATGTTGGTGATATATTTTCTTTGTTGTTTTGTATTTAACTTCTTGGTTCGGTGATTATATATTATTGGTTAAAGTTTACTGGTTTGCACTATTAAAGTACCTGGCTTTGGCGAAAACAGTAAAGCCAATTTTCAAGACCTCGCTATTTTAACTAGAGGCCAAGTTAGAACTATTCCATTATGCTCATATATAAGATAGTTGATGCTTGTCTCGATGACACCTAACTAATGTCTCATCTGCTCTATGGTAGGTCTTAACAGAAGAGCTTGGATTGAGCATTGAAAATGTAAAGTTCGAGATGCTTGGAACTTGTAAAAAGGTAGTTTTGCTGTGCCACTTGGCTGTAGTAGGTTCTTCTTTTGTATATTTCTATTCTCCTTTAAAAGTGTAAGTGAATGAGAATTTTGCACAGTGTAATTCTTTTTTGGGATTTCTAGTGAGTCTTGCAGGGGGATTTTATCTTGTTTCTTGCTGTTTTAGTCTACTCATGCTTTTTTTTCTTAGGTGACTATCTCAAAGAATGATTTTTCATTCTTGATGGTGCTGTTCAGAAGAAGTTCATAGAGGAACAATGTGAACAAGTTTTGTTTTACTTACTTTTGCACTAATATCAATACAAACAGTGCACTTCAGCATGAGGTTGACGTATAAACATGCTCTTTATATTTGCAGAATAAATCAACCATTGAATTGAACACATCTAACTTAGACAAGGAGAAGTTGCAGGAAAGACTAGCTAAGATTTTAGGGGGTGTTGCTGAAATGCATGTTTAAGGGATCGTTCAGAACTTTTTGTAAACTTAAGTCGACTCTTGAATTGTGAAATTATATTGTATATTTGCTTTTTATATAGGTTGGATATTTTGCATTACAATTCATTGATTAATGTATTCCTATGTGATTTATTTTCTTTTTCAATGTAATATTTATTATTATATAATTAATTTCTTATTTCTTTATTATGTTGGCGCAACACCTATAGTCCGTTGCAATAGCTTTCAAAATACCATTGTAGTAGGTCCCAAAAACCGTTGTGATAGCCTAAAAAATTATTGTAATATTATAAGAAAGTTGTTGCAATATGATTTTGGTAACAGCTGCAAACTATTCTCAATTATCTATTGCATCAATTAGAAACCGTTGCAATTGATAAAAATAAGTGTTGCAGTGGAAGATCTATGGCGACGGTTCTAATCTGTTGCAAATTAAAAAAATAAGAGTTGCATTAGAAGGAAGAATAATCGTTGCTAGAGATGAGTCTATGGAGATGGTTCTCAAAACTGTGTCTTAGACCGTTGGTATAGATCTATGGCAATGCTCACATATGGGACACTTACTAAACTATTGCGGTAAGTCTATGGAAATGGTTTTTATATATATTGCAATGCTTTTTGAACCGTCGCCATAGTGGTAATTTCTAGTAGTTATAGTAAGTGCTTATCTTAAGAGTCTGTAACGACTCAAACCATTGTTACGTGTGAAAACGCCCCAAATATAATTTTCAATAAATAATAAGCTCAAAATAAACTGAGAAAATTTTTATTGGGTTACAAATCAGGGCTTAAGGTAGTTGGGCTAAGAGATCCAATAAGAGGTTTGGATAGAATAATGGTAACTGCTGCAGCATCTGGATAAGTGTTGCAGCAGAATTGCGATAATAGTAAAAGTTCTACTACACTGGTAAAAAAATAGTGTGCCATCCAAGTAATTTTTAAAAACCCTCTTTCTTTTAATTTTCCTAGGTCGTACCCTTTCTCCAAAACTACTATGAAAAATTCTATATCCCTAACCATAATATTTTAATGACCAAGGTTCATGAAAGTAATTTTGAGACACACCCGAAAAGAACCCGACATGAGAATATTTGTAGCACACGCAGGATAACTTACTCCTCTCTGTAGCAGTATGTTTTGCCTATGAGGTATTCTAAGATTTATGTTTATAGCAACTAGACTTGGACTAGATGTTTGATATTAATAGTAATGTCAGAAGTATCATGCATTAGGCCTTCGAGCACAGAGTTGAATGGTTGGACATGTTTAACAAAATCTAGATAGACTTGATATGTTAAATTATGGTATCTTAAGTTGATGTTTGATTTGGAATTAGCAGTGAACAAAATTATAGGTCAAATATATGTAGTTTATCATCTTACATTGTTTGATTTTAGAGGAAAGTTGAACGAGATAGGTCAAAATGGTAAAATGGAGGAAATTTAGATGACTCGACTATAACTGCCTAAATTACCCAAGTTGTGTTTGGTGAGCTTATAAAATTTTAATGTTTTGATAGTCATGAGTGATATTTTCTCAAAATTTAGTAGATGCGATAGTGAGCAAAATGGCATTGAGGTTTGCTGATTTATAGAGTTAGCATTGCTGAGTATTGTCGTGATTAATGTGTTCTAGAGTTTAAAAGTTAATGTGAAATCTTGAGAGTAGGATACATCTAGAGAGAGAGCATGTAATAATATGAACTCGGGTGATGACGACCAATAAGGATATTTGGTAAGTTGGCAATGTGATAAGCATATAACTAAAGATTAATGTTAATGACCAAATGGGTCAAACGATTATGTAAAATGTATACTTTATTTTCTTTATGCATGTTTATAAATGATTTATAAAATGACTTGTGATTTAATGATTGCATTGCATTTCATTTTAATAATATGGATATGTTATGATTATAGGTCGAGTACCACATCGGTACAAGGACAAGAATGGATTGGCTACCAGACTGGTACAATGTTATGTTGAGGATGAGGTTGGGAAGAGTAAGAGGTGATGTGTGTATCTTACATGCATGCATTTATTCATATTTTTGAATGTTATTATATATTGTAAACATGTTCTCATATGTGTTTCTTAGTTGTGTAAAATGATAGGGGAGAGCTATGAATATAAATTATGTTCCTTGTGTGGACTAAGTTAGAGGTAAGATTCTATAGTTACCTGAAAGAACTAGTTATGGTATAATATGATAAGTGGAACTTAAGATATTTAAGGAGTCTAGTATTTTAATGTCTTGATTGCGAGTACCGATAGGCTTTCTTTAATGTATCTTAAAGAATTGTTGGTACCATAAGAATGTGCCAATGTGAAGGGAGATAGTGTCAGGTTGTATTCGGTAGTCAAAGGACAAATATATATAAAATGATAAGTCAAAGGACAAAGGTATACAAAATGTTAAGTCAAAGGATAAAGATATACAAAATGTTAAGTAACAGGACAAGGATAAACAAAATATTAAGTTAGATGTCAAAGTATATGAAAATATAAAATGAAAGGTAGGCCACAGAGATTCTAGGATGATATGTTGAGGATTAATTAGTTGGGGTCAGAATCAAAAGTTTATTTGATGTTATTGTTTTTCCATATTTATTATTGATGTTAATTATTTCTAACCTTGATGGCCGATGATGCTTGCTAGTATATGTGATTGTATTGATGCTACACTTACTATACCTCTAATCTAGGCATAGCGATGGTGTAGGTTAGTTGAATTTTCTATAATAGCTATGCTGATCATTCAACAACAACTCCCACCCTCTCTATTCTACCTTGATGTTGTGTCATGGATGTCCCTACTCCTTGTCTAGTGCACTTGTACCAATTTTGGATATGTTCTGGGAGACACTTGTAGTTTCTTTTTGCATTTACTTTTCTTATTTGATGTATTAAAATAAGTTTGTAAACGATTTACCTAAATTGTTGATTAGTTATTCACATGATAGACATAAACTGACTAAGTAAATACTATAGTAACTTCCATAATTGATTGAAAAGTGAGTTCTTTAGGGTTCTCCTCTTTGGGGTAGGTGTAGGTAGGTGCGCGGTATGACCTTGTGGGTTGGGCTGTGGTAGAGACAAATACAAAATAATTATTTTCTGCTAGGAAATATTTATCCTAGAAGACTACTGTAAAATAAATGACTGCTACTAGAAAATGTTTATCCCAGGAGCGGAATGCAAAATGACTACGTACTCCTAGGAAATATTTATCCTTGGAGACGAATGCAAAATAACTGTCTACTTCTAAAAAATATATTTTCTATGAGATGAAAGTGAAACAACTTTTTGTTGCTAAGAATGTTTATCTTTGGAGATGAATGTGAAATAACTTTCTGCTACTAGGAAATGTTTATCCCTAGGAAAAATATGTGGAATAACAATCTGCTACTAGGAAATGATTACCCTTGGGAGATGAATGCAAAAACTATTGTCTTCTACTAGAAAATGATTATTCTTGGAGGCAAATGTTAAATAACTATCTGCTACTAGGAAATACTTATCCCTGGAGACAAATACAAAACAATTGTCTATGATTGAAAAGGATTATTATATGAGATGAATGTAAAATACCTATCTTTTACTAGGAAATATTTATTCCAAGGAGATGAATGCAAAATAAATATCTTCTATTAGAAATGTTTGTCCCTAGGGGACGAATGCAAAACAATTGTCTGCAACAATAAAGTTATTCTAGGAGACAAATATGAAATAACTGTCTATTACTAGGAAATGTTAATTTCTAGGAGACAAATTCAAAGAAATTGTATTCTGCCAAGAAAGTTTATCCTAGGAGACAAATGCAAAACAACTTTCTACTATAAGTAAATGTGTATCCACGAGATAAATGCAAAATAACAAAGATATGCATGAAAAATGAAAGATTGAGAGGTTTTGGTGTAATTCTATTTGTAATCATTTACGAAAGAAAAAATATGAGTTTCAAGATGGTGGTTGGTTTGTGACCTTGGCTTTGAGTGTAGTAGCTTATGTTGTCGACATGTTCGACCTTGACTTCTACTCGGGTAGGTTGTACTTGTTGGCTAGCCAGCCTGCTTTGGTAACATCTATAATTGAAGATATCTCTAAATTGATTTCAAGACTTTCAAATCCCCACACCTCTTATTGTAATGACCCTCTAGGATATTTTTTATTTTCCTAATATTTTTTTTATTTAGATCTTACCTATATCTATCCCAAGTCATGTATGACTTATAGGAGCTGATAATTCTATTATCAGGCAGTATGTTTGGTTTTTGACCCAATTTCCTATTTGAAGTCTTTGTTGGTAAGAATTGGCTATCGGGAATAAACTTTAGTTGAACAACCTTGTATGCTAATTCTAACAATTTCATCATCTCTAAAACATTAATTTTAGGATAGAGGGATCTTTGGTTCGGGTGTCAATGCTTCCGAACTCATTTTGAACTATTGGTCAAAAATTGATAAAAATGGACTTTGGGTGCGGGGCTCACTATTCTTCAAAATGACCCCAAATGGAAATTCTTAAAACACCATTAGTCTAGAATGTCAAATTTGATAGGGTATCATAGTTCGTTTACATTCACGGGATTTTGAATAAATCTCGAGGGGTCAGTGTAGACTAGGAATTTTCCAAGTCTCAGCTGGTGCATCTACTAAAGAAACACTTGGATCAATTTAGCGGAGGCCTCTCAAGTGGCCAATCATCCTCTTATGCCACCAGGCTTGCCCTGGGGTTGCTAAAGCAGAGACCGCTTAAGTGGCTCTTTGTCTGCTTTAGCGGAGGGTACAGGCCTAGGAGTACCACTTAAGCGGTACTTAGCTACTTTAGCTATGACCGCTTAAGCGGTCAAGTAGCCACTTAAGCAGCAGTTAGGAGGACTTTAAATACCCCTCTTAACAAATTTTCTCCCATTTTTCTCGTAAGACTTAAAAGTTAGAACCCTAGATAGTGTAGGAAATTGGGAAATAATTGTTGGGAGATTGTGGGATAATTGTGAGCTTGGATTTATCGTTTTATCATCAAAATCTTAGTAATTTTCTGATATTTTCTCAGTTAATTCTTTTATTTATTCCCAAAATCCCTATATTTTTGTTGAATAGATTGGGATAACATTTGAGATAAGAATTTACCCATTCTTAAGGGTAGATATTTCTTGAGCATAGAGGGAATTGTTGACGATTTTAAAAGTGTGATTCTGTAAGTGGCCCTACATATAATTTTGACTTGATTTTGAATCTAAATAATAAAAATGCAATATGGGTATTTTTGTTCTTGTATTAATAAGTTCATTACCATTTTTATAGTGTGGAATTATGTAGAGGCTTTTCGGAAGGGAAACCATTTATTTAGTGGACTTCAACGGGCTTTCTTCGGCATCTAGGTAGGCTAGGTTTTCTTTTCTCTTAGATTTGGATTAATTATAGCATGAGTGTGATATTATTCTAGTTTTAGGGTGGGAATTAGAGCTTGAGGTATTTTTAGTAGGATTTGGAAATTTTAGCCAATAAAGGAACCATAATTAGGCATAGTTCACTTAGTTACTAGTTCTTTACATAAAATTTGCTACCTTAGGACTAAATTGTGGCCTATTTAAAATCTATTAGTGAAATTAGATACCTTAGCCTAGTTCAGGGTAGAATTTAACTTAGAATAGATTTTGGGGTTAGATGTGGGCCCTTCGGTCCATCTTAGGCAAAAATTGCTATTAGTCCCTTGTAGACTCAATAGACCCTACACATTACCTTAATTATGTTCTTTATTTAAGGAGGTTTAGATACATTGTGGTTTATTCTAAATTGATACTTGAGAAATGATATTAGTTTTTGTTTGAGTCTGGTGATTTACGAAATTAAGACTGATTCGATTCCGACAATATTCATGATATAAGTTTTGATTCAAGTATGATAAATAGTGATATGAGTTTCGATTTAAGACCAGCATTGAGAGACTGTTCATGATAGTTATGGCACCAATTCAAGTCTGGTGGTTACAATGTGGAAGGATCCACAGTTATGATTTTGATATATGACTAATTAGTATAATGTTTGGGCTTATAGGGGTTCGTGTTAGGTTTTTCACTTTATTGTACTTCCTAGAAAATGGGGGCCTATTATAGAGATATAGTTGTATTTTTCTTTACTATTATTATTCCAATTATTTATTTATAGTGTTTGGATCTTTATTTCAAGTTTTCCCTCTACCTTTCCTTAGCTTATCTACCTTGTATTTTATCATGTTTATATTATGATTTAGCTCAATTGGGCGATGATTCCTACTAAGTAACTGTGGATTCTGTACTCATACTACACTTTTATTCCTTTTGGAGTTGATTTGAGTACTAGTGGCTGATGTTAATGCCTATATTTTTTTTGGTCAGAGTTCAAATATAGGGTGAGCTCTAGGATCTAGAGTTGACCTTTTCTCCATCTTCTATATTTTGATTTTCCTTGTATTTTTGAGACTATTATGTATTGCTTCTAATAGTACTTGTATTCTTTTAGATTAAAGTCTCTTCTAATGACTATACTAGGTTGTGGGATGTTATTACTCCCTTTTATTCTCTACCCTTATGCTATTTTATGACCCATCTCTTATAATTTACTTATTGTCTATTTCTGGTACTTATGCCACTTCCACAAATTATCCCACTACTTATCGTTTCAGGCCACATTTTTGTCTTACCTATTTATGGGGTAAAGAAGGTGCAATTATGACTCATAAATCAGGCCGTGACACTTGTATTAGCAAGCAAACACAATTCATTCTTAAACATGTCAACCCCACCAAATTGTGGTATATATCATTTATTCTAGAGTTATGTCCTATGTGATGTGCTGATCAGACTTTGCTTTGGTAATTTAAAAGTTGGTAGCAAATTTTAAAATCATTTCTTACTTATTTTAACAAATAATGACTCAAAGAAAATAAAAAAGAATAAAGCAATGAAAAAAGGAGTATTTGACAAAATTACTGCATTTGGAAAAAGAAGAAAAGAGAAGACTTCACTAGATGTAGATGTCACCTCTAATGATGCTAGAATGCATATTTACTTAAATTACCTGATCTGTCAACCTAATATTAACTTTATTCTTTTAAACATTTAGACTTTGAAGTCAGGCTTCTAAATTGTAACCTATGGATTAGACCCCTAACCTTAAATTAACTAGTGGTGTTGTGAAGAATTATCACCAAAAAATCTCTCTCATTTTTAAATCTCTCACCCACCATCATCATATGTTTTCCATGAGGGTTTTCACCAATAGCATTCTCTCTTTTTACATATTCTCTCAACTAAATGATATTTTATGGTACTTGTGGGACTCTATTTGATAATACCCTCTTATGCAATTTACATGACATTTCTCCTCATACGATAATTAGTGATGAAAGCATGTTGGAATTATAATTCTTACAAATTGACTAGAGGGTCTTTATTTAGACTACAACGTGGATTTTTGACAAGGTTAGAAAAAAAAGGGGTTTCATGAAGACTCAGAGATGATGTATATATAATTGGATTAAGACTTACAACTTTTGAAATCGACTCTTTGGATAAAAATAAAAAACTTTTTAATCCCAGATTTTATGACTAGGTTGGACCGAACCCAGATAAGGTTGCCTACGTATCTCATCAAAGAAATAATCAGGTCAAAACTAGTTCAGAAATTTTGTCTTTATTTTCTATAGCTTTGATCTTTTTGCTTTATTTCTTTCTTACACTTTTTTTTTACTTTCTTTTGACTTTTAACTCTATTGGAATTCCAAAAGAGGAATATGAAAGAAATTAAATTTTAGGATCAAAGGAGATAGAAAAGAAAGGCACAATATTTGGAAAGAAGAATAAAATATCTTCATCATCTCAATTCTTAAAAACCAAATGAATTTAAGAATTAGAAGTGAATATCATAACATTTATATTATTTAACATGTATTCCTCTTTTATTCCATGATTCTCTGCTAGAAATCCTTACTTAGTAAAGAACTTATTCAGAAAAAAATCACATGTCAATATAGATTGAATTGTAACCTACATCAACTAATTTATTTTCTCTTACTGACCCATATCAAATTGCTACTGTTCCAACTATCCCATCCTTTATCCTTTTCTCATTTTTTTCTTCAATTTTGACTTCTTTAGTGTGTTAATTTCATGACTAGATAGATTTTCATGATTTGGCCAAAAATTCCACATGCATATCATGTTACTCAACCTAAAATAAAAAGGAATAGATAAGTAGCTATTTGGAGTGTTATTTTCTTTATTTCCATAAATTATTGTCATTTTTTCCCTTCATATAGTGCTACAAGTCATTTATGACTTGTCGAAACCAATGGTTTATTTTTCGGGTAGCTCATTTGGATTTTGAGCTCATTTCTCTATTTTGGAGGTTTTGAAGTTTAGAAATTGGTCTTGGACCAAAAGTTTTAGTAAATAGACTTGTATGTGACTTACAACATTTTTATTAGCTCTGGAAAATTGATTTTAGGCTGGGGACCCTTGGTTTGGGTTCTTAGGCTTTCAAACTCAGTTTTGGTTATTGGGCAAATTTGGAGAAAATGGAACTTTGGGTATGGAAACCTCATACTTTGAAAATGACTAAGTTGGAATTCAATGGTTCCATTTTACTTCAAAATATAAAATTTAATATGGTTGTATAGTTTTTTTTTCATACACAAGGTTCCAAAGAATAGCGAGTACCCAGTCAGAACCCATTTGAACTTGGTGAAAATTCTGATTTCTGGTATCTGGTGCAACCACTAAATTGGTCTTGGAGCCATTTTAGCAGCGTTATCTTATAGTTTAAGAGACACTTTGAAACCTTTGTCATCTTAAGAAGATTTTTCTTTAGCAACCAGGGTGTTGCTTATTAGTCCCTCACCTCCCATTACCCTCAGCTTTAGTGGTAGACACTTTAGCGGCTAAGTGTCCGCTTAAGCAGTATTTGTTGGGTCTCTAAACCCTCTTCTCAATGGGTTTTGCATTCCATTTTCTCATTTCTTTCCTCTATTATAGACCTAGGAGCTCAAGAAATTATGGTAAATGATTAATTGAAGTCGAGTTCGAGAGGGTAGCAATCAAGTAATCCCTTTTCCATCATTATTTTGTAAGATTCACCTTAATTCTCCATTAAATTCTTAATTTCATCCTTGTTTGTCCTTAGCTCTTGTGGATGATTTTATCCCCAACTGAGACCTCAGTAGTTCTTAATTTTTGGTCATGAGTTCCTTGTCTTTTGTGGGACCTTGAGATGAATTCAATTTTAGGATCTCATTAGCAAGCTCCATGGGCCTGTTTTTGACCTGATTTTAGGTACGAAGTTTTATATTGCAATATGATGATTATCTTAGTGTTTTTAAAATTTAGATGATATTTTTGATAATTCAACCTCATTTTGGGATCATAGAGCAAAGATGAGTGACTTGTGAATGGTTCAAGTCCGTAGTTTGAAATTGAGGTAAGCTTTAATTACTAATCTCAATGTGATAACCCTACAGGTAATTTTCTACATTTACGCACTATCTTGAAGTTTAGAACTTTGTCATGTCTTCTACAAGTCATTTATGACTTTCTGAAGTGGATAATTCGAATATCAAGTAGTTCATTAGATTTTTAGAGTCAATTCCCTATTTTGAAGTTTTTGCTGCTAAAAATTAGGTATCAGGCCTAAACTATAGGTAAATCACCTTAAATGCCAATTCTAACAGTTTGGTTAGGTTCTAAATATTGATTTTAGGCTAGGGGGACCCATGGTTTGGGTCTTGAGGGTTTCGGACTAACATTGGGCTATTGGGTGGAAATTAGTTAAAATGACCCTTAGGTGTGCTCACGAGATTTCAAACGAATTTCAAGGGTCTGAGCCAAACATGGTATTTTTTGCTAAGTTGTTGATACGACTGTTTAAGAAGCCATTTGGTTTCTAAAAAAGCCAATGAACTACTTCAGCGGAAGCCCAGGTCCTCCCCCTTATTGCCAAAGAGACCCTATTACTGTTATAGCGGTAATCACTTAAGCAATAATTGACACTTTAGTGGTAGGGTCTAGGCACGGATAGACCACTTTAGGGGTACCTTATTGCTTTAATAGTTGCTAATTAAGCAGTCATTTGGCCACTTAAGACGACATCACTACTATTTATGATGGGTTATCTAGTTTTGGTTCATTTAATATAAGTCCAAACCTTCATAAACCCTAGAAAGCTTAAAATCTATAGGATTTTGATCATTAGGTGTATGGAACAATTTGGAAACATCATCTTGGTCATTTTCTCACCTCTACTTTTGTAAGTTTTTTTTATTGTCTTGATTAATTTTTCAATTAAAACTCACATCCCTAATTTATATTACGGGCAAATTTGTGTTCTTTCTGCTAGATTTCATCTATTTTTTAGGGTAAATGATCCTTGAGCTTAGAGGGATATTTTGATGGTTTAAAAGTTGTGATTCAATAAGTGGGCCCCATATGTAATTTTTAGCTTAAATTTTGACCCATAGCATTTATACGCAATATGGTGATTGTTATTCTTGTGTGAATGCATAAATTATTATTTAGATAACATGTCATCATGCGAAGGTTTATTAGAATGGAAAGCTCTAAGTTAGTGAACTTTATTGAGCTTTCGACGGTGTCCAGGTAGGCAAGGTTTACTTCTCTTTTAGATTGACATTTTTATGGTACTGGTGTAGTATTATGCTAGCGATGGGTAGGGTTTTACAACTTGGTTACTATTTTAGTATTTCATGGGATAGAGTTAGCAATTTTGGGTATTTTTAGTGGAATTCGACCTCGTCACTCCTCTTAATGATTATAACAATCTCTTAGGACTAGTTTTGGCTTACCTCATATCTTAGGTTAAATTATAAAGTCTTAGTCTATGTTTGGGTAGGTGCTTGCCTTATTATGGGTTTCTTCGACTAATGGGGTGGGGGGAGGGGGGCACTGGCCCTCCTTATAGGTTGAATATTTCAATTAGCTCCTTGTAGATTTAGGAGACCTTCTTTGGACTTCTAAGAAAATTCTTGATCTTAGCGTGACTTAGGTCTTCTATCAATTATTAATTAGTTGAAATAGTTAAACTACAATGTCATTGACCTTTAAGCTTATTTATTAGACTTATTGATTACACCTTTTTACTCTTGTAAGCAATTCATTGAAGTTAGTTATTGGATACTAGATTGGGCTATAAAGAGGTTATGGCCTCATATTATTATTATTATTTGGGATCTAGTTACTAATTCCAGTTCATGTCTGATGAATGTGGTCCATTATGGAATTATCATGTTGATACTGTTCTTCAGTTTTGATTTAAGTCCGACATTATGGTTTGAGGGGAATCTTAAGTATGGTCTCACTATTGGTCACTATAAATTTTGATTATTGGTACTCTCTTTCTATTTGCATCCACCAGGCTTATGGGGGCTCGGCTTGGTTCACTTTCTCATTTATTTGCAACCTTCTGAACTTATGGAGGTCTAGTTAGGTTATAGTTAGACTACATATATTTGGACATACTTAATATGCATGATTATCTCTTTATCCGTCTTGGAGTAATATTGTAGATATCATCTTTATCATGACTTTACTTCACTTTCTTGCATTTTACTATACTTTTATTATGATTTAGCCTAGTTGTCCTACGATGCCTACTGAGTACCCATTGGTTTAGTACTTATGTTACACTTCTACATGTCTCCGCCGCTTAAATTCTATCTAGCTTGCTTTTGGGACCAGGGATTGAGTGAGCTTTCAAAGCTAGAGTTGATACCCTCTCCCTCTTCTATTTTTGGATAGTCTTTAGTTTAGAGACTACATGTATATTTTACACTATTCTATAATCTTATTTTTGGATTTAGTAGTTCTTGTACCAACCTTACTAGGTAGTGGGATATTTTACGCTCTCATTTGATATTTTGACTACTCCCTTAATTTAAAAAAGAATGACCAACTTTCCTTTTTAGTTCGTTTAAAAAAGCACGACTATTTTCTTTTTTGGCAACACTCAATTCTATCTATCAATGTGTCATATTTAAGGCAACAAAATAAAGGACATTTTGGTACATTTGACTTAACTTTAATTTATGGTCACAAGATTAAAAAGTTTTCTTCATTTTCTTAAACTCCGTGCCAAGCCAAAATAGATCTTCTTTTTGCAATACAGGTAGAATTGTACTTTTATTTCTATTGCTTACAATTTTGGTGTATGGTTATTTTTTATATTCTTGTACATTCAATCAATTATCCTATTACTTTGCATTCTGTGTTATAGTTTGGCTTACCTACTGGTGGGTTAAAGTAGGTGCCATCATGACTCGAAAAATTGGGTCGTGATAAATTGGTATCAGAGCCTAGGTTCACTAGTATTGTTTGTACAAGAGCAAGTGTCTAGTAGAGTCCCACGGATTAGTGCAATGACTTGTGCATCCTATTTATGGGATAATATTGGGTATTCTTAGGAGAAACCTCATCTTTTTTACTCATTATTGTGCACCGAGTCTATGTTGGTTTCTAAGTTCTTATTTCTTCACTCTTTGTAGATGGTTAGGATGTGAGCTATGACAATAAAAGATGAACATCCCAAGTCTGCAGTCATAGCACCCGCTAGAGGCCGTGGCTGACCCAGAGGTTATAGTTAGGCTAAAACTACAAACTCAACTTTAGGTGCATAAAGAGCCTTGAACAGATCTTATTGGTACTCTCGTGGTAGAGGTATATCCAAAGGTTCTACCACCCAATCCATTGATTAGACAAGGGGCATCCTAAGCCCTACTATGGTTTATTTCTTTAATGCTAAGAGATGCATTGTTTCAGCTACCGGGATTGGTAGGTGGTGCACCATATAATTGTGCTTAGTCAGAAGACTAGAGAGGTACTAATTTAGAGGTGTTGCCTACAGTTTCAGCACCTAGAGTTATGATTCCTCTAGCACTAGTAGTTTTACAGATGGCAGTTGCTCAGACAACTATGATAGTTGAAGAACTAAAAATTTTGGGCCGATTCTTGAGATTGGTTACACCTACATTTGTAGAGGCCCCAGGTGATGATGCACTTGAGTTTGTAACTACATATGAGGAAAGTCACCATAATTTAGGTCTAGTTGAGGCACGTGGAGTTGACTACATAACTTGCCAGTTAGACATTGGTAGAGAGTTTGTGTTGATTCTATGCTTGATGGATCTCCCCCTATCATAGCTCAGTTCTCCGAGGCTTTCTTAGATAAGTATATGCTTTACAGTAATTGATAGCATTTGAGAGATCAGTTTACCCATTTGAAATAGCTTTCTATGTTTGTTGTCGAGTATGAGGCACAATTCTATGAGTTGGCAAGGCATGCTATTACAATCTGAAATACTGAGTATGAGTGAATTTGTTTTTGTTAGGGAACCGAGTCTTCTTCTTCACATAACTACTTTGAGTTTGATTTTTTCTGGAAGGTCCTTCATTGATATGTCTAAATATGCCCAGACTATGGAAGAGATGCATCATGAGGCCCAAGGGCGCAGTGATAAGTGGCCATATCAGCAAGGCAATTTCAGTGGGAGCTAGAGCAGCTCAAAGTTCAGGGGAAGATGTTCTCATGGTATTTATCCTCCACGTTAGTCTTATCAACACAAGTTCATCTTAGCATACCAATTTAGGAAGCACTTCAGATTATTGATAGGGTCTATCCCAGCTATAGTAATCACAGTGGCCGAGTAGTGGCCGGTATTTTAGAGGTACACATTCAGGGTCTTCTAGTCGAGGTAGCCATCCCATGTCATCTGGATATTCTGGGCTTAGTAGAGTACTGTGGGCTTGTTATGATATTGGGTTATTGGTCATTTCTCTAGAGAGTGTCCTCGGTGTGGGATGAATCTTCCTACAACACAATGTGTTTATCTAATAAAATCAGTACTGCCTCCAGCTAAAGGTAATGCTCAGGGTCGTAGGGATTATGTCACCATCCAAAAACTAAGGGCCATGATGGAAATTTTTACGGTAAGCTATGACAAGTAAGTCTATCATTCAAACTGATATGAATTGTTAAAATTGACATCAAAACCCACGACAATACTCCTAGAGTGGCGTCAAACAACATGCATACACAATAAAAGTGGAAATACATATTCAATGATACCAAACCAAATCACAAAATTTTATGTCACAGTGTAAGAACAAAATGATGTTGCCAAAAACTAAACTCCAAAGAAGTATGTTGTAGTCGATGCCAAATATAGTAACCCAAACCAAGTTGGGGTCGAAGCCATAGCGAATGCATGGAATTATGTCTCGAATGTGATGAAATCACGAGCAATGCAAAAAGTAAATGACGGGATTTGGAAGTCAATAGTAACACATAGCCAAACTTGAGTACTTGAGGTTGTAAGCAATAGAAGACGAACACTAGGACTGTGTTTCCCCTGGCTTCTTAACTCCGCAAGTTTCTCATATTCAATTCATCTAACCTACTACTCTGCATGTAAATATTGGCAAGCTATGTATCATCAATTGTCTTGTGAACGCGTTGATAAATTTCATCCTTCACCGTTTGATTTTTAGGGCGTTGCCTTGTTGTCCCTTGTCCTTGTCCCCAGTACAACTATCGTCTTTTTAGCCTCTCATTTATTATACGAGGGTTTATATCCTCAAATAACTATCATAATCTCCTTTTCCAACTCTCGAACTTCCTCATGAGGATGACAGTGAATACAGGAAATTCCGAAGGTTCTACAGTAGCTTGGGATATAGTTAGTATGAAGAAGATCACAACACATGCGGCTGCAAATAGAATAGATGAATTTTCCACTTCCCTTATGTTTTTAATTCTCTAGGGTTCCCATAACCCTAGTCAAGAAAATTATCCACTCATGATAAGGCAACAATCCATGGAAATCAATGAAGAAAACATGTAATTAATGGAACAAAGTTGAAAGACTAAAATAAAGCATCTTCAATTGAATACGAAACAAAAAACCTAGGAACAATTGTATCAAGAAGTCAATGTATATGAAAAACTGTCAAAACTACATAACATAATAATGGAATAACCTAGGGTATTTATAGTATCTCAAAATAAACAAAGGAATCCTAATAAAAATAATGGAAAATTTAAGTCGACAGTGGTTACGCCTCATGCAACAAGTCGTTTGATCTCCTTATGACTCACTATTTGCTATCGTAGCTCTCTTTAAGCTTTACTGGCTACGACTTATATGATCACCTTACGATTCAAATTCTAGTCGTAGTCACTCAAGTAGCTTTTTTGTTTTAGCAAACTTGAGTCGTTGTCTTTACGACTCCTCACCATGAGTCATCATCAGACCTTATGACTCATGGTATTTACTCGTAACCACTGCAGTATCACCCTTCCAGGCTTGACACAGTGCTCTCAATATGACTTAATACTACGAGTCATAGTCTGACCTTACGAATTATGGTCAGTTGAGACTTAGCTCCTTCAGTTTGGATATTTCCACTTTATCATTACGGTTTAGGCTATGAGTTGTAAAGTGACAACACGACTTGTATTCTGACTAGAACTTCCATTTTACAGAGCTTTTTCTTCCATTTTTAATTTAAGCCACTTCCAACCTAACGCACTTTCAATACATACATAACGCACATCATATTCGATGAAATAACCTAAGTCAAACAATAATTTCACCATTTTAAGCATCGAACATGACATGAAACCATGGCACATCACATAACTCATTCAACTCAAGATAAAGAAATACATAATATATAAAAAATAGGAACACGTTGTCTTTGAATATAAATAAGGACATAGTTAAATAAGGAAAGGTAATAGTAGACCCCAAAAGCAAGAATCCATGTGCTACCTCAAATAGCTCTAATGTATCGCCTGAATCAACAATCGTGAGGCATATTCAAACAAGGATATGCACCAAAATGGTACAGTAGGGGTGGGGTGAGTACGGTCCACTTGTACTTAGTAGGTATCATAGGCCGACCGACTAAAGTAGAAAATAAAGCATATAAAATACACACTAACGGCATGTCACCAAAAACTAGAAAATATCTCAAATGGTAGACCACACTATCTCCACTAACAGTTCTATACTATTCATATACATCATTGCAATATAGAAGAGAAATACGAGTATATAAATCACATATACAAATGTGAAGGAAGTACACATAGATAGGTATCAGATCAAGGAAAATAATACATCACATGAAAGTACAAAGTAAATACAAATGCAATAGAGATGATGATGATGATAATAATGATGTTTTGCATGAGGTTGTTGCACAACCTCTATATACACCTATAGATCTAAAGTTTCCCTATTAGAACCTATGGGAGGTTCTTCAAGCCATATTCAACCAATATCCATGACTCTTCTCTGGTACATAGCTTGGATAAGGTCTATAAAATCTAATATCTAATACCCATATACAAGACTCCTCTCCAACACATCCCTCAAGATGGCTTATAAAATCTAATATTACCAGTCTTTCCAGCATTTCTTATATTTCTAGTGTTTCATGAGCACCTACATAACATAAGACACAAATCAAACACAACATATAATAACAACAAGTATATAAAGCATACAACAAGTGTATAAAGCATATGATGCCAAGAAAATAATGATGCAATGCTCACAATCAACAAAAATGAGAATGTCCATTAACCAATCAATAAACCAGACAAATGAGCCAAAAATCCACTCAATGTTCCAACCATGCATGAAATCCAAAATCAACCATATTCCAATAAGGTATAATGCATTAAAATACACCATTGATACCATATTATTCATTTTAATTAAACAAAATACAAGTAATTTCTCATACACAATGCCAACAATATAATATAAGACCCTACACGGTCATACATAGCAGCTAATGTTCCAAATTTACCGCACAATAATATGGTCCCCCACACAGGGACGACATAATAATAAAGCCATTTTCATGATTAGTTCACACACCCTTAACATAATTTTGTACCAATATTAATTACCCATCCTAGTATGAAGATAGTTAAGCCATAAACTACCTCAACTGTCAAAAACACGTCCAAAAGTCTTCAAGCTAGTCTCCCACTCATGAATGATCCTGAAATAAGATAAAATATAGAAATATAGCATCTACGCATCAAAAGAAATATAACAATACCCATATTGCCTATTCTCGAGTTAGGGTCAAAATAGACCTCCAAAATAGGTTTTCAAAAAAGAATGATAAAATCATAATCATTTTTTAAAAACATGTTTCCCAACTCATAGGAGTCTACATAAAAAAATCCAAGTGAAAACAAGTTAAGGAAGGTTCAAATCCATGAAAAATCATTTTCAAGCGCTACCGACATAAACCCCAAAACCCATTTTGAAAATTGATAATTGGAGTTGTTTTGAAGATGAAATTGAGAGAAAAGTGATAATTATAAGATTGAAACTCACCGAAGTGAAAACGGTTTAAAATTGGGGTTTAAATTAGATAAATATAATTTTTGGGCCTCCTGGGCCAAAATCCCCAATTTCCACTTTTAAATCCGTAATTAAACAAGATTTATATAATATAATTTTAGAAAGGTAGTTGAAATAGGTGTTTTAGAGTTTATCCAAACATATAAATCGAGAAAATTGCTCAAAATCACTAAACCCTATGCTCTAAGTCTCAAAATAGTGAAAAATGGTAAAACATAGGTATTTAAGAGGCCCAGGCATCGCATTCGTGATCACCAGGTCACTTGTGAAACCAGGTGGTTTGTACTCAGTACCTTTCCTGGGGGAAGATACCATGTAAAGGACCCTATCATCACTTATGTGAGGTTTTCGAATACGACTAAGATGTCATATAAGTGACACTTAGTCTGATCTATTGAGTCGTGTAAGCAACCATTGTGTCGCTTAAGTGGGTGCACCAGCTGAGTGGTGCACCACAAATGCAAAAAACCTATGCTGCCTTACAAAATTCAATGCTTCGAACTCAATGGTAATATCATATTTTTGAAAAACATCATTTTCACAAACTTGACCCTTGAAACTCAATTTTCCAACTTTTTGAATAGAGGGTCAAAATGAGATATAAAAGCCATAAAATCATATCAATACTTTTATCACCCTAAAATTGATGTCTTAATATGTTGGCATAGTTTGTTATTTTCATCTGATGCACAGATCGATAAATATTGATCAAAATCAACTATAAGGCTTTTCCAGCAATCGAAAACCACAATATCACATAAATCACACTGAAAATCTATCTTATCCTAGAACTAAAGGCAAAGAAAATACCTAAATTGTGAATAGCTGGGGATGAGAACTATGCATAACAACGTCGAACAACCAAGTAGCCACATTTACAAGTTGATGTCTCCACTAGAACTTAACCACTAAAATATCTCTAGAATGCAACCATCTAACATCTCTAGCAAGCTCCTCAACAAAGGACAACCTTCCATATATATAAATCAAATCCCAATGAATGATGTGAGACTTATCCAAAATGTAATGGCGAATCATGGAAACATGAAAAACTGGATGAAAAACTAATAAATCTAGGGTCAAATCTAACTCATAAGACACATCACCTATAGTTCAAAGAATCTCAAATGGGCCAGTATACCTGAGGGTAATATTGACCCTCTTTCTAAACCTCTTCATACCCTTTATGGGCAAAACTCAAAGGAAAACTCAATTGCCAACACTAGATCTCAATGAATGAGTCTCCGATTTGCCTAGCACTTCTGCCTATTTGAGTCACTTGGAGCTTATCCTTAATGATTTGAATTTTGTCCAAGGACTCATGAAGAAAGTTTGTACCTCGAGGTGTAATCGCAGAAACCTCAAACTAGCCATTGTTAAGACTTAGCTGATTCATCTTGGATATTTCCGCACTATCATTACAGTTTAGGCTACGAGTTGTAAAGTGACTACACAACTCGTACTCCGGATAGAACTTCTATTTATTACAATTTTTTCTTCCATTTTTCATTCAAGCCACTTCATACCTAATGTACCTACAATACATACAAAACACAAATCATATTTAACAAAATAACCTAATTTAATGCATTATTTCATCATTTTAAACAATGAACGTTCCATTAAACTATGGCACATCAACACCCTCAACTTAGAACATTTCCATATCCTTAGGCAAAGACCAAAACAAATGCAAAAATGATGTTTAAATAAGAAGATCCTCATATACCTTTTGTATTCAATTCTCAACTTTAGTTCACAACCTTTTACCCTCTCCTAGTTTTTTAGAATTTCAAAACCCAACTGTGTATATTGAATAGGTACAACAATGTGACACACAGGAATGCAATGATGGTATTACATTAGCAATGAAAAACTAGGCGTAAACATACACTACTTAGATAGATTAGCAATCTATAAATGCAACCCTTGCACCCCCGTAGTCAAAGAAGTCCCTATATCTCAATTTGATCACTCATAATAATGTAGGGACGGTTTAAAGATGTCCGTACTCACAAAGAAGTTCCAATTAGTGTATATAGAATGCCATAGGATTGCCTATATACTCTTTACTTAGCTTTTGGACATTCTGGTTTTCATCACTATAGGACTTTTATTAGGCTTGTAATGTAGGGTTGGAGATGGTATGATATATTTGATGATTTCTTAGTGTATTCTCCTCCTTGGAACTATGCTTTGTTTAGGGTCCACTCTTTTACCAACTTTTTATTTACTCCGCTCTTACTTCTTCTCTTTTTTTCCTTTCCCGCTTTTTCAG